>NW_019154090.1:26133491-26474549 GCF_002288905.1 Enhydra lutris kenyoni
AGGGGTGTCTGTGATCAAGTCTGGCCAAGCAGAGTTGCAGTAACAGAAGCAGAGGTGGACATATGACTCCATCCTGGACACTGAGAGTCATCCATTGGCCTGTGGCTGGAAAAGAGTTGTAAAAGCCAAGAAGTGGAGAAACACAGATTCCCAAGCCCTTGAATGCAGCCCTTCCTGAAGCAGATGTGTTCATGGACTTCCCAATAATCAATCTCTCCTGCCTGGGCCAGTTTGAGCAGGACTTCTGCCCCCCCTTAAACTTCAAAGAGTGCTGCCCAGGGCAGAGGAAATTCTTAACCAGGGATGCAACTCATACTTAAGTGTAAATGACTTATAGCAAAGATTTCATAGATAGTAGGTTCTGATGGATGAGACGAGGGTACTGATCCATTAGAATAGGTAAGGATGTATGGAATATGGACCCCAAGAAGGTGATGGCACTGACGCCATACCTAGAAAGTGCCTGGCATGTATTAGGCCCTGCATATACATTTGTGGACTAAATATATTGTGTTCAACCCTCTACAGACCTGACCATACTTGGCTGAAGTCAGCAGGACAAGACTTAAGAGCCCATTTACAGATGGAGAAATGGAAATCCACAGCAGAGAGGTTCCCCGGGTGGTCCGTGGCAAGAAGAATGAGAACCCAACTCTCTTGCCTCTCATCCTCTGCTGGGGGTCAGCCCCAGAGGCTGCAGTGGGGAACTGCAAGATGAGGATGAGGAACTCAAATAGGAAGTTCAGGAAGGCAGTCCTTAAGGGGCCCAGGGCTCAAGACTGTCCAACTAGAGGAACTTGCCCTTCTCAGTTCAGCTCAGCCATGGAGCTGAACCATGGCTACAATGGAGGTGGAGAAAAAGACTTCCCCCATCAGGGACAATTTCCAGAAGAGTTTCCTGGGATGCAGAGCCCTAGAGATCCCCCCACTTCTGGTTCCCTTACTGTTTTCTCAATGAACCACCTAAACCCCCAAGTGACTGTATCCCTAATGGACATTTGGGGCTCACCCCTGACTCCTCATCTCTCTCCTTTCCTGACCCTCAGCTTCTTTCTGATCAAAGAGCTCAAAGCTTGGACTCTGCAGACAGGAAGAGGTTGGAGAGACCTTCGTTCTGCAGCTGGAGCAGCAGCCCCAGAGAGGGTGAGTGTTGTGTCCTGGTTTACACAACAGCAAGTGACAGAGCCACATGCTGAAGAGGAACTGAAGGCCTCTGGTCATTTGCCTGACTCGGCCAGAGGGCTGGCTCTGACATGCGTGTGTGTCACCTACTTGTTCTAAACATGCAGGAAATTCCTAGCCTGTTCATTGTTACCTCCAGGTCACCTGTTCAAGTCCAGAATTCAAGGGGGCCATTGGGAACCTCCTTAGAATAACTTTATCTCTAAGGTAGGCAGGGGGCAGGAAAGTTTGGAAACTACAGGATGAGATTTGATGTCACATTGAGCTGGGTTTGAATTCCCATTCTGCCTCTTACAGACCAGCAAGCCTTTTAAAATATAAATCAGATCATGCGCCTCCTCTGCTCAACAACTCCTGGGGCTCCCATGTCACTTGGAATAAAAGCCCAAGTCCCCTTCTGTGGTTGACAAGGCTCCATGATCTGGGTTCCCCCCAACCCTGCAGTCCTGTCATCCTCCCTGATGTTTCCTTTCCAGTCACATAAGCCTCTTGCTATTTCTCAATTCCCCAACCATGCTTCCACCTCAGGGCCATCACATACTACCGTCTGGAATGTTCTTCACCTGAAAAGCCTCTTTCACGTCACCCAAGTCTCTTTGCAGATCTCACTTGCTCTGAGAGGTCTTCTCTCATCACCCTGGTTAAGAATAGGAACACCTACCCCCCAATTTCCATCACTTTCTAGCCCTTCCCAGTTGTATTCTTCACGGCTTTACCCAGCAGTTGATGTGGCGGCCATGAAGATGGGCCTCGCAGATCTCCGACTGCAGACAGTGGAACTGACCAACGGCCCCAGCTGCCGTCCACCATCACTATAGCCATGGGCTGTTTCCAGCCAATGAGGGAGTATGGCAGGGATACTGAGGCAGGCCATGCCAAGGGGACCTCTGACAGGAGGCTTTGGTTAAGGGCTCCCCGATAGCCTTGCCAAGCTTTCCTTGGAACTACACTGGCGTCTAAGGAATTTCCACCTATCCTTCCCTTCCTCCTTCCTGCCCTCCTTCCCTCATTCCCTTTCTTCTTCATTTGGAATCCAACATACATTGCCATCCGCTCACTCTCCTAGCCTCTCCTACTTGCTCCCACATGCATTCCCACTAATACATTTCTTCCATATTTAATCTCTTTGAGATGAGAGTCTGCTTCTCAAAGGACCTGAACAAACACAGTAATACATGACCAAGGGTTCTGTTTATCATCTATCATCCTTGGAATGTAAGACCCGTGATTGTTTTATGCACTGCTGTATCTCAGTGTGTAAAACGAGGACACAGTAGGTGCTCAATAAATTCTTGAATAATTGAAAGAAGTCTCCTTCAACTTCCTGGGTGCCCTGGTTTTCCGGTTGAAACCAGTTATAAACGTGTGTCTAAACTGAAAAGGGGTATCGGTGCTGGCTTATCTCCGCTTAGAGAGGAACAAAACCTCTCCTCGACTGGAACTATGTGGAGGTTGCCCCTTTCAGACAGGACACAGGGGACAGTTTGCCCCCAAGGGGGGCAACTTTTAACTCTAATTTCCCATCATGCTCCAAGGTCAGCTACCCCCAAATCTGTCCCCCACAAATAGAAACCTTGAAGCCACAACAATGCACGCGCTGACCCTTTCACAGCTGCTTCTTTATAGCTGACAGAGTCTCGGTTTCTTTTCTGTTTTGGAGGGTATGTATTTTGTTTTTAAAATTACCTTTCATCACTTGGTTAAACAGTACATCGTCCTTATTAAAAAGGAAAACCTTACCGATAAATCTAAGGTGCCTTTGGCTTACTCCCTGGACAGGCTCTCGCCGGCCACCCCTTGCCCCTAGGTCTGCGCCCGCGTTGACGCACAGACGTGCGGAAGGACAGACGCACGGGGATCTGGCGGTGCGCCACCCCGCCCCCCACCTTGCCCTTCACCGTTTCAGAGCTCTCCTGCTGTCAGCACCTGTATTTCTTCGCCTGAGAGAGTTCTCTGTGGCCATTGGCACCTGCTCTGCCCGTGAGCTTGGCAAGAGAAATACCATCCCCCAGGAGCAGCCTTCAACCAGTGAGACAGGAGCAGGCGGGTGAATAAATACCTCAGGTCCCTCACCTGCCGCGCATGCTCACTGGCTCCCGCGGCTCCCAGCCGAAGTGAGGCCCCCCCCCCCCTCCCCGCCGCAGTGAGTGACTGCCCGCTCTTTTGGCTCAAGTCCCGCTCTCCTCCAGGAGTTTTTGGAATCCCCTCCCAAGGAGACTAGATAGTAAATGCGCATGGCACATTTTCTAGGGTCTGCTTCTAAAGAAACTCAAGTTAAGACATAGATGACCACAGAAAATACGGAGTTTTTTTATTTGTTTGTTTGTTTTTTGGTATATTGACATCAAAAGACTTGTAGTGAGTTGGGAGGTAGTATTCTTATCCTCATTTTTCAGACGAGGAGACTCTTCTGAGACTCAGAGAGTGAGGAGTTTTGCAGAATGCATCACAGCTTCTATGAGGCAACGTGGGCACTCAGACTCAGGTATCCCATGCTCTAACTATAGTTGTTTCTCTGGCAGAGACAAGGAAAGGTCTCCTATTCGCTGGGCTGCACCTAAGTCTCCGAGGCCAAGAGATTTTAGGGTGGTGGTGAGAGCCTGGGTGGGTGTCTTAGGGCAGGATCAGGAATGCAGGCCATGGTGCAGTGCCATCGGGAGGGTGCCGCACAGGCAGAGGGCGTGGCATGTGTGGCCACAGGTATCGGCCAAGAACGAGGGTGCATTTTACAGTCGAGCAAGGGTTTCTTCTACATTATTACCCAGGCCCCTGGAAGTACACTAAAACTCCCAGCCCTGCAGTGGAGGAAACTGGAGAAACCACTGTGGGGGCGAAGAGAGCTTGTACAGCTAACATGCTGTGTGACTTTGGGAAAGCTACTTACCCTCTCTGGACCTGACATTCCTTTTCTATAAAAGAGGAGGCCTTGTTGTGATTGGGGGGTAGGACTTAAGAACTCAGATGGCTGTAGGTGCCCACAGGGACACCCACATGAGGAAAGAGATCCAAGAAAGGGGCCGACAGCTCAGGGGTAGTCCACAGGGCAGCCCTGCCCAATTTCACCTGCCGTGAGTGAATAGCAGAGGGGCGCAGGAGATGGAATCGCTAGTCCCACCACTGCCAACTTCCCTGGTTTCTCAAAAGACAGAAATCCAAATTTGTGTGAGTCCTCTTGATGTTAAAACTTGGCAGCTAATTGAGAAGAATCACTGTGTGGGGCCAATGAAATACATCTATGTGCTGAAATGTCTCAGGCAGAGGAGGAGAGAGGCTGTTCAACATGCTGACATTCAAGGTTTCTGAGGCCCCACTCTGTGCCAGGCACCTACTATGTGCCAGTGATACAGTGGTTTAGGAGACTGGCCCATCTTTGCCTTTACTTTCCAGGAAGAGTTTAAAGGGCAAGACCTCTCTGGTCCCTTGAATGCAGTTTTCTCCTCACCCTCAGGGGTCAGGGCCCCCAGCGAACAGCCTGATTTGGGTGAGATTAAGATCCGTGTTTCTCACAGCCACTAGGATGGCTATAATAATAATAATTTTTAAAAAAAGGAAAACAAGTGTTGGCAAGGAGGTGGAGAAATTGGAACCCTTCTGCACGGGTGATGGGAATGTAAATTGGCGCAAAACAATCTGGCAATTCCTCAAAAAGTTAAACATGGAATTACCATATGACTCAGCGATTCCACTCCTAGGTATAAACCCAAGAAAACAGGTGCTCAAACAAATCCCTGTAGGCACGTGCTCACAGTGGCACTATTCACAACAGTCAGAAGGTGGAAACAACCCAGATTTCCTTCTGCAGATGAATGCATAGCAAATTGTGGTTATATACACACAATGAAATATTATTCAGCCATAAAAAGAACTGAAATACCAAGACATGCTACAACTTGTGTGAACCTTGCAAACGTTATCTTATGCGGAAGAAGTCAGAATAAATTAATCCAAAGATACAAAAGCAGGCTGGGGGTTGCCGAGTGCTGTGGGGAGGGAGAAATGGGAGGGACTGCTTTAATGGGTTCACTGTTTCCTTTTGGGGAGATGAAAATATTTGGGGACCATATAGAAGTGGTGGGTGCACAAATGCCACCAAATTGTTGGTTTTAAAATGGTTAAGTTTGGGGCGCCTGGGTGGCTCAGTGGGTTAAAGCCTCTGCCTTCGGCTCAGGTCATGATCCCGGGGTCCTGGGATCGAGCCCCACATCGGGCTCCCTGCTCAGCGGGGAGCCTGCTTCTTCTTCTCTCTCTCTGCCTGTCTCTCTGCCTACTTGTGATCTCTCTGTCAAATAAATAAATTAAAAAAAATGGTTAAGTTTATAATGCTATGTGAATTTTTACTTAAAAGAATTTACATGTTGCAAACTACATGGAAGTGCTTTCCTAGGATGGTTAAACAAATTATAGTGCATCCAAGCAGTGGAATAATATGTGGCCAGTAAAAAAATCCGAGGGGGCTGCTTGGGTGGTTCTGTCAGTTAAATGTCTGCCTTTGGCTGGGGTCATGATCCCAGGATCCTGGGATCCAGCCCCACCCCACATTTGGCTCCCTGCTCAGCGGGGAGCCTGCTTGTCCTTCTCCCTCTGTGTGCTTGCTTGCCCTCTTTCTCAAATAAATAAATCTTTAAAAAATAAGAATAAAATAAAAAATTAAAGGATATTTTGGGGCACCTGGCTGGCTCAATTGGAGGAGCATGCCACTTTTGATCTTGGGGTCATGAGTTCGATCTCCATATTGGGTGTAAAGATTATTTAAATAAATAAATGAACTTAAAAAATAAAATGACAATTTTTAAAAATCCTAGGATATTTTAATGACATGGGTAAATGTTTGCAATGTAGTGCTAAGCAAAGAAGTAGGATAAAAATTGTATACCCAGCAGTTTATTGATTGTTAAATAAAAAGTGCACAGAAAAGAAGACTACACAAAAATAAAATATTTGTAATCCAAAAACCTTTTTTTTTTTCAAAGGAGTCATGCTTCTATTGTTTGTGCTTCTACCAAGTGTCACGCAGTTGAAGATCTTTGCTCTCCTGCAGTGGAGAACTAGAGACTGGGGACAGTGATCCTGGGAGTTTAGCAGACCCAGACATTCTGTCCTCTCTGACCGAGACTCCCTGGGCGAATTTTCCAGGCCTCAGTCCTCCTCCCACACAACAAGAGAGGGCCACAGATGCCCCCTCTGGAGACCCATCCAGCCTCTTGGGGTTTTCCCGAGAAACACCTGCACCCTCCCACCCCCACCAAGGTAATACATCCAGGATCGTCCCAGCAGAATGATCTGTTGTAGTAAACACACTTGTAGTTCCACACCCGAATGTCCAGCAACAGGGGATGAGAAGTAAGATAGGATGGTCACCTGCTGGGACACTCCACTGAGAAGGAATGAACTATGTATGCCTCTGTGTCTCATCCTGGCTAGACCCTGACAACTTAATGATAAGGCAAGGAAAAGAAAAATGATATTGCAGAAGAATCTCACAGCTGGATAGCATTTTTGGAGATCTTTAAAACACAGAAAAACAATTCTATGTATTATTTATGCATCCATATCTATGGAATAAATTCTTAAAGGCACAGACTGGAAAGGACTCTATTTCATGACAATGGTTGCCTTTGGGGAGGGAGAAAAATAGGACTGAGAGAGAGACAAGGTGGAGAGGCTTCGATTTTATCTGTCACTTTTAATAATTTTATTTTTAAAAAAATAAGAAGCAAACATAACAAAATGCTGACATTTAATTCTGGGTGATGGATTCCTGGGATCTTTAGTATATTATCCCTTCCACTTTCTTTACTTTAACACCCCCTCCCCCAACCAAAAAAGAAGAAGGAGGAGGAGGAGGAGGAGAAGAAAAGGGTGGTGAAGAGAAAGCCATTGGATAAAGGAACCAATATCTATTGAAGCCTTTCTCTGTGCTGGCCAAAGGTTACAGCAGTGGTTCTCAAAGCATGGGACCTGGACCAACAGCGACAGCATCACCTGGGAATGTAAATTCTCAGTCCTGGGCTGGACCTATTGGATCACAAACTCTGGGGTCAGGGCCCAGAAATCTGTTTTAACAAGCCTTCCAGGTGATTCTGATATCCTGGAGAAGCACTGGGCTGGACCCTAATAGCTATGACAATAGTTCACATGTATTAAGCATGTATACCTGTCACATCCCGCTCCAAGAGCTTTCCATCAGTAACAATCTAACCTTCCAAACGGCCCTGTGAGGGAGTCGTTATTATTCCTACCCCATCCTGCAGGTGTAACGGAGGCACAAGAAGGCCAAATCTCTTGCTCAAGGTCAACAGACGGGTTGCTCCCGGAATCCCCCTTTCCCTTGCATGACCCCCAGAGACTCTAGCTCACTGTAGCCTTGGAGAAGGAATAATAGCCCGTCCAACAGAGGAGGAAACTGGAATTTGGAGAAAGAGAGCGCAACTTGGCCCAAGGTCTGACGAAGTGGAAAGTGACGGGGCAGACACTGTGGTCCAGGAGGTTTTGAGGTTTGACCCAGACCTGCTGGAGATTAGCGCCCAGCGCGGGAGGAGGAGGGAGCGCGGCGAGGTGGCCCAGCTGCAGCCCCGCCCGGGTGTGGTTCGCACGTCACGCCTACGGCCAGCTGTCCCCTTCCCCACGACCGCTTCCAACCCGCTGCCAAACCGCCGTGACCCACCCCCACCAGGAACCGTACGAGGGCCTTCCCCTCCGGGTCTTTGTGAAGCCCCATCCCTTCCTTCTCGTTTTTTTTTTTTTTTTTTTTTTTTCTTTTCTTTTGCAGAAAGGGAACCTGGACGGCTCCGAGAAGGGGAGGCTGGATGGAAGTCACTCGGTGGCCAGAGCTCCCCTCCCTAGAGCTTTCCCAGGTTCGCGCCAGGGCCATCTCCTCCCCCGGCCCCTCATCCCATGGCCCCTCCGCAGCTCCCGGCACCCCCGACGGCCCCTTCGCGCCGCGCCCCAACCGGCCCTGCCCACCACCCCGTGCTCCCCCTGCAGCAAAGACCCTCGGGCGGGGCTCGGCGGCCGTGGCCGCGCCACTCACCTGGGCGCCCGCTGGTCGTCCGGCGGGCAGCCCGGATCCTCGCAGCTCGAACGCCCCCCCAGCTCAGCAGCCCCCGGGGTCCCGGGGCGCCCGTGCCCGAAAGGAGACGGGCTGACTTTCCAGAAGAGGCAAGGGACGTGCTCTGAGTGGCTTGAGAGCCGCGCGGCTTTTCCGGCTGCCCTGGCGCGGATCTGCCCGCGTCTCCACCCGCGGGAGTCTAGGCCTCTGTGGTGCGCCCCGGCTAGGACCAGGGACGCGGTGGCACCCACAGGCCATCTGGGTTCCTTAGCCGCGCCCTGAGCGATGCTAACCCCACCCCCATGTATCCTAACTCCGCCCCTGAAGACTCTACTGCTGGGACTCTAATCCCACACCCCACCTCCCAGCACCCTAATCCCACCGCCGAAGGATTCTTTAAAAAGATTTTATTTATTTGAGAGGGAGCGAGAGCGAGAGAGAACAAGAGCAGAGGCAGAGGGAGAGGCAGATTCTCTGTTGAGCAGGGAGCCCCATGGGGAACTAGAGGATGCCAGGACCCAGGGACCATTACCTGAGCCGAAAGCAGACGCTTAACCAACTGAGCCACCCAGGCGCCTCCAAGGATTTTTTTTTTTTTTTTTTTTAAATACCGCCCAACCGAGGCTTCTAACTCTGCCCCTAAGGATTCTAATTGGTCTGGAAGGATAATAACCCCGCCCCTAAGAATTTTAATCCGTCCCCCAAAGATCCGAACCCTGCCCCCTCCTCCAAAAACCCTTACACCTGCCCTAATTCATTATAAACCCCGCCTCTCCAAATCCCAATGCGGTCCCCAAAGAGATTAAACCCGTCCTCCCAAGAACTGCAACACCATCTCCTTCCACAATCCTAATTCTGCCCCCAAAGAATTTTGAATCTCACATTTGAAGGATTTTTTAGCCTCACCCAACCAAAGGTTTCTAATCCTGCCCCCAAGGATTCTAATCCCGCCAACTAAAAGATCTTCACCCTTCTCCTCAAAGGATTCTGACCCACACCTCCAGATTCATAACCCAAACACCAGGGATTCTGATCCTGCTCTTAGATAATCCCAATGTTGTTCCCAAAGGATTTTAATCCACCTTCAGGATTCTAATCCGATCCATCCAAAAATTCCAACCCTACCCTCCAGGATTTTAATCCCTCATCAAAGAATTCCAACTGGGCCCATAAGAATCCTAACCCCTGGCCTTGTCACTCCACAGGATTCCAACCTCCCCGCTCCCGCCGCAAGCATCTGACCAGTTTTTCCCTACCATTCTAATCCACTCTTACGAGGCCAGGCCCCTGCCCCACACCGCGTCCCAGGCCTTCTGGGTCCTTCTGTGGTCAGTGGTTTCCCCTCTACAGGTCCCACGCTATTCAAATGGCGTGCAAAGTTTCTCACCCACAGTCACCGCCCTGGCTCATTCTTGGCCGGTTTCCGGCAGCTCAGAGGACTTTGAAAATTGAGGGGGCGGGATGCCCGCCTGGAGGGCAACTGGAGGTCCCACGTGAATGAGATGTGCCCAGGACCAGGCAAGGACAGAGCACATCTGCTCCTGGAAAAAGGGAGGTATTGTCGCACTAAAGTCTTCCAAGTACACTTCCAAGTGTGTAAGAATCTCACAGCATTTCTGCATTCCCACTGCTACAGGCCACTTCAGGCCACCATCATCTCTTCATTCACTCATTCATTCACTCATTCATTCAGCCAGCAATACTGTACTGAGTGCAGGGATACACAGGGCTTCTTAACTTCAGTACGATTGACATTTGGGCTGCATAATTCTTTGTTGTGTGGGGCTGTCCTGGGCATAGTACGATGATGAGCAACATTCCTGGACTCCACCTACTAAATGACAAAATTTATTTAAAAATACATTTTTAAAATATTTTTTATGTATTTTAGGGGGTGAAGGGCAGAGGGAGAGGGAGTGTAAGTCTCAAGCAGACTCCACACTGAGCGTGGACCCCAATGTGGGGCTCAATCCCAGGACCCTGAGATCATGTTGTGAGCTGAAACCAAGGGCTGGATGCTCAACTGACTGAGCCACCTGGGTGCCCCTTTAAAAATAATTTTAATTCCATGTTTAATTTACTTGAATGGTACTTATTCAATTCTGTGCTTCACCGTCCCTGCCCCAGACTCCATCACTGTAATTAATATTTAGCTGTGTTGCTAAAGGTCATTGTCTGCATCCTCCACAGTTTATTTGTACACCCACCTAGTCATGGACAACTAGATGGCACAAACTTTGGGCTACTATGTCCCCTGTGCACCTCTGTAAGAATTTTGTGAAGATTTGCTTTGCCAAGAATGATGGACGCGTGCAGATGGCTGCTGCCAAAATTCTTCTCCTAACATATACTTACATCTTTTAAAATTTAAATTAAATTCATTCTGGAGTACCTGGGTGGCTCAGTGGGTTAAAGTCTCTGCCTTTGGCTCAGATCATGATCCTGGGGTCCTGGGATCAAGCCCTGCATCAGGCTCTCTGCTCAGCAGGGAGCCTGCTTCCTCCTCTCTCTCTGCCTGCCTCTCTGCCTACTTGTGATCTCTCTCTCTCTGTGTCAATAAATAAATAAAATCTTTTTAAAAATTAATTAAATTCAACCAGTCTTATATAACATCCAGTGCTCATTACATCACATGTCCAACTTAATGTCCATCATCCAGTTACCCCATCCCCCCAACTTCCTCCCCTCATTTCCCCACATCTTGACTGACTCTTGGTATCATCCATCAGTCTTTTTTTTTTTAAGGTTTTATTTATTTATTTGAGAGAGATAGAGAGACAGCAAGAACAGGGAAGAGGCAGAGGGAGAGAAGCAGACTCCCTGCTGAGCAGGGATCCGAATGCGGGGCTGGATCCCAGGACCCTGGGATCCTGACCCAAGCCAAAAGCAGACACTCAACTAACTGAGCCACCCAGGAACCCATCATCCATTAATCTTAATTAGAGTCCCCCAGAAGCAGACCCTAGACATGGATTCCAGTGAAAGTACGTTATCTGAGAGATGTAGAAAACCCTGGTAGGGGAGGAGGTGGATAAGATAGGACAGGGAAGAAAACCAATTAAGAGACCATTGCCAACGAAGTTACAACTGTGGGTTCCTGGAACTCACTCCTGCTGGAGAAGGAATTCTGGAGACACTGAGGTATTCCCATTTCATAGTTATCCTTCCTGGAAGACGAGGGAGCTGGGGCATTAATGTACTAACTCCCAGCAGACACTGGGTGAGGGATGCTCCTGGGGGGCATTAATCCTCCAGCATTTCTGGCCTGCCCCTTGCATGCTCCAGCCACCAGAAAGAGCTTCCAGGAAGAGAGATACATGTTCTGGGGACACGAGACAGTCATCATTAGCATCAGCTACACCATCTTTCACAAGTTCGTCATTCTGATGGCAAAGGACCAGACAGCTGGAACATTGTCCTGTTAACAGTCAATTCCACCTCCCCCCCAACTTTTTTTTTTTCTATTGAAATAATGCTGCAGTAAAAATCTATGCGTGTGTTTCCAAAGCTCCTATCAACTTTACTGGGGCATAGTTTCATACATAAAATGCACCATTAAAATATTCAGCTTGTTGAGTTTGGTAAAGGTATACACCCATGTAACCCCACCCTAATCAAGATATAGAACATTTCTAGGCACCTGGGGGGCTCATTCATTATGCTGCTGCCTTTGGCTCAGGTCATGATCCCAGGGTCCTGGGATCAAGGCCCATATCAGGCTTCCTGCTCAGCAGGAAGCCTGCTTCTCCTTCTCCCACTCTCCCTGCTTGTGTTCCCTCCCTCTCTCTCTCTCTCTCTGTCAAATAAATAAATAAACAACAACAACAACAACAAAAGATATAGAACATTTCTATCACTCCAAAGAGTTCCGTTGTACCCTATTGCAGTCAGCTTCTCCCCCCTCCATTGCCTTAGGTAACCACCGTTTTTGGCTTTTTGTCTATTATAAATTAGTTTTGTATTTTCTAGAATTTCAAAAAAATGCAATCATACCATATGTTTCTTTTATGTCTGTCTTCTTTTACTTGCATATTGCTTTTGAGATTTTCCATGTTGTTACGTGTTGCAGTATTTTATTCCTTTTCACTGCTGAGTAGTACTCCGTAGTGTAGACATACCACAGTTTGTTTATCCATTTCCTTGTTGATGGACATTTGGTTTTTTTTCAGGTTTTGGTTACATGAATAAAGCTGCTATGAACATTCATGCACAAGCCTTCGCGTGGACATGTTTTCTTTTCTCTTGAGGAAATACTTAGGACTGGATTTGCTGGGTCAAGTGAGTGTATTTTTTAACCTGATAATACCCTGCTAAATTGGTTTTCAAAGCAATTATGCCATTTTGTATCCCAACCAGCAATGTATGGTTTCTAGTTTCTCCACATCCTTGCCAATTTGGTATTGTTGTTCTTTTTAGTTTTCTTTTTATTATTTATTTATTTTTTAAAGGCCAATCTAACTTTTTTTTTAAAGATTTTATTTATTTATTTGACAGACAGAGATCACAAGTAGGCAGAGAGGCAGGCAGAGAGAGAGGAAGGGAAGCAGGCTCCCAGCTGAGCGGAGAGCCCAATGCGGGGCTTGATCCCAGGACCCCAGGATCACGACCTGAGCCGAAGGCAGAGGCTTAACCCACTGAGCCACCCAGGTGCCCCTTGTTGTTCTTTTTAATTAAAAAAAAATTCCCATCTAACTCATATTAGCATCAAAGAACATTTATACAATTACAAATTTACCCTAAAATGCTGCCTTACCAGTACTTGGGGTGGCAAATATTTTATCAGTTAATTCATTCATTCATTGTCCTGGGGAATATAGCTGACCACAAGAAGTAGTGCTAAATGCTGCCTCTCTGGGATCAAACTAGAGTTCAAACCCTGGCACTGCCATTTATCAATGGAATGATCTTGAACAAATCAGATTACCCCTCTGAGCCTCAGTTTTCTCAGCTATGGGGTGGAAAAAACAATAGTATTTATCTCAGTGAATCTTTGTGAAAATCAATTGACATCTTATGAACAAGGGTGATAGGATTACAAGAAAAATAAATCAGGGCAAGAGGGTGGAAGGTGACTTAAGACAGAGTGGTCAGGGAGGACCTCACTGAGGAAGTAGCATGTAGCTGAGACCTGGTGAATTGGGGGAATGAGTCATGTGATAATCTGAGGGAAGTGTGTTCCAAACAGAAGGAACAGTAATGGCAAAGGTCCTGAGGTGCAACTGCACTTGGGTGTGTTTAAGGAATAAAGGAGGCCATGTAGCTGGATCAGAGTGGGTGCAGAGGAGAGTGACGGAGACGATGTTGAAAAGGTAGTGAAGTCAGATTATGAGGCCAAGAAGTCTTGGTGTTGGTATGAAACTTTAACTGACACAAGATGGGAGCCATTGGAAGGTTTTGAGCAGAGTAGTAAACCACACTGGCTTGTGTTCTAACAGGATCTGTCTGGTTGCTGGGTGGAGAGTGGTCTAGAAAGGCATGAATGAGGAAAGCAGGGAACTCAATGAGCAGACCGAGGCAGTCGTCCAAGGATAATATAATGGTGGCATGGGCCAAGGTGGTGGCAACTGACAGTTATAAGAGCTCAGAGAGAGAAAAGATCAGAATACTTGAGATTTCATAGGTATGTACAAGGGAAGTCAATACAGCATCACTTTTACTAGGAAAGGGTTGGAAATAACCTATAACAATAATGGAGTACCAAACTGTTGTCAAAAAGAATAAGGATGTATAAAAACAAATCGCATTTTAAAAATTTAATTAATTAGTTAAGTAATTATTGGGAGGGAAGGGCAAAGGGAGAGAGGGAGAGATGATCCTAACCAGGCTCCATGCCCAGCCCAGAGTCCAACGTGGGGTTTGATCTCATGACCCTGAGATCTCACAACCCTTGATCTCGATCTGAAATCAAGAGTCAGACGCTCAACTGAGTGAGCCACTCATGTGCCCCAAAACTAATCATATTTCTATACACTAGCAATGAACAATCTGAAAATAAGATTAAGAAAACAATTTCATTTACAATATCACCAAAACGAATAAAATCCTTGGGAATAATTTTAAGAAAAGTAGTGCAAGATAATTCAAAAACTAAAAAATCACCCTTGAAAGAAACTGAAGAAGACCTAAACAAAGTCATCCTATAGAATGAGCAAGATATCTCATGGAGAAGATATTTCTTTATAGATTGGAGGGCTTAATATTGTGAAGGTGATGATAGTCTTCAAATTGATCAACATAATTCCCATATATTGAAAAAATAGACAAGCTCATCCTAAAATTTATAGGGAAATGCAAGGAATCCAGAACAACCAAGCAGTCTTGAAAAAGTAAAACAAAGTTGGAGGGCTCAAAATTCCCAATTCCAAAACTTAGTACAAAGTTACAGTAATCAAGACAGTGTGGTACTTTATAAAGATAGAAATATATAACAATGGAACAGAATTGAGAGTCCAGAAGTAAACCCTCACATTATGGCCAACTGATTTCCAACAAGGGTGCCAAGACAATTCAATGGGGGGGAAAGAATAGTCTTTTCTCTGAATGGTGCTAGAAGAGCTAGATATCCCCATGCAAAATCATTAAATTGGACCCCTACCTCACACCATCCACAAAAATAAGTCAAAATGGATCATAGATAAATGTCTGAGCTAAAACTATAAAAATCTTCATGATCTTGGATTAAGCAAAGCCTTCTTAAATGTGACACAGGTAAAAACAACAAAAATTGATAAATTAGTCTTCCTCAAAACCAAAAACTTGTGCAGCAAATGAGACAATCAAGAAAATGAAAAGATAATGCATAGAATGGGGGTGAATACGGATCTCCTATTGGACTGGTTACCCAAATATGTATACCCTTACAACTCAACAATAAAAAGACAACATAATTGAAAAGTGGACAAAAGATCTGAATAGACATTTCTCAAAAAAAAAATTATACAAATAGCTAACAAGCACATGAAAAGATGCTTATTATCATTAGTCATTAGAGAAATACAAAGAGATGTCACTGCACACATTAGAATGGCTAAAATTAAAAAGACAGATAATAACAAGTGTTGATGGTCTGGGTGACAGAGCAGGGAAGGAGACTTACTGGTCCTAGTATACCCTTCGTACTCTAGAATTGTGAAACACTTAAATATATTAACTGCTCAAAAATTAAAAGTCAATTTAACAATCAGAGACTTTGGGGTGCCTGGCTGACTCAGTCTACCAGCATGTGACTCTTGATCTTGGGGTCGTGAGTTTGAGTCCCACATTGGGTGTAGAGATTACTTAAAAAAAAATACTTAAATCAGAGACAGAGATAGAATTGATAGATAGATAGAGCTGGGTAGGATTTTTAGAGGATGAAAAAGTTAAGAATAGTTTTTGGTGTGTACTTGACCGTGGGTCAGGGATGGAGGAACGATGGAAGCAAAGGCATTGAAGATGGACTAACTACCTTTCACTAGCTGTGATTTCGTTTTCTCATCTGCAAAGTGGAATGATAAGAGTACCTACTTCACCAGGTCATTAAATCATCACATTAAAAGCTCTTATTATGGGGGCGCCTGGGTGGCTCAGTGGGTTAAGCCTCTGCCTTCGGCTCAGGTCATGATCCCAGAGTCATGGGATCGAGCCCCACATTGGGCTCTCTGCTCGGCAGGGAGCCTGCTTCCCCTGCCCTCTCTCTGCCTGCCTCTCTGCCTGCTTGTGATCTCCCTCTCTCTCTCTGTCAAATAAATAGATTAAATCTTTAAAAAAAAAAAAAAAAGCTCTTATTATGGTGCCCTCACTTGTATCATCTGATTTAAATCTCTTTGACATAGGAATGATTACAAATGGGTAGCTCAGAGAGGTAAAGACACCTGCCCAAGGTCACCCAGCCAGCAAATGACAGGGCTGGGATTCAAACCGAGTTCTGTGAGTCTCCGGTGTACTTTCAAAGCCCGTGCTTGTAATGAGTACACAAACTCAGTAAGAGTGCCCTGGAGCCTGAGGAGCAGGGAGACAAATTCGGACTAGGGGACACATCTCAGGGCTCAGTCCTGGAGGGAGGGCATGAGCTGGGGAACTACACTGGCTTCACTTTACAGTGAGTCAGATGATGGCTCTTTCAAAGATATATTTTCCTATCTCAGAGGGCATTTGCATTTCATATTTCAAATTCTTTGGGACCACTGTTGATTGTTCTATAGTCAAAACAAGATGGGGGATGGGGAAGAGAGCCACAGTCATTACTTCAGGGCTCAGGTATTTCCCCTTTTATTTACAAAGTAGTCAGTGTTCATTTGACAGCAATATTCTCCCAGGTAGGTCACTGCTGCCCTCATTTTCCGAGAGAGGTAAATGAAAATCTGAGAAGACCAGCTCCTAAGAAACTCACAACCACCCCAACAGGTCACTGATGCCCCTTCCTAAAGTTCCTACATTCTCCATCACCTCTAGCTCCTTCCCCCACCCTGCCTTAGTTTTCGCCAGAGAACTTGTCACCACCAGGCACTATAATACACATTTATAATACGTTAATCTGTTTATTGTCTGTCTCTTCTGCTTATTTGCAAGTTCCATGCAGGTACTATTCATCGGCCCATTTTACAGATGAAGAAACTGAAGTTTAAGGTTTGCAAACAGCCAGTGAAGGATAACACTGAGATCCAAACCCTTTATTCTTTGGTTAATTCTGTTAATATTTATAAAGGGCTTATTATGTGCATGTCTGCCAGGGGCTGGAAGCACAAAACATGAACAAGATGCCTTCAAGCAACATCCAATCAAATCAGGGAGACAAACTTAAACCGACAACTCAAATACAGAGTGGAAAATGCTGGGGGAAATACTGAGAGGCCCATTGTTTTGTAGGGCTAAGTAGGAGGGCCACTGGTCCCGCCTGGGATGCATCAAGGAGGACTTCTTGAAAGAGGCAATAGGTCGACATTTAAAGGATGCTAACAGAAGATCATGGCAAAGGGTATTTCAGGCAGAAGAGACAGCCTGACAAAGACTGGAGGGAAAAACAGCCTGGCTTGGCTGATGAACCACAAACACTACTGTGTTGTTGGTGCCTGAAGCCCCTGGGCGAAGAAGACAGGTGGAAAATCAGGTTGGAAACGGCTGCAGAAGCTGATAAGGAGCTGGGGCTTTCTCCGGTGGGTGACCAGGAAGACTACGGGTGTGTCTCAGAAGCTTACCTACACCAGGTACCATCCTAGAGTCAGCTGACCTCCTACTCAGGGGTCTGGCGGGACTGGGCGGGAATGAGGGTGTTGAGGGGAGCCCAAGAAGTTGTTTTTCTGACCCCAGCTGCGTGCCTCCTCCAGCTGACGGGTTTCCCCGTACCCTCCACCCCCACACACAGGGGAGTTGGGGGACAGTTCAGTTTCACAACCCCCTGCCTTCCCCCAGCGTCCCCGGAGGGCAAGAAAAGAGGAAGCACTCATCGGACTTCCTCCTGGGTCCGGGTGCGCACAAGCTCAGGCAGGTCCCCTCGGCGGGTGAGGGTGCTAAGCCAGACCTGCCACCCTCCAGCATTCTGCGAAATAAGGCCAAGGTCCCGGCCCCGCCCCCACTCGGAGGCGGCCACGTCCCCGCGGGGGTGCGCCCAAGCTCCAGAACCAGGAGAGTGGGTTCCAGTCCCACCCGGCAATTCTTGATTTGCTCTCTGCTCTTGGACGAGACCTCCTCTCTGAGCTTTGCACCTTGAACAAGGCACATCCTACAAACTGAGGCAGTGTGCACGAATTGACATGGAGAGATTCCCAAGACATACTTGCAGAGTACTATGAAAGTACACTTAAAAAGGAACATGGTTTTGTATTCACCTATATCTGTATGTAAACCTAAAGGGAAAGATGTGGAAACTCTACAGCCCACAAGAACAGAAGTTGTCCCTGAGGAAGATAAGAACATTGGAATCAGGGGGAAGAGATGGTGACTGTTTCTCAGATTTTTGGTTTTTGGGTTTTTTTTTTTTCATTTTTAAACTCGACCGTATTTATTTGTGTAATTAAAATAGTAATAATAAACGAGAGGGCTGAGATATGTGGTTATTGAAGGTCTTTTCCTTAAACATTTTGTTAGGAAAATTTCCAAACATACAGCAAATTTGAAAGATTTACAACAAAAGCTCTATAGTACTTACCTTTTATATTCCATTGTTAACATTCTGCTTGCTTCATCACATGTCTGTCCATCCAGCTATCCATCAATTCACCTTTTTTTTTAAGATTTTATGTATTTATTTGACAGACAGAGATCACAGGTAGGCAGAGAGGCAGGCAGAGAGAGAGAGGAGGAAGCAGGCTCCTTGCTGAGCAGAGAGCCTGATGTGGGACTCGATCCCAGGACCCTGAGATCATGACCTGAGCTGAAGGCAGAGGCTTTAACCCTCTGAGCCACTCAGGCGCCCCAATTCATCTTTTTTTAATAGGTTTTATTTATTTGAGAGAGAATGAGCGCACAAGCAGGGGGTGGGAGGACGGGCAGAGGGATAGCAGACTCCTCACTGAGCACCCAGTGGGGTTGGTGGGGGGCTCCATCCCAGGACCCTGAGATCATGATCTGAGTGGAGGGCAGATACTCAACCGCCTAACCCACTGGGCCACCCAGAGGCCCGTCATCAATGCATCTTTTTAAAATGTATTTCAAAATTAATTACTTCAGCCCACATATTATTAACTAGAGTTCAATGTTTTTTTTTACAGCATTTTTTAGAAGGGGGGAGGGGCAGGGGGTGCAGAGAGTGAGAGAGTCTCAAGCGTCCTCCATGGCTAGGGGGGACCCCCATGGAAGTCTCATCTCAGGAACCTGAGATCATGACCTGAGTAGAAATCAAGAGTCCGACATTTAACCGACTGAGCCACCCAGGTACCACTGTCTACAGTATTTTTTTATGTAAAATTTACATTGAACAAAATACATAGCTTGAGTGTACATTTGCTAAGTATTTACAAATGCATACGCATCCACATAACTTCAACTCCGTAAGATAAACATTTTGTCACTGTAGAAAGTTTCCTCTTGTCCCATAGTGTATTTTGATTGCCAGCATTCTATGACTCAGCATTCAAGACAGGACCAGGAAATTAGTAAGTGCTCAATAAATGTTAGCTGAAGGGCATCTGGCTGGCTCAGTCAGTGGAGTGTGTGACTCCTGGTCTCGGGGTGGTGAGTTTGAGCCCCACGTTGGGTGAAAAATAAAATCTTTTAAAAAATAAGAATAAATTGGGGTGCCTGGGTGGCTCAGTGGGTTAAGGCCTCTGCCTTCGGCTCAGGTCATGATCTCAGGGTCCTGGGATCAAGCCCCACATCAGGCTCTCTGCTCAGCAGGGAGCCTGCTACCTCCTCTCCCTCTGCCTGCCTCTCTGCCTACTTGTGATCTCTCTCTCTCTGTCAAATAAATAAATAAAATCTTTTAAAAAAAAAAAAGAATAAATGATAGCTGAAGGAATGAATGTGCACGTGGCCTGTTTCCCTGAAGGCAGAAGCATGCCTTTTTCCCTTGCACTGCCCCACAGAACTGAAACTCAGTAAATGCTTATTAAATACTTATTGATTGCATTAAGTATATATCGTTGTGTAACAAACTACCCAAAATTTAGCAGCTTAAAACATTACAAAGGGTTATTATCTTACACAGTTTCTGTGGGTCAGGAATTGGGGGGCAGCTTAGCTCAGTGGTTTGACTTGAGATTTTTCATGAGGCTATAGTCGAGAGCCGCTTGGAATCATGTGAGAGACTGACTGGGGCTGAGGATCCATTTCCAAGATGCCTCACTCCCAGGACAAGAGGTGCCCATTCCTCAACAAGAGAACCTCTCGGTAAGGCTTGCCTGAGTGTGCTCCCAACATGGGGGCAGCTCTCCCCCAAGAAAGAGTGATCCAGGAGAGCAAGGTGAAGTAGCCTGTTGATTCCACAGGTCATCCCTATTCAGTGTGGGAGTGGTCTACACAAAAGCAAGACTACTACGAGGCTAGACCAACTGGGGTCTTCTTGGAGAAGGTAGTCATTATGAACATGTATTCAAATTTTCTGAGCTCTTGCTTTGTGCTGGATGTGATGCTGGGCTCCATGGAGTACAGGAATGAGTCAGAACTGACGATCCCTTTTTCCCTCACAAGATGTGTGTGTGTGTGTGTGTGTGTGTGTGTGTGTGTGTGTGCGTGTGTGTTGGGAGTGGTGGATGTGGGGGGAGATCAGACAGACATGGAAACAGATGGTGTTACAGAGTACAATAAGTATCACAATAGCGACTTTAACAAAACTGCTTTTATGTAATCTGTATTTGTGGTACAACATTCAAGACACGGCATGAAAGAAGGTTTCCTTCTCTCCTTATTATATAACTATACACTCTTCCAGCTTTGGCAACAACTGGAACCCATTTCTTATATCATTTCAGAACTATATACACTGTGCATATACACAAAGACATTTCCCACCCTCTTTAGACAAAAGGACACCACTCTTCAAAGTGCGTGCCTCTCTGCATCCTGCTTTTCCCGCCTTGCTTACTTTATCTTGGAAGTAATTTCCCATCCGTTCATAGAAAGCTTCTTCATTTTTATTAATGGCTGTATGGCATCCTATTATCTGTGTGAGCTGCGGATTACTTAACCAGTCTCCGATCACTGAACTTTTGCTTATTTATTTTTTTTAAAGATTTTATTTACTTGTTTGACAGAGAGAGAGAGAGAGAGAGAGATCACAAGTAGGCAGGCAGAGAGAGGGGTAAGTAGGCCCCCCCACTGAGCGGAGAGCCCGACTCGGGGCTCGATCCCAGGACCCTGAGATCATGACCTGAGCCGAAAGGAGAGGCTTAACCCACTGAGCCACCTAGGTTCCCCCATTTGTTTATTTCTAATCTCAACAGTTTTTTTTGCACATCCATCACCTCCACTTTTGTGAGTGTAAATGTAGAAGTTCCTGGCTGTGTATTTGCTGCGTCAATGGGTCCAAGCATGTAAAATATTGTTAAATAGGGTTTATAGCAATGTACATTTCCACGAGCAACGTGGGACAATGTCTGTCTCCTCGCACCTGTACCCACATGGTAAGTGACTAGACTTTCCAAACTTAGCCATTCCAGTGACTGAACAATGTTCTCTCGATGTGGTGTTAATGTATGTTTCTCTTACTATACGTGAGGTTGACACTTGCCACATTTCAGAGTTACTTGTATTTTCTTCTCTGCGGCCCGTACAAATAATTTGCCTATTTTTCTATTACACTGGGAGCGTTTATTATTTGTTTGAATATCTTCTTTGCACATCAAAGACACTATTCCTTTGTCTACCCGATAAGCTTCAAAAACAAGGATTTTTTGGTTTGTTTTTTTGGAACAAGTCACTTTTAGACATTAATGAGAAGTTTCTGCAGGTCATGTCATTTTCCGGGCATCGGGGCAGAGCTGCCCATGGTCTAGGGAGCAGCTGTGCCCTGTAAGGTTCTGGTGTGTGTGTTGGGGGAGGGTGAGAGGTGGGAGGAAGGGGCCAAGGAGGCAGTTGTTAATTCTTGCACTGGATGGAAAGGGCTGTCACCTTTCCAGGAAGGAAAAGGAACTCACCATCCCAGGAAGTAGGCAGGACAGGCTGGCCTAACTCTAAGACCCTTTGCCCTTCATCTGAAATGTCTGAGGATAGGCAAGAAATGGGAGGACACACCAATAGGGCTGCCAATTTCTGATCATTTAAGCCTGAATGGGTGGAGACTGGATCTGGAAGCTCCAAGCTACATTGCTTAATAGTAGTATAGATTTTCTAGAATGTAAACACCATGAGGCCAGGGTTCAAGTGTTAAACAGTTGTGGAAGGAAGGAAGGAAGGAAGGAAGGCAGGCAGGCAGGCAGGCACAAATGAATGAACGAATCTAATCAAAGGTTGTGAGAGGCAGAGTTTCTGAGCAGGGAGAGAGGAGGGAGCCCTCTTACCCCTGCCCCTCCTGAACGTGCTCTCTCCTCTTCCTTCCTCCTACCACATCTGAGTCAGGTCTCAGCTTTTGTCATCAGGTCCTGCCCCAGCTCTCAGGGCGCAGGCTCTCCTCTACCCTGTAGTCAACCCACCCCTCCAAGCAGCTAGACCCCTTGTGGTCACTCCCCACGACCTGCACTTCAAGGGACTTCTCAATCCACCTGCTCCTCTGCTTTCCTCTCCCATAAGTCCTATTTTTCACCCTCCACACCTTATGTTCCTCCAACAATGGTTGTGGTCACATTTACTGAGCACTTCCTGTATGTCCTTTTACATGGGTCATGCTGAAGTCTTGCAGCGAACTACAAGATCTACGAGAGTTATTATTATCCTTATTTTATAGATGAGGAAACCAAGACCAGAGACATTCAGGAGCTTATCCAAAGTCGACCAGCTAGCAGATGATAGAATTGGGATTCAGAACTCACTCAGTCTGGCCCCCGGGGCCGCGGTGCCTCACTGGTGTCGTAGAGCTAACTAGTTACCAGTCTTGGAGGGTGCGATGCTCCCTCAAGCTCCCTGCCCTTTGCTCATGATGGCCCCTTCTGGAGGGCTCTCCTGTCTACCTTCCTCTACTTGCCAAACGTTTTGCTCATCCTTCAAAGTCTTGCTTGTAAGTCACCCCCTCTGCAAAGCCTTTTCTGTTTTCCCTAGGAAGAGCTAGTTGCTCGCTCTTCAGTTTCACAATTGAGAACTTTATGCTGTAATTATTTAGGGACCTGTCTCCCCCATCAAGCCGTAAGCACCCCCCCCACCCCTGCCAGGGGACAGGGCTTGTTCTATATCTCCCTCTTGTCTAGCACAATGCCTGGTACAGAGTGCATGCTCTCGAAACATATGGTGACCAAAGGACAGTGGCCTGAGGACTCCTCCCAACACTCTTTTGTGAAGGTCTGCTAGGAGTCTCTGGTGGGAAGCTGGGAGAGTGTAGGAAGTTGCAGGGCCCAAAATGAAAAGAGTCACCACTGTAAGGGGCAGCTGGAGACAATTTCACTAATGTCACCATTTGACCATGGATCAAAACTGTCCCCTCGAGATCTAGCTGGTAGGGAAGTCCCATCCTTATACCACCTCTAGAGGTTTTTGGGAAGCAGCTGTCCAACCGCCTGTGGTTCCCCCCCTCTTGCAGTGCCAGGAATGAAACCATAATGAGAAGTGATCCTGGAAACTACAGGAAGAAGTGTGGCCAGACTCCTCATGCTGAGAGCCTGGACTGCCCCCACACAGGGCTCTTTGGACCTCAGAAACCAAGAGGTTACACAGCTTTGGTAAGAAGGTAGTTCCTGGATGGGTGGGGACTTCCTGGGGTGTGAGGGAAATTGCTCCATCCCTGGAACTATGGGGTAAGAACTGTCCCAGTGACTCTCAGCGGCCCTGTGCTATGTTTCTCCCTCTGTGTCTGTCTCACGCAGGAACTTACTAAAGTTCCCCATAGTCTCAGGACAAATGCCTAAGCCTGTGGTCACTACATCCCAAAAGTTGGTGGACAGGATAGCAGAGCAGTTAGGACTATGGGATCCGGGGTTGGCCAGATATGGGTCCAAATCCCAACTCACTGTGTGACCTTGGGTCTTTCACTACTTCACTTCCTTAAGCTCCAGTTCCCTCATCTGTAAAATGAAGATAAATAAATTTTAAAACATCAATTAAGGATTTGTTCAATGGAGCAAATTTGTTCAAAAGGAAGGCACAACGGGCCAGTGATTTGCAAAGTGTGTTCCCCGGACCATCAGGTACTTGAGTACTTGTTCGAAATGTAGAATCTCCAGCCTCAGGCCTGCTCTATTGAGCCAGAAACTCCGGGGCGTGGCTCAGCGATCTGTGTTTTAGCAAGCCTTACAGAAGATTCTGGTGCATGGTAAAGTTTGAGAACCACTGCCACAGACAAACCGGACGTGAGCAACATATTGGGGATGATATTGGGAACATCAACAACCAACGAGGCATTAATATCTAAAATTTACAAGTTACTTCTGCAAATTGACAAGAAAAAGATAGGAAACCCAATAGCTAACGGGCCCAAGACAGGAATGGGCAGTTCACTGAAGGCAAAGCCCAAAACCCGACAAGTATAGGAGAAGATTCTGAATCTCATATAATCAGAGAAATTCAAACAATGAGATGCCACCTTACACCCAAACTATAGGCAAAAATTACAGTCAGATAATGTAAGAGCTAATGAAAATGTGGGGAGACAAGCATCTTTCACATGCCATTAATAGGATTTAGTGACTTTTTTTTTAAGATTTTATTTATTTATTTGACAGACAGAGATCACAAGTAGGCAGAGAGGCAGGCAGAGAGAGAGGAAGAAGCAGGTTCCCTGCGGAGCAGAGAGCCCGATGCGGGACTGGATCCCAGGACCCTGAGATCATGACCTGAGCCGAAGGCAGTGGCTTAACCCACTGAGCCACCCAGGCGCCCGATTTAGTGACATTTAAAACATATATGTGTTCCGCTAATTCCACTCGGGTATAGGGTCCAAAGAAGTTTTCACATAGGCCCATAGGGTCATGTTCAAAGCTGTTCATCACAGTGTTGTTTGTGATGAAAGGAAGTTGGAAGCCATCTGGTTGTCCATCATTGGGGTGGGGGAGGGAATAATTAAAACCATGGATGCTCAACTTGGAATGCTTTGCAGCAATTTGATGCAATAAGCTAGACTTTCCCACAGCAACGTGGGTCTATCTTTTTTTTTTAAAGATTTTTTATTTATTAATTTGACAGAGATCACAAGTAGGCAGAGAGGCAGGCAGAGAGAGAGAGAGAGAGAGAGGAGGAAGCAGGCTCCCTGCTGAGGAGAGAGCCCGATACGTGGCTCGATTCCAGGATCCTGAGATCATGACCTGAGCTGAAGGCAGAGGCTTAACCCACTGAGCCACCCAGGCACCCCAATGTGGGTCTATCTTAAATATCTTTCTTAAATATCATATGATGGAGTGAAAAAAGGGGAAGCAATGGAATTAGATTTTTCACACAACACCATTCATGTAGTGTAAATATACACACAAAGCGTTGTGTGTACCATGTTCAGGGACACATATCAACACGTAGGGTGGGTGTGCACTGTGGGGAGGGGAAGGAGTGTGGGGAATGAGGGGTGAATTAAAGCAAAACAAAACATCAGAGGGCGTTGAAGGACTAATTACGATGGGATGGCCATTTGCTACAAACCGAGGATAAATCATGGAACTCTGGACCTAAAGCCCTAATAATATTACTTTAAAATTGTGATCATTGTACCTGCCTCACGGTGAGTACCATGTGTCTGGCCGTGGAAGGCTCTGTGAAGTTTTACAAATAAATTTTTGCAGTTCTGTGTGAGTCTCTGGTCTCCTCTCAGGGCTTTTACTTTACTTTTACTTGTTGTCCTTACGCTGACTTCTCTGCCTCTCCAACCTTGCCATCAGGTTTCTTCAGCTACCCTGGACTCCCGGGATGGTAGCTTGTGGAGTCTGGGGGACTTTTCATCTGGGGCTTGAGCCCAGAGCCAGGGTGCAACCGAGCCGTGGGGAACAAGTCCTATTTCCTCTTCACAAACTTCCCCAAGGGTCTTCTTACAGCCCATCCTCTCCTCAGTTCCTACCCCACTGCTCCCAGGTAAGACAGGCAGGACCAAGTCTGAAAGTATTAGGTGTGGAAGGGAACAGCTTTTATTGGGTGCCTATCAGGTGCTGGACCCAGCCCCAAGACCTTGACTTTTGTTAGTCCCCAGAACCACCCTGAGAAGTGGGAGGCGCCCACCTCATCCGACAGATTAGGGAATGGAAGTCACCCAGAGGTGAGAACACTAACCAGACAGGAGCCCTAGGTCTGTCTGGCTCCAAATCCAAGATCTAAACAAGCAACTCCTTCAGAGTTTTAGGACCAGGACTGGGACCCCAATCATCTACTTCTGACTCAACCAACGGCCAGGAGAGAAAAACCTCTGTTTCACACTGATGATCTAATTCCTGCTATCAGGGGAGGGGCGACCCTGACGCTTAGAGTCCTAAGAAGACCCTCGACGCTATTTCGTATGGTTAGCTTGAGGTAATCTCTAAGGAGAAATAGGAGATTCCCCTAAGTTCCTTCCCATTATTTGAACCTTAATTTCTCAAACTGTGAAAGAGGAAGAACTGCCTGGGCTCTGGGGCTTCCTTTCTCAGTCTGCCAGCAGGTGGAGCCCACCCTTCATCCCTCCCTTGGCCTCCAGAAAGTTGCGGTAGTGGGAGGGGAGGGAGGGAAGATGAGCGGTCCTGGGGCCGCGCCTGGGGCTAGCGGGACAAAGTGGGGCGCTGCCCATCCTGGTCTGGCAGAGCGGCCCGCTGAGCCTCCGGCGACTGCCCGAGACTTTAGGGCCCCGCCCCCTGCAGGACATCCTTGGTACTGCAGGGACTGGAGCCCCGAGGGCAGGGACGGACACCCTAGGGGAGTGGAGGTCCGCGTCGGGTGCGAGGGGGTCCCTGGGCCCGGGGTCTCACAAGCAGGAGCCAGTGAGACGCAGCCGGGATTGCGGCCCCACCGTCCCCTTCGTCTGCGGCTACAGGTAGTTTTCCTCCGCCGCGTCCCCCCCACCCGGGGAGTCCCTGGCCTCCTCGTCCGTGCTTTCATCATCGTCGGGGGCCAGCGCCTCGATGTCGTGCGTGATGTCGGCCAGCAGCCGGTGGAAGGCCTGCGCCTCCGGCCGCTGGGCCGCGCCGTCGTAGCTGCGCACAGCCGACGCCGACGTGGAGCTCATGCTGCGCTTGATGCGGCCGAAGCTGTCGGTGAGGATGCCGCCCTCGCGGATGCCCACGCCCTCCAGGAAGCCCTCGAAGTAGCCGATGTCCTGGTCGGGGATGAAGGGCCGCATCCCTGCGGGGCCGAGAGGCAGGGGGTACTCCTCGAGGTTCAGCCCTCCCCCTCCCACATCGGAGCCACCTTCTGCAGAGATCTGAGTTCAAATCCCTGCTCCGCCCGCTGGCTGGTGGCTTTGCTCAAATTCCTCACCTCTGCGCCAGAGCATAATGACCTAATGCTCCGCACAGAGTAAACACTCAATAGAGGTTAGCTTGTCGTTGTGACTGTAACGGTTACATCCCCATTTATTAGTTTTGTGACCCTCATTAAATAGCTATTCTGGGCTTTACTTTCCTCGCCTGTAAAACTCAGATAATCGCACCAGTTCTCGCGGTAGGGTTGTGAGGAGGTGTCTGGCACACACTGAGGGTCCCAGACAAGTCAGCTCGTTTTGCCTCCATCTCTACTCATTAGCCATGTGACTTCAGTACTTTGCTTCTCTGAGCCTCAGTGTCCTCATCTGCAATATGGGGGCAATAAGTTTCCATTTTCCAAAACTGACGCATTCAAGGAGGGTAACTGCGAAATGCCTGTTAGCTTATTAGTATTATCATTCCTGATGCTATTATTAGCCTTCCTTACCAGCAGCGTGAACTTGGACAAGTTCCTTAGCCTCTGCGAGCCTCAGCTGCCTGTGGGGTGGATGGGGAGAATCACTTCCTCGCCCAGTTTTGCAATGAAGGTGAATGGTTATACTAATGCTCTCTTCTTATGTGCCGTGACAGCAAGCACATCTCTCTTCCACTCTGCCCCTTTCTCCTCCCTGAGATGGATTTCACGATCTTGGCTTTATTGGAGGCTGAAGAATAGGAGTGAACACGTCTAGCCTGATGCCTGATTGGGAATGTCATGGACTATGTAGGGGCCTTAGCTGACCTTGGGGGGGTTTGGGGTGGGCTCACCAAGGAGGAGGAACTTGCGCCGGTCTCCATAGAGCTTCAGCAGGCCTGCACAGTAGTCCTGGATGGGCAGCCCCAGCCGGTACTCCCGCAGCAGCATCGCAAACTGCTGGATCTCAAGAGGTCCCAGTTTACTCCGCAACTGCAGGGACAAGATTCAAGATTAGTCCCAGGGAGCAACCCCCACCCAACCTCTGCCTAAAAGACCCAAAGCCCTCTGTAAGGCTATATTTGGCCAAGACTTCCCTTGAAACCTTCCCATGGCCTATTGGGGAGGGGGGCATCCAGATCGTCTGGGCTGCATGTAAGCATGGATGTGGACTCGAGCTACCTGAGTTCACATCCTGGCCCCTTGGTCAGCTCTGTGGTCTTGGGTAGGTGACAACTTCCCTGACCCTTACTTTTCTTATATATAATGAGGATAATGGTGGCACTTCCCACCTTGGTTATTGAAATTTAAAAAAAAATGCATAAAGGGTGCACAGAACAGTGCCTGGTATACAGCAAACACTCAATTAATGCTAGCTGACACTTGTTAAGGCTTTCACAAGCTGGCCTCTGTTTACTTTCCTAACCTCATGTCCCGCCCTGATCTTCAACATCGGCTTCAATTATGTCCAGGATTATTCATGATTCCTGAAATGCTCCCTGTGATTTCTCCAGTCTCCAGGCCTCTGTTTGTGCTGTTCGCATTGCCTGCCCCAGCTCACCGTAACCATGTAATCTTGCAACTGCTCGAGGCCCGGGCCGCTGTGGTCACTGCCGCTGCAGTGGGAGCCATGGAAAGAGGGTGTGGACGTGCCACTATAACACGCTTCAAATGTATCCTGGGAGCCATTACTGCAAAGAGAGGCAGAAAGGGGAGCCCTCATTCACCTCCCTCCAGCTCCTCTCAGGTGGAGGTGGGAAGGCAAAGCTACCGATGCTCTGGGCCTGAGGCCTCATCCTAGATCCCATTTTGGCCTCTAGGGCCACACATTATCTGGCCCTGAGTCTCCCTGCTGCCTTACTGCACCCTCACTTTGCGTGTTCAGGCCACTCTGCCTTCTCTCTACTCCTCTAGGACTCCAAGTACCTCTTCACCTCTGGGCCTTTGCACATGCCATTCCCTCTGCCTGAAATGCCTCTCTCCCCCTGTCTTTTGCTCAACTAACTCCTACTCATCACTGGGGCTTAAATGTCACCTTCTCAACAACATTTTCCCTGACCCCCCCTCCCGATAACTGGGTTAAATCCTCTGTCAAATGTGGTCACAAACCCATAAGTCCAATCATGACATGTGAGGCCTTTCCAGATCCCCCAATCAATGTCCACAGTGGCCTCTTGGCTGCTGTGCACCAAGCTTCATCCTGCTTCAGAACCCTTGCACTGTCTGCCCTCTGCCTAGGGTGCTCTTCCCTTTTCCTCCTTTGGGTCTCAGTTCAAGTGGCATCAGCTCTGAGAGGCCCTCCTAACTCCCCAGATGTGGAAGGCTCCCATGGCCTCTCTCTCAGCATCCTGAGGTGCTTATGCTCTTTCATGCTTACCATTAATGCTTATTTCTATTAAATCATGATTTCATCATCTTCTGTGTCAGACACTCTAACTGCACTTGCGCCATAAACCATGCAAGGGAAGAACCTTGGTTTCTTCGTCTGTTAAGTACCTGTTCAGTGCCAAGCACAGGTCTCATCCTTGTCTGGCTCCCCACTGTAACCCTAGCACACAGCAGTCTCTGGTGCAGGAAAGATACTCAAGAAATCTTGCTTAATAAAAATTCAACCTGGGGCACCTGAGTGGCTCAGTCAGTTAAGCCACCAGCTCTTAATTTCAGCTCAGGGCATGATCTCACGGTTGTGGGATGGAACCCCTCATCAGGCTCCAAGCTCAGCCTGGAGTCTGCTTGGGATTCTTTTTTTTTTTTTTCCCCAAAGATTTTTATTTATTTATTTGACAGACAGAGATCACAAGTAGGCAGAGAGGCAGGCAGAGAGAGGGGAGGAAGCAGGCTCCCTGCTGAGCAGAGAGCCCGATGTGGGGCTCGATCCCAGGACCCTGAGATCATGACCTGAGCTGAAGGCAGAGGCTTTAACCCACTGGGCCACCCAGGCGCCCCTGCTTGGGATTCTCTCCCTCCCTCTCCTTCTGCCCCTCCCCCTGCTTGTGTGCTCTGTCTCTCTTTCAAAATAAATAAATAAAATCTTTTTTAAAATAAAAGATTTAAAAGATTCTCTACCCCCTGCTCTCTCTCTCAAAAAAAAAAAGTTAACCTGCCTCCTGTTTTCTAAATTGTTCCTGAACCATCTTGCATTATTACCTCCAGAAAAGTAGTGTGGCATAGTGGTTAAGGGATGTGGACCTGGAGCTAGCCTGCTCAGGTTCAAATCTCAGGCTTACAACTTACTAGCTGTTTGACCCTGGGCAAGCTGCTTAGCTTCTCTATTCTTCAGTTTTTCCATCTGTGAAATGGGATGACAAAAATTGCTGTCACAAGAACTAGAGGAGTCTGTACAGCACCTGGAGTCATGGACTATAAGCAGTAAATGAACAATAGCCACTATAATGTTGCTACATGCGTTTTTTAAAAAAAAATGCAGTGCTTGGGGCACCTGGCTGGCTCAGTTGGTAGAGCACGTGACTCTTGATCTTGGGGTGGTGAATTCAAGCCCCATATTGGCGGTAGAGTTTATTTTTTTTTTTAAATGAAGTGCTTTATAGAACAGCACTAGGCACACAGCAAGCTCAAAGGTTAGCCGTTATCATGATTGCCATCTCTCCGGCAGATACCAGGTTGTTTAAGGACTGGCCCAAGTGCACACAGTATTAAGAAGGTGAATATATTGCCGCCAAAGGCGGGGGAGGGGAGGTCAGGCATATATTACAGGCAGAGATTGCTACCAGTCAAGCCTAAGGCCTTAGTAACAGAACCAGCATGACCAACTTGTCCCCCAGTTTGCCTGGGACTTCCCTGGTGTTAGTACTGAAATTCCCATGTCCAGGGAATGCCCTCAAGGCTGGAAGGGCTGGGGGGCAGGGGGGCAGGGGGCAGGCTGGTCACACTAAACAGAACCCTGAACAATGTTCCTGGGTGAGTTTGTTATGTTGCACTTTCCAGCCTTGCTGGCCGCTAGTGGTGGCCACGTGACCAAGTTCTGGCCAATGAGACATAAGCAGATGTTGTCAGGTGGGACTCCCCGCAAAGCTCTTTACTGAGGCCCCTGGCAGGACACTGTGATGACAGGAGCTTTGACCATCATCTTGGTCCATGAGGTGACTTTGAGGATGGGAACAAGTGCTAAGGAGGGGAGAGAAGAGAGGCCTGGACCCCTGCTGACCATAAGGCCATAAACGCCTGATCTATTTTATATAAGAGACAAGGTGGAAAAAAAGCTATCTTGTTTAAAGCTCTACCTTTCTTAGGGTTTTCTATCACATGGAATTAAAACTAAAGTAAACCCAAGTCATTTTTTGGTATTAGGGCTCTGCAGGCCACTATGTCTGGAAGATGAGCAGAGAACTACAGGCCTACGTGGGCCCTGTTCTGGGTTCTGGTCCTCCCCTGGGCCTCTCAGAGTCTTGGTTTGGATCCTCTGAGCTAACTAAAGCCCAGAGGGATCGGTTTACCTACCCCCCACCCTCAGAGTCCAGGGTGTCAACACAAATCGAGGTGGGGTCATTTTCTCCCACCCTCTCTTGCCCACAAGGGGCATAAGAATGCCCAGAAGAGTAACCTTAATTGTGCAGGGATGGGGTGGGGCAGGACGGTACCCACAAGGAGCTGCAGCAGCTGAAGTCGGCGTCATAGGCGTAAGTCCCATCCGTGCGGCAGCTCTCACCTGGGGTCAGCAGACAGGGTGGCTGTCAGAGGCCGCAGACCAGGGACCGACATCCCCGGCTCCCTAAGGCCCCAACCTCAGCCCCTCCCTGCAGTTGGGCTGGTGGCTGGAGCATGGATGGCCTTGTAAGCAACCGTAAGGGTATTAGCTTTTACCCTGAGTGAAATCAGGCAGCGGCTGGAAGATTCTGACCATGATTCCTACCTCCACCACCAACACACAGACAGCCTTTGCGGGGCAATTCACCCCCTCTCCTCGCCCTCAACTTCCCCAAGGCTGGGACAACACCACCTTCCTGCCTGCCTCACAGGGGTCTTGGGAATAGCAGGTAAGGTAACAGGTGAGGTAATGTTTTGAAAACTGTTTGAGGCAAGAAAAAGAAAAAGAACTTTGAGGGAAAGAACCCCAAATCTTGAGAGGATAGAAGCACTATTTACTGAGAACTTGCCCTCTACCTAGGCCTGTTACTCTCTGAATCCACTAGCCTTACCCTTCGGATCTTGGCTCACTCAGTGTCACTTCCTCAGGAAGTGACTTCCCAGGTGAGGCGGGTTCCTCAGTCTGTGTTCTCAGAGTACAATGTGTGGCTACATTTTATTTATGCAACTATTTAATTACTGTGGGCCTACCACAGCAATGCAAGCCTTGTGAGAGCAGGGGCACATCTGGTTCTAATCCCCAGTATATCCTGGTGATAGCAGGTGCTTCAGTAAATATTTGTTGAATAGAATGAAGTTGAAAAATTTGTTGACTTATCTAATTTACCCATCATCCTGTGAGAGCTGATGAGCCATCCCAGCTTCCCCATAACCACAGCCCACGGATGGGAATGCCTCCAGAAGGAAAGAGCTCTGTTGCTGGAGCTATGAAGGAAGGGAGCACACTGAGGGGGCTGTGGCTGAGGAAATTCACTTAGTGGCCTTGAAGGCAGTATGGGACTAAGGCTGCTGCAGATAGAAGCTTTAGAAATCAGACACATCTCGGGTGCCTGGGTGGCTCAGGGGGTTAAAGCCTCTGCCTTCGGCTCAGGTCATGATACCAGAGTCCTGGGATCGAGCCCCGCATCAGGCTCTCTGCTCAGCAGGGAGCCTGCTTCCTCCTCCTCTCTCTCTCTGCCTGCTTCTCTGCCTAGTTGTGATTTATGTCTGTCAAATAAATAAATAAAATCTTAAAAAAAAAAAAGAAGTCAGACACATCTGGGTTTGAATCCCAACTCTGCCATTTACTCGCTGTGTGACCTTGAACAATTTATTGACTACTCTGAGCCTTAATGTCCTCATCTGTAAAACTGGAATCATAAGGCTTCAGAGAGTTCTTTCATCTACTCAAAAAATACTTGTTGGGCATCTGTGATGCCCTTGGTCCTGTGCTAGGCACAGGGGATATAATGCGAATAGGATCGACAAGGTTGCTATGGGGATTAAATAAGACTTGGCACATTGGTACTGTGCTTGGCACACAGTGAGTGCTCAATAAATGCCTCTATTAGTCTTATTCTCATTCTAGCCCTTGATTGCATTCAAGGGTGGGTCTGAAGATCTTGGGTTTGATCTAGATTCCTGGTGGAGTCAGACAGCTCAGGAACCAGAAAGTGCATGTGTTTGGATTTCTGCAAAGCAAGGGCATCAAAAATGAAAGCGGGGAGAAAAGTTCAGTTTTGAGGAGCTCATTCTGAATCTGGCAGCCAGAACATCTGTGAAGAAGCTAAGTTGGAGGTCATCGTGAAAACCGACATTTTATTTTAACTACATAAGGGTGGCAGGAGTGGGGGGGGGAGCCCTGTAACTGTGGTAGAGATCAGGACCCCTAAAGGCAATCATTGACCCTGATTCCTGGGGCAGCCCCCCTCCCCAGCCTTATGAGTTGTTTCACAGGGAGGAGGGCAGCCAGGAGTTCCCATACTCACTGCGGCTGCACAGCCACGGCCGCTCGGGCGTGGACGTGTAGTGGTAGCCAGCTCGGTCCACGCACTCAATGCTCTGGTCCCCGTAGATGATCTGGAAGACCTGACAGATGAGGGCACAGGACTCCTCGGCAGCATCCTGGCCCAGGGAGGAAGACAGAGTGCTCAGGACCTCTCCAGCGGCCAGGGTACCCCTACCCCCTTTCACAGTGTCAGGAGGCTTGTGGGGCCATACACGCACCTATGGGCACTTTGGAGGGCATTCCCTATCAAAATTATATGGCCATCCTCTGAGTTTTGGACTCCTTTATAGAGTCCAGCAGCAACTCTAAGTCTTCTGCTCTGAAAAATGCACCCCATATTTCTAGGGGATTCATAGGACCTCCTGAAGTTTATCTAAAATAAGCCCTAGGAGCACCTGGCTGGCTCATTGGGTTAAGCATCCAACTCTTGATTCAGCTCAGTTCTCTTATCTCACAGTCATGAGTTCAAGCCCCACACTGGGCTCCATACTGGGCATGGAGCCTACTTAAAAAATAAAGTAAAATAAAATAAGCCCCAGTTTAGTTAAATTTGCCAGTAGGAAGTTGAGGCTCAGAGAAGTGAAGTCATTAGCCAGGACTAGAACCCAGGACTCCTGATACATACTAGGAGGAGGAAGAATTACATGTATAAAAATTTTAGGCTCAACATAGTTACTACTACTGGATGCCATATTTAGGTATGAGCTTCCTGGCACTCAGGGCAAAAATGGAAGTAGGATAAATACATAAACTTCAGTCTCTGATAGGAGGCAGGAATTTCAATTCTTGGGTGAAAGTTTCTCAAGACTGCAAATTTGAAGAAGAATTTGCCTTTCTAATTTACCTCTTTATGTCTTTAAGCAAGAGACCCAGAAAGACAATCACCGATGAGACCATCTTCAGGTACCACTTCCTATTTTGTGCCTCTAGAAAGCTCAGGGTATGGATTAAAATGTAACCCAGGAGAGGCAGGATTGATCCTTACAATAACCCTATGAAACAGACACAAGATCCTTCTGTTACAGTTAAAGTCACTGAGGCTTAGAGCGGTCAGGTGACTCACCCAGCTCACACAGCAAGTTCTTAGCATTGGTTATTATTGGCACTCGGTTTTTTTTTTCTTTTTTAAAGATTTTTATTTGACAGAGCATGAGAGAGAGAGAGAGAGAGAGAGAGAGAGAGTTAGAGAGTGCATAAGCAGGGAGAGCAGCAGAGGGTGATGGAGAAGCAGTCTCCCTGCTGAGCAAGGAGCATGATGTGGGACTCAATCCCAGGACCCTGGGATCATGACCTGAGCCAAAGGCAGACACTTAACCGACAGAGCCACCCAGATACCCCAGCACTCGGTTTTTGTTTTTGTTTTTAAGATTTTATTTAGTCATTTGACAGACAGAGATCACAAGTAGGCAGAGAGGCAGGCAGAGAGAGAGGGGAAAGCAGGCTCCCCACCAAGCAGAGAGCCCGATGTGGGGCTCGATCCCAGGACCCTGAGATCATGACCTGAGCCAAAGGCAGAGGCCCAACCCACTGAGCCACCCAGGTGCCGCACCAGCACTCAGGTTTTTTGTTTTTTTTTACTCTAACTCCTATGCCCTCCATTGGACCAAGGCCTTGGAGAGGAGGTCAGAGAATCAGATACTCCTGAAAAACAACTCTTTATTTACTCATTTTGCAAATTCTCATTTAGTCCCATTTTAGGCACTGGGCCAGACTCTAGGGTCTCAGGGTGAATTAGATGAGGTCTGTACCCTAAAGCCCTCACAGTGCAGTGAGATTAACAGGGCACACACTGTTCCTTCTGCCCAGAATTCATTTTCCTGCCAATTTGCCTTGCTCACTGCTTCCTCCCCTTCACATTTCAGTTTAAAAGGCACAAACTCACTTTCTCTTTGGAAAGTGGATCTCCTTTCTCATTATCACTGCAATCTGCTTGTTTTCTTCTTGGTCCCCACCCCAAGGTATAGTAATATAATCCCTATCTCTTCGTCCATTCATTCAATATTTATCATGTGCCAGCCACTGTTTTAGGGGTCAGAGATAACAGAGTGAACGATCCAGAATGCACAGGTCTTTTGCACTCTACAAGGAGACCAGTCTGGCTAGAGTGAAATGCATAAAGGGGGACCTAGAAAGAGGAGTCCAGAGAGGAAATGGGCTTCAGCCACCACCATAAGGTGGGTGGAGGGTGGACTTATAAGCAATTGTAAGGACATCAGCTCTTACTCTGAGTGAGATGGGGAGCCACAGGAAGATTTTGAGCAGTGATATGTTGTGACTTACATGTTAACAGAACTGCTCTGATTGTGTGTGTTGGTGGGGGGATGGGAGACAGATTATAAGCAAGAGCCAAACCCGTGATCTAGATGCATGACCCGAATGATAGAAAATGGGGTGCGGACCTGGGGGTTGGCGAGAAGTAGATAGGTTGGGTTATATTTTAAAAATAGGGCCAACAGGATTTATTGACAGAATGGATGTGTGTTGTGTGAGAGCAAGAGGAGCCACAAGTCACTGCCAAATTTTGATCTGAATGAGGCAAGGACAGAGCTGCCGTTAATCAAGACAGGGAGACAAAGGGAGGCGCAGGTTTGGGGGAGAAGACTGGGCTCTTAGCCTCAGATGTGTTGGGACATTGAGATGGTCATTAGCCCACCGAATGGAGAGGCCAATTGAAGAAAGGAGTCTGGAGATTTGCTGAGAGATAAAATTTGGGGCATTCTCAGTGTTTTAAACACCATGAGATTATTGTTCACTAGGGTAGGTATGGGGTTGGGGGAGGGGTTGGGGGCCCTGGGTTAGAGGAGAAGCTTAGACAGCTCAGGACTTGAAGGTCTCTCTAGATTGTGAGCTCCCTAAGGGAGGGCCCCAAATATTTCTTGTTCAGCTCTGCGTCCATAGCACTTAGCCCAATGCCTAGGACAAAGCTGGTGCTCAATAAAGATGGTCAAAGGAATAGAAGCAAGGGTGAATATAGAGAATGGAGGGAGGGGAGGAGAGGCAAGAATGGAAGGCTTCTGCCTTGAATGACTGCCATAGTTAACAAGAGTACAGGCTCTGAACATCCTGGGTCCCAGTTTCCTGTGTGACCTTCCGCAAGTTACTTAGTCTCTGGGTGTCAGTTTCCTCCTCTATAGAATGAGGATGGTTGTGATGTTTGCCTCTAGGGGTTAGTGAGAGAGTGAAATGTGTTCGTGCTGGTTCCTTGTCTGGCACAGGTTGGCATTCCATTCGTGCTGGTAATGAGTGTCCTCGTGATTGTTACTGTGGTTGTGCCGAAATCGACGACATGGGAGAAGGAGCAGGGCTGGAAAGGGGGTTAGATCAAGTCTGTTTGGGCTGTTTTGAGTTTTCATCCCATTGGGATGGCAAGGGGAGGCGTCCAGGCTGCAGATTTAGAAACCCTTTGGCGTCTGGAGTGCACAGGTAGAACCTGAAGTCCTAGGTAGGGCCTCGGGAGGAAGAAGGGAAGAGGCCAGGGTAGACCCCAGGAACGGGGCGGGGTGGGGTGGAGGACGACGCCCTCCAAATCCCCTCGACGCGCGGGGGAGGCAGGGCGCAGGGGCTCCGGGTGCCCTCGGGCTCACCCTGTTGGCCACGGCCAGGATGACAAGGTTGCAGTAGGCGTCGGGGCTGGGATCCTGCGGGTCGAGAGGGTTGGAGCCCGGGTGGCGCCGCTCCCAGCTGCCGCCGCCGCCGCCCGCCTGCCTCCGCTCCCAGCTGCCGCCCGGCTTGCCCGCGCCGCCGCCGCCGCCGGCGTGCCGCCGCTCCCAGCTGCCGCTGAACGTCTGCCGCCGCTCCCAGCTGCCCGACGCCCGCGCCCCGGCGCGCTGGCGCTCCAGGCTGCCGCCGCCGCCGCCCCCGGCCCGGGCCTCCGCGCTCGCACCCCCGCCCCACGCCATCCGCCAGTCCAGGCTGCAGATGGTGTGGCGCCGCTCCGTGGTGCCCCCCCCGCCGCTTCTCGGGCGCCGCGCCCGGCTGGCCCGGGTCGCGCCCCGCGCCTCCGGGGCTGGCGTCTACGCCTGCTGGCACCGGGTCCACGCCCAGACCTAGGAGGGGCGGGACCGCGGTCAGGAGATCCCAGCTAAGAGCCCCCTCCCGAGACCCGCTGGGGACCAGCGGCGCCTGGCCCTCGAGGCCAGATTCGCCCCCCGAGGTCCCTTACTTTTGGGGCCCGCCCCCGGCCTCGGCTCCACCCTAGTCTTCCTAGCGGTCTGACGGGTCCCACAGCTCTCCCAGCCGGGAGCTCCGCCTCCCCGGCATGCGGCCACGCCCCCAGTTCAGACTCCGCCCCCCTCCCGAGCTCCCAGCGCGCGGCTGCCTGGCTCTGCTTCACCACGCGCTCTAACTTTAGGTTCCAGAATTTGGGCTCTTCCAGCCTTAGGCCGGTGGATCAGGCGGTCCACCCTTCAACCTCAACCTCAACCTGGGGCCGCGTCTTCTTGCGTATGGCCATGGCCTGCCTTAATCTCAGGGTAGTGTAGTCAGTCCTTTTCCATCACACACCATCCACCCTCCGCAGCCCACCCCTCCCCACTCCGGGTCACGCCTTTCCCAAAACTAGACGCTGGTTTTTTTCTCTCCGGGTTCACCTCCCGGCCCCGCCCCACTCGCTGTACCGGTCTTAAGCACCAGCAGGTGCAGCGCGTCGTCCTGCAGGTAGGAGGCGGCTGCGATCTCATGCGTGGGGATGCGCAGGATTAGCTCCTCGTTGTCGCGCCAGGTGAGCAGCAGGCAGCGGGCCGACAGGCTCAAGATACTGTCCTGCTCCGCCGTGGTCTTCAGCGGCAGCTCCTTCAACTGCTGCAGGGTGGGTCGGATCTTTTGGGTTCCGGAGGGGCTCGGGTGGGAGAGGAAGAAGGGGACAAGACCCAGCCCTAACCCTCCCCAGGGCCTCACCCTGGCCGTGTCCAGTAGCTGCAGGAGCTCGTCGCGGCTGGAGGGGTTCAGTGAGGAGGTAACCCAGGTGAGGTGGCCCAGGAACTGGACAGAACATGGGAGGTAGAGGTGGGAGAAGGGCACAGAGAGGTCACCTTGAAGCCTGGAATAACCTAGAACTCCTCATTGACCCAGTGTATATAGACTGAGGTAGAACTATTTGAATTAATAATAACCTGATAATAACTACTAAGGTGGACACAGAAGCCAGACCCCCCAAAATGATGCCCTAAACCAACACAATAATTCTTTATTCTCAGTTATAACTTAATGTCATCACAAACTTTAATGTTATTCAATGTAAGAAATTAACTCTTTTTTTATTTTTAGCTTTGTTCTTCTAGGTGAATTCTACCAATCAAGCTTTTTTCTTCTTTTCTTCTCTATGAAATTTCAGTCCCCAATTTTTAAGTAGATTTATTGGTTAGCTCTACCCTCCACATATGGTTGCCAGGTGAGATACAAGATGCCTGTTAAATTTGAATGTCACATAGACCGTGAATACTTTTTAAGTTTTTTAAAAAGTATTCTTAGTCCCATGCAATATTTGGGACATATTAATACTAAACAAGTACTCACTGCTTTTCTGAAATCCACATTTAACCTGGCAGCCCGTTTTTGCCAAATCTAACCCTCCTACTCCCATACCAATCTTCCCTGGATAATGAGGATTCTCCACTGGTGTTCATGAAATAGTAGTAAAACCCTTGCATGACCTCAGTCCCCTCTGGCTTGCTGAACTGGGTTCCTTTAACAAGTTCATCAACTGTCGGTAAAATCTTACAGGAAGCTATGGCTTTGCCCATCTCTCTCCCCTCTGTTGAAATGGAGACACTGAGGCTGAGCAGGTGGAGGTCATTTGCTTAAGGTCCTCAGCATAAAGCAGGAGCTAGGCTGGCGTGAACCCAGCTCTCTTTTCCCTGAGCCTCCCCTATGTGAGACAGGGCTGGTCAGGGCTTGGTGTGAGGGAGAGAGGTACAGTCCCTCCTGATGGGATCCAGAACACGCTACACCAAAATCTGGCATCTTGGCATATGGAATATCTTTTTCTTAAATAAAGAGTAATTTTAATAGTGATAATAACAAAAAAATATGGAATATCTTAAGCTTGAAGGAACTGAAGAAAATGGTAGAAGTGGGAAGTTACTCTGAACTTCCCCCACCCCTCTTTCCTGAAAGGAGGAGATAATCTCCCACCTGAAACGTCCCCTCCCTGTTCCTGGAGGGAGACCTCCTTCTCACCAGACATAGGGAATTTAGGGCCGAGAAAGCTGTATAAACAAACCTTGTTATTTCTTCACCTTTTACTCCCCAAGCCCAAACCCCTCTGCTTTGTCAGTTTTTCATAAGTTTATTGTCAAGAAGATATAAAAGCTTCCTGTTCTGGTCACTTCTTTGGGTCTTCATTCTCTTGTGAAGGCTCTTCACGGACATGTAAACATTTAATAAAATGTGCACGCTTTTCTCCTGTTCATCTGTGTTTGTTGGCTTCATTTTCAGACCCAGCCAGGGACCCTAAGAGAGTTGATGAAAACCTTACCCCTCCTTTACTCCTCACCCCAAGAGTCTGCGTGCCCTTCTCCTCATCCCACACGTACCTTGACCTCTTTCTCCAGGTAGTCACACAGCAGAATCTGAGGGTCGATGAGATAGTCAGGGGGGTAAAGGGGCATCGAGTGCAGGGGCCGGCGACTCACACTGGTCCGAAAGGCAGCCCGGCGCGCAGACTTGGGGAACACCAGCCTCCGGATGGGGGATACAAAGCCCTGGGAATGGGGGTGGGGGGGTGGGGGACAGGGAGTTGTGGGGGAAAACAACAGTAACAACTGCAACTGACTTTCTCCGAACACTTCCCCATTGGACATTTGACTTCTTTACATAGTACCTAATTTAATTCTCATAGACTCTGCAGAAGCGGTACCTTTGTGATCCCCATTTTACAGATGGAGAAACTAAGCCTCAGAGAGGGAACTAGCTGATAAGGTCACCAGGTAGTGGTGGTAGAATCATGAGAGCAGTCTGGCTCTAAAACCTCCATTCTAAACACCCAGGGGAGCGTGGAGGGCCTACTAAGGCCCAGGCCCAGGCTGAAGGTGTGGGTCTAGGCTGGGACACTAAGAAAAATATTAAGATTCAATGTGGCTGAGTGGTGAGTGCATAGATATTTGTCACGCTATTCTGTGTGCTTTCCGCCAAATTAAAAATGGCTAATAAGTACATTTCAGGAGAATCCACAGATACCTGCATAAAAAATGACCCACAGCAAGGCTCAAGAAGCCAGTTCTGGGCTCCAGCACAGCCCAACGGAATCTACATCTCACAGTCAAGAGTGAGCCCCTCTTTAGAGCAGTTCTCAGTAAGTGTGGGTCCTGGGTCAGCCTCAGCAGCACCAAATGCACATTCTCTCATTCTATCCTAGATCTACTGGATCAGAGCTTGGGGGTGAGACCCAATGATCTATGTTTTAACAAGAGCTGCAGGTGATTCTGATACAGGCCCAGCTCGTATCTTAAAACCAGGATCTTGGAGCCTAGATGAAGTATCTGGACGTTCTGAGAAATGAGAACCAATGATCTGGGAAAGGGCGTTCCAGGCGGAGGGCTTAGCATGTGTAAACCCCGGGGCTGGCTGAGTGTGAGCCTGGAGATGTGTGAGGTCTATTGCGGCTGAATGATGAGATGAATGAACCCTTTAGACCAGCCTGATCTGGGTTTCTTGGAAGAAGAGGGCTGGGTGGGTGTGGGAGTTGGAATCTAAGGGACCCCCTGAATGGCAAAGACAGCCAGGTGAGGCGCCCAGGGAACCAGACTAGAAAACTTCTGACAGTAAGGAGGGGTGAGGATCTAGGGGGTGAAGGGGAGGACCCTCAGACTGAGGCTTTCAGAACAGAGCTGTCCTGACATAAAGAGGGGGAGGGGGCAGGCTAGGCTGGAACCCAGCAGGGGAGCAGGTAGGTGTCTCCACCTTGATAGCCAGTCTTGTAGCACAGAATTGCTCTGGCTGAGGTCCTTCTGTTTGGGGAGGTGAGGAGCAGAGGAATGGGTCTGTTGGGTGTTTGTTGGGCTCTCGGTCTGAGGAAACCCCAGGAAAGCCCTGGAAGCAGGTTGGGAGTATCTCCCAGCAATCTGTCTGGCTGGGTTTCCTTGGAAGGTATCTGTCTGTCTGTCTGTTCCAGGGAGGGCAGGCGCCACTTGAGAGTAGGGGAGACAGGTTAGGGAGCTTGAGCCCAAAAGTCTGACCGCCCAAGGGTTGGAAGGACAGTCTTTTCAGATGAGAAGAAAGACTCTACCCATGCCGGTCCCTGCCCACTACCCCCACCCCAGGCCTCCCACTTTACCAGCTCCAGGGGCATTTCTCTACCTGCATCCCTCCCAAACTCCCACCTACCTTTTTCCCTTTCTTGACTTCATATTCCATGGCGAAGCGTCCCCTCCGTTCTTGCCACCCTCCTGACCATCCCCTCCACCTCCCCCCGCCCCCATGCAGTTCCTTTGTTCTTTTTCCTGCCTGGTCGGAAACTCCACCAGCCCCGGAGTTCCTGCCCCTCCTGTCTGATAGTGAGCAGAGGTGGGGGGCCGGAGGCAGTGGGTGGAGGACTCAGGCTTGGGCCCCTCCAGCTGAAGAGTGGAAGGAAGCCCAGCCAGAGCAACTGACCAGGGAGAATGCCTCCAGCCTCCCTCCAGAAGGTTTGCTGTTGAGGGGGCTTGGGAATCCAGTAAGGCTAGGGAAGAGTCCCCCAATTTGGAGTCCGAGAATCCCAAATTCCAACCCTACTTCTGCCACTGACCTTGTTGTGTGACCTTGGCAAGGCAAGGCAGTTCCCTCTTGTACCGTCTTGGTTGCCCTCTCCTCTCTATGAGGTAGAAATAAACATTGCCTCCCTCTCTGGCTGCTGCGGTAAGAGATAAATGCACGAGTGGAGAGGGAAATGCTTCCTAAATTATGGAATACTGTGTCCAGGCAAGTTATGATTTTAAATATTATTCATTACCATTAAGGACAGCAGTATACATGGGCTTTGAGGATAGGCTGCCTGAGTTTGAATCCTGATTTTGTCACTTACTAGGGTGATGACCTTGGGCAAGTCCCTTATCCACTTGTTTCCCCATCTATAAAATGGGCATAATAGCAGTCTGACCTCATGGTGATCTTGTAAGGATTAAATGCACTTGGAAGAGCTCCTGACACACATGAAATGTTCAGTAAATATTAACTATTTAGCTATCTATGTGTCCTTGTGGCCTGGGCTGTTTTACTGTCTCTTGGGAGAATATTAGCAAGGCAAGTTTCTCTTTGTATGCTGAGCACTTTACATACATGCATACTTTACATACTTCATCTCTCCTATTTCTTACAATATTGGGGTATCCTTATACCTATTATATAGATTGAAAAATCAGGCTCAACTGCAGAGGCTGACCCAAAAAAAGTTATCAAGTTTATAAGAGGGAGACCCGGGATTTCTGGTCAGTCTGAATCTGAAGCCTGGTTCCCTACCTCTAGGGCCAGCGTGCTCAGCAGGTCCCACCCAGGACAGTTGAGAAGTTTCCGACTGACCCATCCATGCCTTGCCATGTCACATGGGTTCTGGAAGCCCCAGTTCTGGACTGATTTGCTGTATGATCTAGGGCAGTTTGCTTATTTTAACCTCTCTGGGCCTCAACTTCCTCATCTTTCCAATGACAACAATGATCCCAGATGCCCTGCCCTTTAGTCAGAGGTGTGGTGAGAAAGATACCGGACTGTGGATGAGAAAGCAGTTGGGAATCGTGAAGTGCAGGGGCCCATGCACTCGATTGTTTTGAAAGTTTCTTCTGGGGGTGCCTGGGTGGCTCAGTGTGTTAAAGCCTTTGCCTTCGGCTCAGGTTGTGATCCCAGGGTTCTGGGATTGAGCCCGCATCGGGCTCTCTGCTCAGCAGAGTGCCTGCTTCCTCCTCTCTCTGCCTGCCTCTCTGCCTACTTGTGATCTGTCAAAAAAAAAAAAAAAAATCTTAAACAAATATTTAAAAAAAAAGAAAGTTTCTTCTGGGGTCGCATGGGTAGCTCAGTCATTAAGCATCTGCCTTCGGCTTAGGTCATGATCCCAGTGTCCTGGGATGGAGCCCCACATCTGGCTCCCTGCTCTGCAGGAGGCTGGCTTCTCCCTCTTCCACTCCCCCTGCTTTGTTCCCTTCTTGCTGTGTCTCTCTCTGTCAAATAAATAAATAAAATATTTTTTTTAAAAAAGAAAGTTTCTTCTGAAAGCGTAAGTGTACAGAAAGAAGGAAGGAAGAAAGAAATAAAAGAAGGAAGAAAGAGAATGAATGAAAGAAAGAAAGAAAGAGAAAGAAGCACAATTGTGCCAATTCAGTGCCCATTGGAGTGAGAAAGAGCTCCCCACTACCTCTGGGAGTGGGGGGCACTGGAACCTCCAACCACTTGCCTCCCCCCACTTGCCTTCCCCCCTCCCTCCCTCTGGGGGAGGGGAAATGATCCAAGCTGCTTAGTGCTAGCTCACAGAGTCTCTCCCTCCCGCTCCCCTGTATCCGGCTGGCTGTCCTGTCCCAGCAGCAGGAAGTGAGCTCTCCACAGGAAGAGGCCAGGATGTGCAACCCAATTCCTGACTGCTCCAGACACCAATACTCCCACTTAACTCCTTGAGCAAATGCCAAATTCCTCAGTGTCCCTATCTGTAAAACAAGGACTTCTGGTGTCACCGGAATGCTGGGAATATCAAATAGGACAAGAAGCATTCTGAATGCTGCTAGAAATAGCAAACTCTCTTTGCATAGCCTGCGATGCCCATGCCAGGGCCACGAACAGGTCAAGCGCTTAGTAAATGTCCGTGGAAGTTGGCAGAGACAGGTGGACCTAGGTTCAAACGTGTATGACCTTGAACAGGTGATTTCTCGGAGCCCCAGAGTTTCATGTGTCAAAAGCAAAATGATGATGATGTGCTTGTCTCATAAGGCTGCTGCAGGGATTAAATGGGAATAGAAGCATATATGATAGGAACATTGATGATTACAATTGGCTTGTGAGGATAAAGAAGAAGTTGTATATATGTGTATGTACATATGTATACACACAGACACACACAGTGGAATATTACTCAGCCATAATAAATGAACAAAATCTTGCTGTTCGCAACAATGTGGGTGGAACTAGAGGGTATTGTGCTAAGTGAAGTAAGTTAGAGAAAAACAAATACCATATGATGTCACTCATGTGGAATTTCAGAAACGAAAGAGATGAACATAGGGGAAAGGAAAAAAGAGAGGGAGGCAAACCATAAGAGACTCCTTTCTTTTAAAGATTTATTTGTTCAAGGGGCGCCTGGGCAGCTCAATTGGTTAAGCATCTGCCTTCAGCTCAGGACATGATCCCAGGGTCCTGAGATCGAGACCCAGATCAGGCTCCCTGCTCGGTGGGAATCCTGCTTCTCCCTTTCCCACTCCTCTTAATTGTGTTTCCACACTCGTTGTCCCTCTCTCTGTCAAACAATTATATAAAAATCTTTAAAAAAAAAGATTTATTTGAGAGAGCGTGGGCACGTGAGTGCGCATGCACGAGTGGGGGACGGGGCAGAGGGGGAGAGGGAGAATCCTGACTGGACTCCCCACGGAGTGTGGAGTCAGAGGAGGGGTTTAATCCCATAGCCCACAACCTTGCGATCATGGCCTGAGCTGAAATCCGGAGTCAGATGCCTCACTGACTGAGCCACACGGGCACTCCAAGAGACTCTTAACTATAGAGAACAAACTGAGGGTTGCTGAAGGGGAGGTGGGGGGGGATAGCCTAATGGTGGATGGGTATTAAGGAAGGCATTTGTGATGAGCACTGGGTGTTACACGTAAGTGACAAATCACTAAATTCTACTCCTGAAACTAATATTATAAATGTGTTAACTAAATAGAATTTGAATAAAAACTTGAAAAATTAAAAAAAATTAGGGGCACCTGGCTGTCTCAGTCGGGGGGGAGGTGTGACTCTTGATCTCCAGGTCGTGGGTTCGAGCCTCACGTTGGATGTGGAAATTACGTAAAAATAAAATCTTAAAAAACTAACTTTTGAATCGAAAAAGATGAGTAAAACAAAGTCCTTGCTCTCAAAGACTGAACAGTTGTGGCAAATAGGATTTCTTTCTTTGGAGCTTCCTTCAGCGGATTGGCAGGGGCTGCCTACAGCTCTATGTAGAAGATTATAAAAACCAGATCTACTCTCAGCAGGAAAAAGGGATTGAGTATCAATGTCTGCCATGGGACGGGAGGCGGGAATGTGGCAGCAGGTGGTCAGCATATATGCTGACCCCAATCAGGCTAGCGGGAAAGACACATAAGCAAAATCTTGGAGACAGGCCAAGCGACTTGTCTGGGGAAGGCAGAATCAGGAGCCATTCACCAAGCCCTGTTATATCCAAGCCAAGCCTTGAAGGACATTTGGAAGGAAGGTCACTGTAGACAGAGGACGCAGCCTGAGCAAACACACAGTGCCTGGGTTTGATGCTTTTGGCTGCAGAGATTAGACTGCCCAATCAAAGGGCTTTGAGAATAAGGAAAATACATTACCTCTCAAGACAAGAAGTCCAAAGGCAAATGATTTCAGGGCTGGCTAACTGAGCAGCCCAAAACGGCATCAAGTCCCATACATTTTTTTTTAAAAGATTTTATTTATTTATTTATTTGACAGAGATGGAGACAGATCATAAGTAGGCAGAGAGGCAGGCAGAGAGAGGGGGAGAAGTAGGCACCCTGCTGAGCAGAGAGCCCGATGTGGACCTTGATCCCAGGACCCTGAGATCATGACCTGGGCTGAAGGCAGAGGCTTAACCCACTGAGCCACCCAGACACCCAAGTCCCATACATTTTTTACTGTGCTGCTGTTATGGGCTGAATTATGCCCCCCGAATTTATAAGTTGAAACCCTAATACCTAGTACCTCAGAATGTGGCTGTTTTTGGAAATAAGGCCTTTAAAGTTGTAACTAAATTTAAATGAGACTGTCGAATGGGCTCTAATCTAATCTGACCGGTATCCTGAGAAGAGGAAATCTGAACACACAGAGAGGTACCAGGGGCACATACACACAGAGGAATGACCACGCAAGGACAGAGTGAGAAGGCAGCCATCTACAAGCCAACGAGAGAAGCCTCAGGAGAAACCAACCCTGCGGACACCTTGATCTCAGCTTCTTGCCCCCAGAACAGTGAGAAAATACATTTCTGCTGTTTAAGTCCCCCGGGCTGTGGCATTTTGTTATGGGAGCCCTAACAAACTCATACAGTTGGCCAGATGCCTGCAGTGGCTTTTGGAATAATACAGACGTGATGTCATTCATCATTATCCTGCTTTTGACGCCATCAACCCTTGATGAGGCAGAAGGGTTTCCCCGTCTTGAGTGTCTTTTTATTGTGAAGGAATGCCTGTCCCACAGATGCTTCAAAAGACTTCCCTTAGGAGTCTAGGAGCCAGATGTATTAGCCAGGATATATTTTGGGTGCAATAAAGACACAAATAACAGCGGCTTAAACATAATAGAAGTTTTTCTCTTCTATTCCCCTAAGTGGTTCAGGGCAGCATACCTGGGACTGCTGGGTCTGGGACCCAGGGGCTTCCTATCTTGTTGCTATGCCATACTGGGATTTTGTTCTCACCTTCAACACAGCTACAGTCCAGCTGATAGGAAGGGTAAACCCTGCCAGCGAGAACACAACCCCTCCCTTTAAAGGGAGGTTGGGTAAGTAGTACAAAATTCTACTGCTCGTATCCCATTGACTAACTCTTGTTTCCTTGGCCACACCCAACTGCAAAGGAGGCTGGGAAATGTAGTCTTTTATTCCAGGGGGCCACAGGGCCCCGCTAAAAATTCCTTTATAGACAGAGGGAAGCATGGATACTGGGGACCACCAAAGCTGTCTCTGCCTCACAGAATTGAGTCACATGCCCCTGCTTCCCACCAACCCTAGGTCAGAGAAATGATCTTGGACCAGTGGTTCTCAAACTTGACTGAGCATCAGAGTCACTTGAAGAGCTTATAAAAATATGTGGCTCTCCACCTAATCCCACGGGTGGCTGATAAGGTGGTCTGGGTCAGGCCTGAGAATCAACATTTCTAACCAATTTCCTGGTAATGTTGGTCTAGGGACCGCGTTTTGATAACCGAGGTCTTGGGCTAATTGTGACTTGGCTCCTGGGGCCAGGTGGGGGCTACATTCCCTGAGCACTTGGGATGGGGGTCCCTAGGAATGGGGCTCCACCTGCAGGAGAGACTAGTGAGAAAGGCTACTGGGTGGCAGGCAGGAGAGGCTCACAAAAATGGGAAGATGAATGGTTTGGAGAGGCTAGGAGGGCCAGGTGGAGATAAGGACCAAGAAGTATTGGGGGGTCCGGGAGTGAAAAGTTGGCCTCACGCAAAGGTTTCAATCTTTATCCTGAAGGCCCTGGGGAACCACGGACGTTCTAAAGCAAGGAACTGTCGTGATAGAATTTGTAAGAGGATAAGGATGCATGAAGGCAGTGGTCCCCAAAGTGAGGTTCTCAAACCCTTTGTACCAGAATGCCCTGGAGAGCCTTTACAATGCAGGCTTCCAGGCAAACTCTGTCCACCTCTCTTCGGGAGATGGAAACCCCCTCTACTTCAAGTGATTCTGTGCACTTCGAAGTTTGAGAACCACTGGATAGAGGGTGGAAACCCTAGAGGCAAAGGAGAACTTTTAGGGGCAAAACTCACTAGAAAGTAAGCTTTATGAGGGTGGGGACATGCTTGTATTATTATTATTTTTTATTTAAAAATGATCTTATTTATTTATTTGACAGTCAAGGAACTCAAGCAAGGGGCGTGGGAGAGGGAGAAGCAGATTCTCCTGCTGAGCGGGGAGCCCGATTTGGGGCTGGATCCTGGGACCCGGGGATCATGACCCGAGCTGAAGGCAGTCAGATGCTTAATGACTGAGGCGCCCAGGCGCCAGCCATGCTTGTTTTATCTTTCTTGTTCACAGAACCTCGAAGAGCGCCTGGCACATAGTAGGTGCTGAACAAATATTTGATTTTGTGCCGTTAGGTACTTCAGTCTGGGTTTTGATTTTGTCTCGGATTCATTCTGGGACCCCTGACAAGTCTGCCCCCAGCCGCACCTTTCCCCCCCTTATCTGTAAAATGAAGAGATTGGAGATAGTCCCTAAAAACGTGGTGGGGAGGGGCATTCTTTGATTGATTGAGGCACTGTCCAATCAACAGGGACTTCTGTGTACTCTCCTATTCCGGTCCCAACCAAATGCTTTTGTCTCTTTAGGGATTGTGCCAGAAGATATCCTTCCTTCCCTCTCCCTCCTTCCTCCGGCCCAGAGCAACCAAAGCAATAGAACACAACCAGCACGTACTGAAATGACTTTTAATATCTCATGTCGCAGCAAAATTAAAAATATACAAAAAGTTTGTGGTGTACAAAAGAGTCTCAGTACAGAAGCCCCAGCTTGGGGTCTCCTCCCCCTCCTGGGGGAAGAGCGGAGGGGGGAGTGGGGGCAGGGGACTAAGGATGGCACAGATGTAGTAAATACCAGGAGGTGGGACCAGGAATGGGAAACAGGGGTGGGCAAGGGTGGGGGCCGGTTAGGGAGGAAAGAAAGAACCTGGAGGGGACAATCACCCGGAATTGTGCTGAGGGAGGGAAATCAGCCCCTCAATCATGGCTAGTGGTTCCTGGAGTTGGAGACAGAGTGGAAGGGGAAGCATTAGTGCTGGGAATGTTCTGGTGGGACCCCGAAGGACCTGGGCTCTGGTCCCACCCTGCCACCAACTGGCCCAGTGACTTTGGGCTGGCTACCTCTGTGGGTGTTCCCCCTTCAGTAAAACAGGACGCTGGATGAGTAAACCAGATTCTCAACTTGAGATCCCTAAGGATCAGGGGAGGCAGGCATGGGGGCCCAGGAGTGCTCTTGAGAATTGTGTATTAGACGCTCCAATATAATACAGATATCCCATCACCCTCAAGCCCTAAAAGCTAACTTGAGGCCTTGGTAGCATTTATCTATGATCAGAAGCTCAGCCTGAGTTAATTTAATGTGGGAAGATGAATTATTCTTTAAGAAGTGAGGCTTGTTTGGAAGAAAATTCTCCCAGACTATAGGATCCTCAGGGGTGAAAATCAGAAGAGGGGTCTGGGAATCATTCAGGTCCTTTCTAGCTATTTTACTAGTTTGCAAAACCAAGAGGGTTGGTTGGGGGTTGTGTTTATCTGAGCGCACCCTCCTTCCCCCTGCCGAGTTCCGTGGGTTAGCCCAGGGGAGACAGGCCTGGTTTGGGTTCTGGGATATTCGGGTGAGAGAAATGGGGGAATGTTCTCCACCTCCTACCCCCTGCCCTTCTCTGCTTTTGTCTCAGGCTACGCTCCACTCGCAGGTGCCCCAAGGGCCTCTCACGCTTCTGCCTGGCCTGCAGGTGCCCTTACAATGATTGTGCATAGAAAAAAGGCCAGGGAGAGGGCAGCGCCTACCTTGCTGTGATCAGGGAAGGGTGGATGGGGCCAGGCATTAGAGGACCAGCCCTCCCCCACTGGGGAGTTTTCTGCCTCTAGGAACCAGTTCCTGAAAGGGGTGTTCCTTTCCCACTTCAACCATTTCCTGCTCTTCTTCCCCTTGACCCAGGAATGTCCTAGCCCCTCCCCACCCAGAATGGCACGTTTTAGTCCCTTGGCCCCACCCCAGGGCCAGGGTCTTGTTAGGGAGAAGGGGCTCAGTCACCATGCCCGCTGCTGCCCAGGTGGCTTGGTACTCATCCAGTCCCTTTCAATGAGACCTCACAAAGCATATCAATATGGAAATTTGTGGCTCCTCCTCCAGCAGGCCCTACCTCCAGCTTATGTGGGAGGGAGATAGGTGCCAAAGGGTGACAGGGGCCAGCATGTGATGGGGGCATCTGGGTCTCAGTTTTCCTTATCCCCTCCCTGGATTCCCCCTTCACACACTGCAGGTTCCTCCTGACTGGGGGCCCCAACCCCGGAGAAGACCCCAGCTTGTAAACTGCTCCCTTCATGCATGGAGGGGCCTCTAGGCCTTATCAGATGATGGTTCCCCAGGCAGGGACCCTGTGAAGGCCCAGGGCTCCCTCCCCTTTCCACTTCTCAGGGGAAGGGGGAAGGACGGACAGCTCTCAGGGGGTCAGTTGGTGGGGGTTTTAAAAATTCTCAGAGGGAGCCAGGGCCTCTGTCCTTGAGTTCTCCAGAGGGGTTATCAGCATCTGCGTGGTTTCCTAGAACCTTCTCAATATTTTGAACCAGAGATTTCAAACTGGTGGCCCGTGGGCCAAATCTGAGATTAGTTTGGCCAGCACAGGGTTCTTCAAAAATGTCAGTTTTAGGTCCTATCGGCAGGGGCAGGCACTGCCCTGTTTTCCAGAGTCCTCACCACTCCCTATGGCATATCACTTGTTCTTCCTTCATTTTCATTACCTGAAGACATTTGAACTTGAAACCCATACACCCCTGTCTAGGAAAACCTCCTCACTACCTAAGGTTTCTGGGAACTCCAAGCCCAAGTGAGTTCCAGGCCCTGAGGGACTTTAGCCCTGAGAAGAGCGTTGGGCTGCAAGGTAAAATCTTCCCTAGTACTTCAGCCCCTTGGCCCCTCGCCAGGTCTCACCCTCCCCGGCCTCTGCTTTCCCTGACTCTTATGGTGACACACCTCTGTGGGACTCAGAGGGGCAGGGAGATGGCTGGGGGTAAGGCAGATTTGGGGGGAGACACCAGGGTGGGACAGATGAGAGGAGGGGACCAAGAAAGCCTTCCTTGTTGGGGAACCCCTGCTGGGAGGGGTGGAGGTCTGTGCTGTCCAGTCGGGGTGACAGTTACAAGGCACATGGTTTATCAGTGCATGGAGGTGTGATGAGGGGTGTGTGGTGCCTGGAGAGGTTTGGGGAGCACAGTCAACAAGCTGGGGGATCAGTTCAAGAAAACTGGGAGACAGAAGTCCACCCTGAAAATGGGGGAAATGTCTCCTGCGGGTAGAGACAGTGAGGGCAATTTTGGTACTTAGTGTCCTGTTTTCTTCCTGGCAAAATTAAGACGGACCTAACTACTGCTCAGCCTAACTCTCCCACTGACTTTCTGTGTGATCTTGGGCAAGTCCCTGGCTCTCTCTGGGCCTCTGTTTCTCCTCTATAATAGATGGGGAGGGTAGGTAGCTTAGGGGACCTCAAGGGTCTGGAATATTCTCTCACTGCAAAGACTCTTTAGGGATTCTGGGAAGGACTAAGCAGCCAGGCTGGGGTGCAGGACAGAGAATGGGGAGCAGGAGGCAGGGACCCAAGGGGTCCAATTCTGGCAGGGAGGAGAGGGATTGGCTGAGGTAGATTGTGTCACAGGAAAAAAAAAAAAAAAGAACCATGAATGAGATGGTGCCCCTTCTCCACTCTGACTCCTCTATCCCAGTGAAACAAAAGGATTGACAGGGACCAGATGTAATGGGGGACAGGCCAGCAGACTAAAAGGACAGGAACGGATGGAGTCCTGAGCTCCTGGCCATATGGGGGTGGTGGAAGGGTGGTGGTCCTTGGAGGCTAAGCTCTTTCCTGGGAGTGAAAAGCAGGAGAAGGTGTCCGTGGCCTGTCTGACGGCCCTTGACTGTGGCCATTTCCAGGGCTCGGTTGTCCCTAGAAGGGACAGAGGCCCTGAAGGTGGGTTTTGTGGGAGAGAAATACAGAAGGTGGGGATGGAGGAAGGTCAAAAATGTGGCCCTGGTTCCTCTGAGAGCCTTGTACCACATTTTAGCACTGCTGGCTCATTCCGATGTCCTGGTTCTCTGGTGCCTTCTGGAGCGGTGAGGACTCCTAATCCCAGGGAGGGTATTTCTAACTTTTCCTTCTAGGATGCTGGCTAATGGTGCAGCCAGATGGGCCGTTTGAGGATGCAGGGGAGTAAAATTTGCCCAGGCTGACCCTCATGTCACTTGTCTGAGCCTCAGTTTCCTCCTCTGTAAGCTGGGTTGCTCAGAGCTCTCTTGTTGAGCTGTCACAAGCAGGAGCGAGTTTAGGGGAGAAGCTGTCAGCCGGACCTCAGTCCGCTTCTCCACTGTTGTCGCTTCTCGAAGGGCTTTAACGCCCAACTGGCCATGGAATTCAGTCTCTGGAGACAGACTTGAGCGGAAGACAAAGTGGCTGGGTGAACTCACCAGAGGAGGTCTAGGTCACCCCAGACCTCCTCTGCCACCCATTCCCTCAGGCCTGGTTTCTGAGGCTTCTTAGGGATTGGGGAAGTAGAAGAAAGCAAACAATAAAAGCATTCTTTGTGTGTTGGTGGGAGGGACACACACACCATCTGGGCCCACATGAATGTCTATGCAGTCACCTGTGTGGCAGGGGTGAGGTTACTTGTGTCACGGGTGTGATGTGTACTTGCATGTATGCATATGTGTGTATATGGGCAGTCTTGGCCTCTCTGCCTTTGGGGTCGCCCGGCACCTTGTATTCTCAGTAAATTCACTATCACCCATTACCATCTGATGGAACAGCAGGATTCTGGGACCCGTGAGACTAGCAGCCACGCTGGGCCTCAGTTTTCCTATCTGTCACCCAAGGGAGTCTGAACCAGAAAGGGCAAAGTGACTCTCTAATTTGCATAGTCTAGGATTCTCATGGGGCTCCTCACCCCCAGCCCAAGTCTGCAGCTGTCCTTAATACTACCCGATGTGCCCTTGTAGTGAATGCAACTTAGTTGGCATGACTGGGGAAGTAGGGACATGGTGGGTGGTTCAAGTTCTCTTTACAGGCTCTGTCCCCTCACCCCACAGAGGCAACTGCTTCTCTGCTCCTGTCCTCCCCACCGCCGCCGGACCCAGGACTCACTGTCCCAGATAGACAGGAGGGGCTATGGGTAAGTGGTCCCATGGGCACTCCACGATGTTTGGGAATAGACTACTGGTCCTAGGGATTTGTCAGATCGGAGGCAAAACAAGCCAGTTTTCCAGCTGCTATCTCAGAGAGCTGCATCTGCATGGTGGCTGAGAGCCAAGATTTATGTCATGTCCCCAGAGTTAATTTTTTTCAGCTGGAAACCAGTTAGCAGTTGAAATGTCTCAAGAGTTAGGATGACAATTTCCTCTGGGGAAGATAGCTGTGGACCAAGGTGGATGGGGCATAGAACTATAAATCTGAGAAATCTAGAACTGGATTACCCATTTCTAGACTACTCCACTTACATGGGGCTCTAGAGCCCCTTCCTCCACCCCCATGGCAGGAGCTAGAACCTCCCAGAACAGAATAGCGGGGCTCCAGGGCCTTCGCCTTCATCACAGAATCCAGATCAGAGGGACTCCCTAGGACATTTTATCAGCCAAGTGTTCTAAAACTTAATCCAGAGTTAAGAATGTCTCTCTGGAACAGTTTCTCTGTCAAATGTGTTAGAACCTCATGTATAATTGAGCCCAGAGTGGCTTCCTAGACATTTTATCTGTTGTATTCAAGACCTTTATCTAGAAGGAATGTTCTAGATTCTCATCTAGAACAAAGGATGGCTCCTGGAAACATTTCACCTGAGGTGTCCAGAACCTCATTCATATTAGAGCCTACAACAAAGGGTGTCTCCTGAGGAGTTCACTTTGGGAACATTCTCTGTGCCGTGGATTGAGGGTACCCCGCCCCCAGACCTGCTAATCCCTTTGTGCCTCTGCTGGCCTCGACCCCTCAGTTGCCTCAGGGTTCTTCCTCCTCTCCAGTTACAGCACTGTCTGTTCCCACCCCAACTCCCCACCCGCCCCAACTCCCGCCTTTCATTCCCTTCTTGCCCAGGATCCGGCCCTCAGAGCCCGCAGGAACTGTACCAACCTGGTCCACCAGATGCCCCCACCTCCCTCACATCTTCCATGGCCTCCTCCATCCTTCTCAGAGATCTCCTCTCCCCAGAGAAGCAGCCCACCCCCCATGCCCCCTGAGGAGCACAGCGCCTAGGTCATGGGCCCCAGGCAGTTCCCTGTCTCTGGCAGGTCCACTGGGAGCAACACGTGGGTGACTCCCGGCAGGGGAGAGTGTGGGGTGCCCCTGGCACCAGATGTGGTGTGGAGGCCTTCATGAAAGTGGGGCAGCTAATGAGGACTGTAGCACCAGTTGGTGCCCTGGGCCCTAGTTCAGGGGAGTTTAGGAAATGGGCCGCAGGGCTGAAAACAGGGCCTAGGGCTGAGGCCTCCACAAAGCTGTCCCTTCCCCTGAAAGTACCCAGGGGTGGGGCACTCTACCCTTGGACCAATGGATCCACACCCCTTTAGCTGGGTGGCCCTGACATTCCGGGCTCAACACTGTGGTTGATGTGGGGTCAGCCAAGCCTGTCCCTCTTGGTGGGGGACACTGTGGCCTACACCGAGGTCTCATACTCCAGCAGCTCCTGGGAGGTCCCCACGCTCCGGTACTGTAGCCGAGGTGTGGCAGGAGAGGCGTACTCCAGTGCCAGAATGGTCTTCCGGAGCCGGCGGTCAATAAAATGAGCATCCCAGGCAGGATACTTCTTCCGGGGCAGGTCAATCCGAATGACAGGCCCTTCTGTCCGCAAAGGACGAGCCACTGGGGTGGGAGGCAAGCCAGGCCGCACCTGGAAGACAGGTGGCGTGGGGGTCCCTGCACGCTCGCCCCCCACAGAGACCCCATCCCTCTCGGCACCTGTAGTCCTCGGCAGGGACCTTGGGGGACTCGTGACAGCATCAGCTGGGGGGCCACAGGGTCCTGGGGTCTCCGGGCAGATGCAGCCAGGCATCTGGGGACCCAGCATGGGCCCATTGGGGTGCAGGAGGCAGTAGTACACACACATGAAGAAGATGCCCAGTGCAAAGCTGGAAGCCACCACGCAGACCAGGATGAGCGAGTGGAAGTCAGTGGAGAAGTTGCGGCTGGAGTACCAGAAGCCCGTGAGCGCGGCATTCTCCAGCAGCACGATGCAATAGTAGAGGGTCATGCGGCGGCGGCTGCGGCCCTCCTTGACATTGAACCAGCAGAAGATGTAGATGATGCCCACCACCATGTTGTAGATGATCTCTTCCCACTTGGACATGCAGAAGTCCGTCTCGCCCTGGATGACCCAGAAGGTCATGACGCACCAGTGGGCCACAATGAAGATGCCGAAGTAGAGCTTGTAGATGCTGGCGAAGAGCGCGAAGGCCAGGCTGCGGGCTGCGATGGTGAACAGGTGCCACAGCACCTGGGCCACAGCGCCCTTGTAGGAGAGCGGCCGCTTGTCATCCCGTGAGTCCCGCAGCACCTTCTGGTAGGAGGCCAGCGTCCAGGCCAGGGACACGAGTGAGGCAGAGGTGGACAGGGCTGCAGAGACAGGGTGAGGGTGGGGTGGGCTGGGTTAGGGGTGGGTCTGGGTTGGGGGCGGGGTGGGGGGTCTGGGGAAAGGGGGAGGGTTCTGGGTCAGGAGCTGGGTTCTGAGGAGGTGTGAGGGAAGGGTCTATAAATCAGGGCTGTGGGGAAGGTCTGGGGGGGGGCAGTCTTCCAGAGCAGTGATGGGAGCAGGGAGCGTGAATGGGGCTGGGGACTTCTGCAGGAGGAGGAGCATAAAGGAAGAAGGAAGGTGGGTGACTTTGGTCTTCATAAGGGTCAGGGCCAGGTCTCTAGAATAGGGATGTCGGGGTTCAGGGGTCTTGGTGTGAGAGTGGAAAATTAGGGTCCAGGATTCTGGGAGCAAGAAAGAAGGTGAAGAGTTGGGTGGTCATGATTAGGGTATGGAGGAGCCAGGAGGGGACAGTTAGTAGCTACAGGCCACCAGGGTGAAGCTGGGTTGTGGAGAGGCGTATCCAAGCTGAGCACAGCTGAGGACATGGGAAGACATCTGCGTGGGAAGTTTTGACTGGGGCCCAGTATCCGGGGCAAGGGGTCCTGAAGGGCCTGAGAGGGGGTGATAGAATCTTTTGGGTCATCAAAGGTAGTATGGACAGTGTCTGGGTGGGAGAAGCTTGGAGGACTCCCGGGGGGGGGGGGGGGGTTTTTCTGACACAGAATGGGTTGGCCTGGTCTATCAGAGTTAGGGGAGGGCCAAGGTTGGGGGTGAGAGCCGGGACCCCGGCTAAGCCTGGTAGGAGTCCCCAGGAAATGAAGACTACGAGAGGGTAGATAAACAGGCTCCCTGGAGACCGAGGGTGACTGAGCAGATCTGTGAGCCAGGGGTGCCTCTGGTGGATGCAATCTGGGATCAGGACAGTTTGGGGAATGAAGGGCAGGGTCTGAGCTGCGGCGATGGGGTCAAGGGCCTCTTTGGACTTAGCAGAAATGGGGTCTGCTCTGCCCTGGCAAGGGAAAAGGGAGGAGGGGGAGAGCGGGAGCACCCAGCGGTCCCAAAAGGGAGGCAAGGAGGTGGAGGGACCAGGCCCCTCCGGACACGGAGGGTAACTGGGCCACTGGAGGGGACATGGGGGTCTCCAGCGGCCTGGAGGGTGGTGAGAGTAGCAGGAGGAGGGGCGCCTCCAAATCCCCGACAGCAAGTGGGCCGAAGTGGGGGTGGTAGGAAGAGTGGGCGGGTGCCCCTGCAGCGGACTGCGTTAGAGGAGCAAGCCCTGGGGCGAGGGCGGGCGCGAGGGCGGAGCTCACCCGGCAGCAGGTCCGGCTCGCCGCCGCGGTGCACCAGGAGGCTGAGCTGCAGCACGAGCTGCGGCGCGCTGCGCAGGAAGGTCTCCAGCAGGCGCAGCATGCTCACGTCTGCGCTCTCGAACAGCATCCGCCAGTAGAAGTGGCGCCGCAGCCGCTCCCCGCGCCAGCGGCTCTGCAGCCCCAGGTACATAGCGCGCAGGTACCTGCGGGAGGGACGCCGTGCTCAGGCCTCCGTGCGCTCGCTTCCCCCTTGCGGCTCTCAAGCCACCCCCGGCCCGGCGGCGGGGGCCGGGGGGGGGGGGAGGGGGGACAGGTGCGCAGGGTGGTGTCGCTCACTGCGCCCAGCAGAGCGGGTGTCCTCGGCTGTAAAATGGGCATATCGGAACGATCGCCTCCGGGACTGTCGTCGAAGGAGCTCCGAATGTGCTCATTAGCTTAAAGCACCGGCACAAAGTAGGCCCTTAATTCAGCATTCTCATCATCATTCTCACAGGATTCCTGACACCTGACAGTGCACTGAGGTTCCACTAGCCCCGCTATTGTCCTCACTTTATAGACAAGAAAACCTGAGACCCAGAGAGGTATGCCACCTGTCCAAGGTCACCCAACTAGGAAGCAGTGGAACCAGGATTCAAACCCAGGCATTCAACCCCCAGCTTCCTGGCCTGTTCCCCAACCCCACCTCTTAGTGCCCAGTTCTTCTCCATAGGGCACAGGGAAGCTGCTCATAGGTCCCCTGGCAGGTGAGACTTTGCTGCTCCATCTTGAGCCATTTCTCTCAACAAACTTTATGGCTCCAGCTGCTCTGCACAGGCCACAGACCTTGGCTCCCAATATTCTCTCTTACCGCTGGGCGTTTGCACCTGCTGTTCCCTCTATCTGGAATCCCCTGCCCTGTCCTCCAGCCCCACTACAGCCCCATTCCCAGTAACTCCTGCTTTTCTTCCAAGTTTCCAGCTTTTAAAGTCACCTTTTCCAGGAAACCTCTGCTGACCGCTTTCTACCTGGGGTTGGGACCACTCAACACAGGCTCTCTCTAACCCACAGTGGGCTGTGACTGCCTGTTTCTTCATCCATCTCCCCCAGACTCTGAACTCTGTGAGGATGACAGAGCAGCTCGCTAACTGCTGTACCCTCAGTTCTTAGCACACAATGGGTGCTCAGTCCGTGTTGGCTCAAAGAGTGAACGCAGGCATGATTGCAAGTTTGTCTTCATTGAATGGAACTCTGGTCACCCAGTAGGGGGTATGGAAGGGATTCTGAAGTCCTGAGTTCAAGGGCTGACTTTGCTTCTAATTTATTGTGTGACCTCGAGCCAGACCCTCTCCGAGCCTTAGTGAAACCTCCCAAAGTGGCTGTAAGGATGAAATGGATTTGAAAATGCTTTGCACCTGGAAAGTGCAGTGCCCGTGTAGGATAAGAAGGGGCCCGCCACCCAGAACTCCTCCCTGCCCTCGTTCTTTGCTCAGCAGCTCTGCCCCGGCCTGCTGCAGCCACAGACCCTGGCCCCGCAAACCCTGAGTTCTCTGATTCATGGGGCAGGCGCACCCTTTGCTGAAACTAGAGAGCACTCCTCCAGAAGTTATCTCCCCAGAAATCAGGGAGGAAAATCCCAACACAGATTCAGTGATCCTGTTACTTGAATCTGAGATCCGAGAACCAGGTGTTTGTGGGTCTACTACAAGATGAGAAGCGCTGGCATTTTTAAGATGCTGTTTGGGAACCTGGGGGCCCACTGTATTCAACTGTGTGTTGCCAGCCCAAGAGAGGCATCAGGGTAGTCCCTGGAATTTGGGATCACCTGATACCCAGAGTTTCCCAGAAGGAGTATCCCAGTCATAGGAATGGCATAGCCCTCTCTGGGCCTCAGTTTCTCTATCTGCCAACAAGAAGGATGGGCTTGATGACTCTGGAGATCCTTTTAGAGCTACCATTCTGGGACTCAAACTCTCTTCCCCAAAATGTGGCTAGAAACATCCCATTCAGGGCCCTCCTCCCCATCCCTGGGTCTTCCAGGCACAAATCAATGGTGTAGAAACACCTTCAACATGACACAGTGTGGGACTAGCAGCTGGGAAGGGGAAGAGGCCTGTTCCCTCAGAAGCAGAATCAACAAAAGCAAAGACCCCTTGGTCTAACTCTCCCATCCAATGCTAGAAATCCTTCGGCAAATCCCAGCCCCATGTGTTTACACCTTCTGCTTGCGTGCTCTCCAGGATGGGGAGTCCCCACCTCTTGGAGCTTCTGAGCACCTCCAAACCTGGATTGTGTTTCTTCTGATGCACAGAAATTTGTTTCCCTGTACTTTCCATTCTTAAGGCCCCTGAATCGCCCCCGCCATAAGGATCCCTGAAGCATAGATTCATGTATCAAATATATTTTGATAGCTTGTTATATGCCAGGCTCTGTGCCCTTAAGTATCTCAGAGTCCCGTGGGACAGAGACAAGGTAAGACCTGAAATAGATGCTCTAAGATGTTATGGTACCCGGAGAAGAGATGGGTAGCTTTAGCTGGAGCGGGGAGATCAGGGAAGGCTGCCCAGAAGAAGAAACATTTGATCTCAGCTTTAAATCATGGGTAGGATTAGAAAGCAGGAAGGAGGGAGAAGGACATTCCAGGCGGAAGAACCAGCCAAGGCCAAGGCAGAGAGGCATGAGAGGGCACGGCCTTTTAGGGTAATGGCCAGTGCTTTGCAGGGCCTGGAGGTATGGCTTTTCACAGGAAAGGCCATAGAAGACCGGAATTGTGAAGGGCATCAAATTCTGGACTGAAGAGTTCATCTTTTATTTTAAATCTGAATTCTATCCCACAGTCAGGAGGATGTGATCAGCTTGCTGGCTTAGAAAGCTCGCTCTGGAGGCTGGCTTGGAGGAAAGCCAGGAGAGGCTGGAGTTTGGTCCAGGCCTGAGCTGACAGGCTGAGCTAAGGCAGGGCACCGAGGAGGGGCAGAGAGCAGAGGAGGAGACGGCCAAGGGTGGTGGGTGGGCTACGAGAGAGACCAGGATGCCCTGTAGGGCTTCTGGGGAGCCCAGAACACAGACTACCTTTTCCAGCCTCCTTCTTCCCCCAGACCTATCCCCTTCTCCATTCCTGTGGCTCTGGCTTTGAACAGAAAGGAGAGACCAGCTGGTCCAACGTGAAGGGGCCTGGGGAGTTGGGGGGAGGGCGACACCCTGGAAGTTTCTCTCAGGCTGGAGGACCATCTGTTTCCTGGCCCGGGTCAGCATGAGGGAGGCCCTGGCCCGGCCAGCATCCATCAGCACTTGACAGGCTGCCTGCCCACCTCCCCGCTCACTCCTGCCCCCTCCTCGGCTGGCTCCCAGGGCCCCTCGCCCCAGATAACCGCAGACAAAGGGCTCACCCAGCCCAAGGCTGCTGTGGGCTGAGTAGGGAAGGGGAGGGGAAGAAAGGTGGCCTCTGAATCCCAAAAACGTGGCATTGGGCAGTGTGGGAAGACCATGGCACAGTCTGGGGATGAGAGGACCTGGGTTCAACCTCACTCTGCCTCTTTTGGCAACAGGACCCAAAACCGTGACTGTTCCTTCCAGCCGGCACTAAACGCTCATTGCCAAGGGGCTGCAAGGTTCTCATGGGCCTAGGAAACCGTTGGAGTCCTGGGAAAAAAATTGGCTCTAAAACACAGGGAAAAACTGCAGAATCAAAATTAATAAATGTTTAATTAAATGTCTGCAAAACAGAACATGATATCAGCTGGTCGACGCAATTTGGCTTTTATCTGGTTATATATAATTTACATTTGGTGTTTGATGTGGCTGCATTTTAATATGCCTGATAAATGTGGGGCCCTGCCCAGGACATGTAACCTAGTTCCCTGTGCCTCAATTTTACCTTAAGAAGGGGCCAGCACTCACCATCCTGCCTGTGTCACAGCCCCTGGGGTGAAAGGCAAGATGGCAAGACGCTGGGCTTGTGGATTTGCTTCCCAACCCTAACCTGGATGCTGTGTGGCCTCGGGTGGTCTCTTTGCCTCTCTGAGCCTCATTTTCCTCTTTGTTGTGAGCATTGAATGAGGTGATGGGTTTGAAAATAATTTGTACACTTAAAAAGGGTGTGCACATAGGGAGAGGGAGTACATGGTAGGCAGAAGACTTTGGCTCCTGATCACCAAGCAGCCTCCCTTGAAACCTCCTCCAGGAAGCCCACCCTATTCCACTCTAGTTGAAGGGAAGTTGGAAGAAGTTGGTATTCACCACAGATGGGACGAATACCACCCGCAGAGAAGGATGCCTCATCGCAGAGAAAGGAATCCCACCTGGGGAGGGGGGCAGGTGCGTCTCGTTTCTAACAGTCCATCCATTTTCTCCACCCTGGTTCAGACCACCATCATCTTTTGCCTTCTCGGTGGGTTCCCTATATCCACTCCTGCCCCCCTGTAGTCCATTCCCCACGTGGCAACAGGCGGGGTACTTGAAAAATCAGTCCGATCGCGTCATTCCCCTTCTCAAAACCTTCCAAGGAAGGGCCTTCCATCACACTTGAAATAAAGTTCAAGGGTTTCCCTTGGCTTGCAGGCCCTAAACCATCCAGCCCTACTTGTTTCCTCATCTCAAGCCACTGTTTCTTTTGTTGCTGGCATTCCAGCTGCCCTGGAGGTTCCTCGAACCCAGTCTGATGTTCCTGACTCAGGACCTTTGCACTTGCTACTTGCTCTGCTTGGAACGCCCTTCCCCCAACATCCTCCTGCAGCTAGCTCCTTAGTGGCTCCCATGTCACCGTCTCAGAGCGGCCCCCCAGGTCACCCATCCCATGTGGCCCCCCAGCCCTCACCAAACCCCTCTCATCTGTCACATTGCCCCGTCGGATCTTCTTCATAACATACGCTATCAAACAATCTTATTGACGTACACACTGATTTTCTGTTTTATCACTGCAGCTCTACGAGTGTAGGGACTTGGGTGGCCTTGGTCACTCCTGTCTCCCCAGCATCCGTATGTGTAGTAGGCATTCAACAAATATTTGTTGAATGAATAAAGAGAGAGTGTTTGCCTGTGTCTTTCTCCTAACCTTGCAGAGTTTGCTTACTGCCAGAACTCCTGCTGGGCAACTCCTGTCCTCACTGACTCATTTCTGTCCTTCCTCCTCTAGGAAGGCTTCCTTGGTATTTCTTCGCCTGGTTGGGCCCCCCACAGCACTGACTTCAACTGCCCGAGGCCAGTGTGAACCAGACTTAACAGACAGGTTTACTGTATGGGAACAGGCGCTTAGGGGTCTATTTTGTGTCTAATTTGCTGACTGCCTATCATGTGCTCAGAGAAGCATGTCCTGGAGGAAATTGGAAGAGCAGATAAGTGTGTCCTGTTCAAGGTGGGGTTGGGGGCAAAAAAACACACAGCTCTAGGGAGAAGAGAAGGCAGCAGACAGTGTGTGAAATCTTATTCAGGATTCCGTAAAGCCATCTCTTCTGGACCCCGTTGCCTCTGAGAGCAGGCAGCAGGGTCAAGAAACAGACGGAGCTCATTCCCTCCTTCCTGGGTCTGGTTGCCTCTGTGACCCAGGAACCTCCATCGTCCCCCAGACCTGGGCCGGTGGAGGGGGGCGACGGGCTCCTCTCTCCTGGGTAGAAGGAAGGAGGAAGGGCTTTCATGTCCCCGAGAAGCCAGGAAGCTTCTGGGCCCAGTGTCTGGGTCGACCTGCTCTCTCCTGGTTTTGGTTCTCATGTCAGCTGGAGTCTCCAGTACCAGGCAGGATTTCTGTCTGGGCCTCCATCTCTGTGCAGACAGCCAGCTTGGACCTGTCCTTTTGTCTGGCTTCACATCCTGGGTCTGGGCCACTCTCTCTGTCTGCCACTCCAATCAGCCCTTAGCCTGTTTATTTTTCTGTTTATCTGTCAATCTGTCAGTCTTGCCCTGAGACCCTGAGTCAGTCCACCTGTCTGTCCCCTGTGCTAGAGGTCATGTTGTTACTCAAATACTAGTCAGACTGACCCTAGGGTCCTGGGTCAGCCTGTCTGTCTGCTCTTTGAGGCTGGGAACATCAGTCTGTCTGTCCATTGGATGTCAGGATAGCTTATCTGTCCCTTTGGATACTGGGCCTGGTTTTTCGTCTGTCTGTCTGTCTGTCTCTAGAATTCTGGGCATGCCTATTGGTGCGTTTGTCTATCTTTCAGTCTCTCAGCCGCTTGGTCTGTCTGGTGGTCTGTTGCTCATCTCGTGGCTCGGCATGACTGCCAGCTCTCCTGCCATCCGCCCCTGCCTGCTCCTCCTCTCCCAACTCTGGGTCTCTTTCTGTCTGTCTGCGTCTCTCACATCCTCAGCTCCTCCATCTGTTGGTCTCGGCGTCTCTGAGTGTGTGTTCTCGCCCCTTTCCACTCCCCCTCATGGCTCTGGGCCAAAAACACAGCAGCTTCCAGCGGCTCCCCCACTCGGGCTCCATCCAGGAACCACCTCGGTTCCTGGCACGGCAAGCTCTCCTGTCTCCCACCCAGGCCAGGCCTGCAGACTCTGGAAGGTTGAGCAGGCGGCACGGAGCCGGCAGGGCTGGTAGGAAGGAGCAGAGACCCCACGCGAGCTGAGCCCCTTACTGTTCTGTGGGTCTGTAGGGGGACAGTGTGCAGGTATGAATAATAATGATAATAGCTCACATTTATTGAGCACCAACTGTACGTTAAGCCTTGTCATACAGATTGTCCGTTCCTCCCAGCCAATCTTTGAGGTAGGCACTATTACCATCCTCACTTTACAGATGAAGAAACAGAGCCAGAAAGAGAGTGGAAGTTGTATAAAGTCCCACAGCAAATTAGCGTCAGACCTAGGACTCAGACTTGGTTCTCCATGGGTCCCTGCCTCGGAGAAGGTGGCTCGGTTCCCTGGAATGTGGGTGGCGCGGCTGCCAGGGAAGACCGATGCTGGGCAGGGATGGACCTGAAAGCTTTGCCTGGAATGGCACGGGTTCAGAGAAAACAGGAGAGGTGACCATAGTCACTGGAGTCAGGGGACCCAGGCTCAATCCTTCACTGGACTTTCTGCGAAAGTCCAAGCCCTCTGGGGGCCTCAGTCCCCCTCTGCAAAACGAGCCCTAGTAACAGGATTCTTGCCTATGGAAAGGGGTTTCCATAAGACCCCTCGCCCCACCTGTCCAGTTCTGGTGACCGCAGATGTCTTGAACCCAAGTACTTCCCTCCACCAGGTGGCATCACTCTGGGGCCGGCCACTGAACTCTGAGCCATGGCGGCCTCCCTCCTCGCTGGTCTCCTTCCTTCCTTGCCCTCCTGGAGCTTAGTCTTAACACAGCTACCTGAGGGATCCTGTAAAATCCTAGATCAGGCCACGCCACGCCTTACAGTACACCGTGACCTTGAGATCCAGGTTTGTCCACCTCTAGGACCTCAACTCCCTCCATCTTTCCCCTCTAATGAGTCCCCAGCTGTTTCCTGAATGCCCCAGGCCCATTCCAGCTTCTGGGCCTCTGCCTAGAAGGGGCTTCACCGAGAGAATTCTCATTCTTTTCATCTCAGCTCTGTGTCACCTCCTCAGGGAGGCCTTCCTAGACCCCCCCCCCCGCCACGAAGCACTTCTACCTGCCCCCCTCTCCCCGCTTTCCCTCCTGTCACCCTGTTTTCTTTTCTTAATTAACACATATCACCCCCTGAAATGGTCTAATTTCTCGCTTCCGTATTTGTCATCTGTCTCTCTGATGGTGCGGGGACCTTGGTTGTCCTGTTTTCTGCTATGCCCCTAGGGCCTGGCATAGAGTTAATGTTCAATATTTATTTGTTTCTTGAATGAGTGAATGTGTGAATGTACTTTATAAACTCTGCTTTGGAAGCTCCCCAAGGAAAGGCAGTCAAGGGCAGAGGGAAAGGACCCAAGCCCGGGGGAGACCTGTGTTCAGATTCCGGATCTATCATTTATTGTCTGCGTAGTCTTGAGCAAGCTGCTTCCCACCCTGAACCCCTCAGCTCAATGCCCACTTTATGGGGTAGCTATGAAATCAGAAAATAGTGATATGCATAAAATTTCCAGCCCAGTGGTGGGCGCTCGACCGGCGGGAGGTTCAAGAGGCTGGGAGACTCAGAGAACTCAGCCCGAAGAGGAGGCCTTGTAGTTTCTGGTTTAGTTCCTGGTAGACCTGAGACCTGCTCCCAGGCTGGCTTTCCCAGGTGCTCATTGAATCTGTCCCCAGGAGGCAGAGGGTCAGAGAAGTCCCTTTGCAGGGAATCCTAGGGCAGAGTCTTCTTTGGGGGTCTTTGTCCTTCCCCTGAAAACAGCTGCTACTCTTTGGAAGGCCTTCTGAATGTACTTGGCTAAAATTCTCCCTGCAGCCCTGGGAGGTTTTGTGGGCACGATCCCCATTTTCTGGAGTCTCTGAAAAGAGGAGGGTTATTTGACATTGATTCACCCAGCATTTTTAAAAACCTATTGTGTGCCAAGACCTGTGCTAAAATGCTGATGGACACGACAGTGAGCAAAACAGACCCAGTCCACCTGGTGTGACCCAAGTAGGAGAGCTGGACATTATTTAAATCAGCGTGTAAACGGGGATAAACATTCCCTGGCTTCCGGACATGCTCCAAACAGGACTCTGGGCCCCAGTACTGAGGAAGCCGGGGCCTGGTTCTGCTTGCGGGGAGGCATGGCCGTCAGGGAAAGCTTCTGCAGCAGGTGGGTACTGAGCTGTGATCTGAAGCAGGCACAGGAGTTAACCGGCTGAAGGAGGGAGGAAAGGGAATTTCTGGTGGAGGAACAACAAGGGCAAAGGTCCTGAGTGGCCAGGAAGCCGTACACGGTCAGAAGGGCTGTAGCTTGGAGAAGGAGGTGAGAAAGTGGGGGGGGGGGGCAGGGGGACATGGTGAAGCATTTGGCCTTTATCATAAGAGTAATGGGGAGCCATGGAGAGATTTTAAACAAGGGAACAATGGTACAGCTAGCTCATACCTCTGCCTTTTAGAGGGAGCATTCTGTGGGCAGCAGAGGCGGGGAGAGGCAAGGGAGGAAGGTGGGAGAGTTGAGTATGGCCCCCCACAGAAGGGCATGGACTCCAGAAGCAAACAGCAGGCACTTGGAGACGTGACTTGCCCAAGGTCAACAGCCAGAAGCATCAGAGCTGCATCTCAAATCAGGAATAGTGTCTCTGGCATTTCACCACCAGGTGCAAATCAAGCTGAGTCAGGCCCCGAGGACCCAGATGCAGTCTGTGAGTCCTCTGGGGCAAACTGGACCCCCTCCCCTTCCTTGCAATGGGGCCCAGAAAGCTCTTACAGGGAACGGCCTGGAGGCTCCCTTCCCATCTGTCTATCCCTCAATGCTGAGCGCTCCTGTAAGGATGCAAAATGGGACCTTCCTGGGGTTGGCAGCCAAATGAGTCATAAATGTCAGAAAAGAATGTGATTTTACACGTTTGGCTCCTATTTCGTGCAGCGCTGAGAGCCGGGCTGTTTCCCTCCTCCTTAGCAGCCCTCTACGAAGTCACGGCACCTCTTTTTTTGCTGGGCTAAGGCCAAACATTTCCCTGCCACTAATTTTAGGCTCTGGCTGAAAAGCTGAGACCCTCTCCCCTCCCACCCACTGCCATCAGCTCTTCTTTTCAGTCAGCAGGGAAGCAGGCAGCCCCTCTCCGGCAAAGCATTTGGGACCAGGTTCCCACCTCTTTTGTCCTTCACTGTATGAATGCAGACAAATCCCTGCCTCTCTCTGGGTCTCACTTTCCCTACCTGTGAAATGGGTGCAGAGCAGAGACTAAAGTCCAGTACCCCATACTCTAGCCCAGGGCTCATTGCTCCACATCCCCTACTTCTCTCTTTTCCTCATATCCCTGGGCAGAGTTGTCCCTGTGTGGCCAGGCATGAGCCAGTGGGGGAAGAGGGCTGGGTCCAGTCTCTTGGTGGCATCTGAAAGTACTGATCTGAAAGGAGACCAAGGAAGGCAAAAAGTACCACTTCTATCTGTCCCTGGCCCGTGAGCCCCTAGAAGGTAGAGAGGCCAAGCTGTTCTTATGGGGGTACTCTGGGAAAAGAGAGCTGGGTGTCTTGTCTAGAAAGCAGAGCTGCTCTAGCTGATTCCTGCCCTGCCCTGGGAGAATGTGAGCCCAATATGATGGAATTTCAATTTTTTAGGAATAGATGGAAATGAGAATATTTGTGCCCCCCAAAAATTCCAATTTGGAAATGTTGACAACTAATTTTTAAAAACACTGTATGAATTTTTATTTATTTTTATTATTTTTTTAAGAGAGGGAGAGGCGATGGGGAAGGGGCAGAGAGGGAGGGAGAAAGAGAGAATCCCAAGCTGCTTCCATGCCCAGCAAAGAGCCTGATTTGGGGCTTGAACTCACAATTCTGAGATCATGACATGAGCTGAAATCGAGAGTTGGATGCTTAACTGACTGAGCCATCCAGGCACCCCTACCATATGAATTTTTAAGAAATTATTAATCTTTTTTTAAGGTGTGATAATGGTATTACATATTTTAGTTATACTTTTTATAAAAGTCTATCTTTTCATTTTTTTAAAAAGATTTTATTTATTTATTTTGGGGGGGGAGAGGGCATGAGCAGGGGGAAGGGCAGAGGGAGAAGGAGACTCCTTACCAGCAGGGAACCCAATGCGGGGCTCCATCCTAGGACTCCGAAATCTTGACCTGAGCCGAAGGTAGACGCCCAACCGACTGAGCCACCCAGGCGCCCAAAAGTCTAACTTTTTAGAAATGTACTGAAATATTTATGGATGCAGTGGTATGATGTCTGAGATTTGCTTCAGAATAACATGGAAGGGAAAAATTTGGGGTAGGATCCAGACCTATAGTGTCCAACATCTAAGTGTCCCACTCTAGCCACATATGGCTATTTAAGTTTAAATTAATCAAAATACAATACAATTTAAAATTCAGCTTCTCAGTCCACTAGGCACCCTTCAAATGCTCAATAGTTATGCATGGCTAGTGGCTGCTGTATTGAACAGTGCAGGCATAGGGCATTTCCATCACGGCAGAAAGTTCTATTGGATGCCACTGGCCTAGATAAAGCAAGGTTGGCCAGGAGTAAATTGCTGAAGCAGGGCTGTAGCACTGGGGGGCATCATTATCCTGTTCTCTCTACTTTTGTATATTTAAATTTTTTCCACAATGAAAGGTTTCATCAAGCAGTAGGGACACACGAACACATCCTTGGGCTGGATTTGCCCTCAGGCCCACAGGCCACTGATTTGCAACCAGTGGTGTGACAGCTAAGCCTCGTAAAGGCCCCAAGTTCGATCCACAGAGTCTTAAAACTGTAAGGGGCTTTGCAGATCATCTAGTTTACCCTCCAAACGGAGGGCAGGAGGCCCTGCTATCGCTTCCCTGCCAAAGTCAGCTGCTCCTGACTGCACGCGGGTGGCCCGGAGGAGTTCACGGCTTTGGGAACTGCCCCCTCTGTTCCTGGACAGCCTGATTGTCTGGCTATCTTGTTCCTATCCAGATTCTGCCTCTCTTGGACACTGGGTTATCATCTGTCTTCACACTATCTCTGGAGCCACAGGAAAAAAGTGTCCTTCCTTGAAAGGCTGTCTGTGGATGAGGGTTAGAGAACGTTCGGACCCCTGACGCCCCTCCTCCTCCCCCTATTTTGACTAAGTAAGTGAGGTGGGCTGCTACTTGGGCCAATAATAATACTGATAACAGTAAATATTTCCTGAACATAGATATGTGAAAGTCCCATACATTTATGTGATCCCAGGACACGTTTACAAGAACTTTAAGAGGCGGGTACGCTCACCATCCCCATTTCACAGATGAGACTAGCGCTCTGGCTGCTGAGACAACTTGCCCGGGGGCACACAATGAGGAAATCGTGGAGCCATGAGCCCACCAGCACCCCAAGCTCTCAGCTACCCTGCCCTCACATCTGAGCCCTAGGGAACTCACCCAGTGTTCTCGAGCCCCTGATTGGACTTGACAGATGGGGCAACTGAATCCCAGGCAGGGAAGTGTCTTGCTCAAGATTCTGATTTCAAAAATTCCGTTCAGTTTACAAGAACATTTATTGAGCACCTACTGAATCCGTCTCCTGAGCCAGCCATTCACCACACCAGCATCCTCCTGGGAACCTAGCCCCAGGGCTGTTCTGACCACATCTTATACAAATATAAATTTGCTGCCCTTAGCCTGCATTTGTCCACTGCCACTGTGGAAGGCTGCAGATGGAGGCCTGGCAGACCCCAGCAGTGCCCATAACTGCCCTGGGGTCCCACACTGCCTTAGCACCCCCACATCAGCCACAGACACAAAGCCTGCTTCAACAGACTCACGTTCTAATAACTACTAGGGACCTCGCCGAAGCTGGCCAAGTGCAGGGTCCCTGACAGCAACAGAGGCTCTGCTCTGGGCCAATCACCATGGGGACCAGGGAAAAGAAAGGACAAAGCCTCACCTTCCCAGAGGCTTGTCATCTGGTAGGAAAACCAGCTAGGTGGGCAGGGGATCACAACAGAATATGATGGGGACTGTGGGACTGAAGAGGAATGAGTAATTGTGCCCAGAGGGCAAAGTCTGAGAGGAAGAACCCAGCATGTTAACAATGGGTACTTTATAATCAAATCAAAATTTAAAAATATCTTTCTGATTTTTTTTTCCCTCTCCAAAGCAATACATGGTTGATTGTGTTGTAAGAATACTCTTAACTAGCGGAGGGCAGGGTCGCTTGGTGGTCATACATGTGGGCTTGGGAGCCTGACAGCATCCCTTTAAGCCCAGGCTTTGCTACTTACAAACTGGGAAGCTGTTAGCTCTTTGTACTGTATTTCCACATCTGTAGTATGGGCCAGTAAGGCTAGCTCACACTAATGGAACACTTATGCTGAGTCCTGGACAAAGCAGGCTCCTTACATTTATCAATAAGCCTTCACTATGGCTACCTGTCTAGCCATGGGATGTTATCATCCCACCTCACAGATGAGGAAACTGAGAGAGGTTAAGTGACTTGCCCAAGGTCATACAGCTCACACGTGGCAGAGTCAGAGTTTGAGCTCCACAGCCCTCGTTCTTTGTCGCCACACCCCCTTCTTGACAGAATTGTGGTGAAGAGGAATGATCTCATTGAAGTTTCTATAAAGGTAACTAAAATTTTCAGTAATATCTGGCTTTCTAAAAGCAGGTGAGTGTATACATGTATTTCTTAATTAATTAAAAACCAAAGGAAATCTTTAAGCAATACAAGAAATATCTAATTAGTAAGTGGCAATCTCTCATAACCCCACCTCTGTGCACCCCTCCCCCAAGATTTTGAGGGGAGAGGAGTTTTTGTACCTTTTCTGTGCCACCTGAGGTTTCAACAAGTGCCTACAGTTCCTTTATAAACAGACACGACAACTAAACAATTTCCACTTTAGATTGAAAGTAACAACTTGGGGCTCCTGGGTGGCTCAGTTGGTTAAGTGTCTACCTTCAGCTTAGGTCATGATCCTGGAGTCCTGGGTTGAGCTCTGCATCGGGCTCCCTGCTCAGTGGAGAGTCTGCTTCTCCCTCTGCCCCTCCCCACTGTTTATGCTCTCTCTCTGCTCTGTCTCATTCTCTCAAATAAATAAATAAATAAATAAATAAATAAATAAAAGCTTAAACAACAACAACAACAATAACAATAACAACAACAACTTGACTGACGGAGTGGGAGGTGGGGTCTGAAGGGTCTTGAGGGCAGGATGGGTTTGTTCAGGGAAAGTTTCTCAGAACAGGCAGCCTCTGAGCTTGACTTGGAAGGATGCGCAGAATTTCACTAGGAGGAAAATGGGACAGGGTGTTGCTAGAAGGACCATGGGCAGCTGTTTAGAGGCACGAAGGGAAAAATTGTGTGGCTTGCTTTTTAGAGGGTCAGAGCAGTGAGGAGACAAAAGGTCAAGAGGCAAAGGGCTCTGACGCCAAGCTAAAGCATCCGGACCTGCTTGAGAGGCAGAGGGGACCCCGGGCTGGCCCTCTGGCTCTGGAGTGATGGCAAGGTCCAAGCTGAGCATTTGAAATATCCTTCCGGCTGCAGGTGGAGGCAGGATGGGGTGGGGTGGGGTGGGGGGAACTGGAGGCTGATAGGATTTCCCAGGGGAGGAATTTCAAGACCCTAACAAAGGCAGGGTGGTGAATGGAGAGGCCAGAGTAGATCCCAACCCATCCTCCTTCTCTCCCTAGGGACCTTTGCCCCAGCTGCCTGGGTTCAAAGCCATTTCCTGGCAGCCCTCCATCCTCCCCACAGGGCTTCTCCTGTGTGGTCTTTATAGATCAAACAGGGGACGCTGGGCCCAGCTGCCGCTGCTGTGTCTGTTAGGAGCAGCTCTAATGGCCTGTTGCAGCCGGATAGGCAGATAGAAGGGGGTGGGAGAGTGGGGGAGCACCTCCTGGAGAGGAGTCTCCCAGGAGGTGGGTGGCAAGGCTGGCCTGGAACAACCCTGCAAAGTCAGAACAGGGAGGAACCTCGTGGATAATCCTTGAGTTGGGAGGTGGGGTGCGGGTGGGGGCTTGTAAAATGTTTCAGCTGTGGTAGTCAAAACAAAATCCTACATAGGTAACCCAAATATCAGAAAAGAGAGACTCAGATCTCAGGTTGAAATGATGGTGTGAAGGCAGTGAAAGAGTCTGAAAACCACTGTGAAATCCAACCCCTGACCAGTTTTATAGAGAATAATACAAATAGTAAAAAACAAAACAACACAAAATTTAAAGAGTAAACACTGAAGAGATTTGCACACTTCCTGTGTTCCAGGCGCTGTGCTAAGCACTAGGTATACATTATTTAATTTAACTCCCCCCTCAAGCCACATGGGAAAGCTACCATTATTAGAATGTCCATTTTGCAGATGAGAAAACCAAGGCACAGACAAGTTATACCATTTGCCCCCATCACAGGAAGTGGCAGACACAGGATGTATGTGGCGGATTCCAGAGCCTGAGTTCTTAATCATTAACATTCTGGCCCCAGTGGGGAAAATGACAAAAGAGGGACAGATACTAAGAGGGACAGACACCTTGTCCGCTGTGCCTGAAACAGACCCCCCCCCCCCGCAGTTACTACCCTGGTCCAGCTCCCATCTTCCCTCACCCGGATCACGGAGCAGCGTCCTCCCAGGTCTCCAGACTTATCCTGGCCTCCCACCACTCTGTTTTCTGACAATCAGGGTGCCCATTGTAAAACAGAAGTCAAGACCCTCTTCCTTCCCTGCTCAAGTTCTCTGGGGCTCCCACTCATTCGAGTGAAAGGCCTAGTCTTCCCACGGCCTATGGAGCCCTGCATGACCCAGCTCCAGCCAGCCTCTCCACCATCATCCCCTCCACTGTCCCCAGACTCTCTGCTTCAGCCACATGGGCCTTCTCCTTGCTCTTCTCTTTCCCTCTGCCTTGGCCATCCTTCCCTAGGCCTCCACACAGCTCACCCTCACCTCATTCAGTCCTCTGTCCCTATGCCACCTCCTGGCAGGGGCCTGCCTGGACCACCTTCCCTCAAAGAGCCACAGCCTCCTCCCTGGGACTCTGTAGCCCCCTGAGCTGTTTCATTTCTTCCATAGCACTTATCAGTTGACCCATTAGATTTCATATTATGTTTACAATATATATCATATTTGATTTTACTTGTTTATTGTTTCCCCCATTAGACTACTGATCGCCACGAGAGCAGAGACTTCGTCTTATTCACCACTCTATTCCCAGCATGTAGCACAGTGCCTGGTATACAGTAGGTGCTGCATATATGTGTGGAATGAATGACTACAGATTAAATGAACAGGTACCTTTGAGGCCCTCTTGCCCTCCTGCCCCCTCCTTGGTCATGTGCGAAGTGAGCAAATCTTCCGCAGGGATGAAAGGGAGTAGTGATGTCACTACTCACCTCCAGGGGTCCTGAATACTTAACAATGGGACCAGCCCTTCTCTAAATCCTCAGCAGGTATTATCAGATGAAACTAGAAACAACCCAGAAGGTGGTACGATGATGGGCCCTAGATGATAAAGGGGCAACTCAGGCACTGGGAGATTATATAGCTTGTCACCATCACATACAGAAAGCGACCTGAGGACATTTGAATCCAGAATCTGGACTCTTAACCATTAAGCCAATAATATAGCTTCCCAGAGAGAAGACCCAGAGTCTGACTTTCACACCCAGTTGGTCACTAATTCATTTCAGAACTTCTCCTGAGTGCAGGTGTGTGAGGAGGCAGAGGGAGGGAGCAGTAGTGGACATAGAGGGAGTGTTTAGAGGTAAGGCCTTCCCTCTAAAGGCCGGCCTGCCTGCCTCCCTCCATCCCTCCCTCCGCATTTTGGGTCCCCAGATCCTGACAGCCTCAGAGGAATCCTATGCCAGATCATCTCCCACTAATTGGTTTAGCAAACTATGCTTATCTGGGCAAAGCTTGGGCCCAGTGAGTTCAAGATTAGGGAAAGCAGGATTCATGGTTTACTGCTCTGCTGCCCACAGGGTCAAAGAAGACAGGGTTAGGACTTTAATTGGCTTAACAATCCTGAGTGGCTTAACAACTCCGAGGGTTAGGGCTGGGGAGCCAGGGAGGAATGAAAACGCAGGTTGCTGTCCAGCTCACAGCCAGCTTCATGTCCCACCGAAGGATTTTCTCAGGGAGTCATCTGTCTTTGTGTGAGTCCATGGCTCCGGGATCCTCCCATGCAGCCAGTGTGGGGGTGCCAGAGATAGGACTTGGCCTTGGGAGTTGGAGAAAGCTGGGTTGGCACCTCCCCTCCCCCTACTTCCTCAGTGGATGAACTTGGACAAGTTACTTGACTTCTCTGAGCCTCATTTTCTTATCTGACGGGGTATATCAATTGCCACCAGAGGGGAGGTTTCAGGGTAAGATGAGAGCCAGGGTCTGGAGCACCTCATAAGGGGCCTGTTGGGTAGGCAGGATCCATGAATTCCTTCCCTTCCTCTGCCTCCTCAGAGCCCCATTTTGTGTTTAAAATAATAATAATGCCCATTCCACAGGGTTGTTTGGGAACAGAATCCAGCCTAATCAGTTGAACCCATGTGCCGTCACAGGTCTGTGTTACCTGGCTCCTCAAAGTACACAGACTTTTGATTCAGCATTGTATAAGCTTCAGGAGTTGCAAGTAATTTTTATAATTCAAAGTATTTTATTCAGAATTGAGGGTGTGGGATTAGAAGGCGGACTGACCAGTCTCCCAGGTTGGATCCTGTAGGACTCAGACATACCTCTCTTCCCTCATTACTCCAGGTTCTACCACTCAGAACATCTGCACCAAGGCCTGCCAAACAGTGAACATGTTCATTGTGGGAACATTTCACGTGGTAAGCAAACATATGCCAACATTGCTTAATTTCTAGGAATGCCAGCCCCAGTGTCTTCTCTCTGTCTCGTCTGGGTTTTCCTCCATTAGCCAGACCCTCAGCCATTTTAGAATCCAGAGCTTTGGGGACAGGGGTCCAGAGGCTTTAGCTCTGATAACCAGTCCCAGTGTCAGAATTCCAGAAAGAGAAGGCTCCTAAGGTCATCAGATCTGATAGTCTCATTTTACATACAGGGAAATTGAGGCCCAGAGATGGGAAGAGTCTTACCCAAGGTCACCTAGCAAGCTAGTTACAACCCTCGATGGAGCCATGGGCTTCCTGATCCTCGCCCCCAGTCCAGCATGATCCTCACAATACACTTTCTCCCCATCCTCGCCCACAATGTTCAAATCCCTCCCCCTCCTTTCACATTCTTATCTCAGTGCAGCAGAAGCTCTGGCTTCTATCTCCTGGAATCTTGGGCTCTCAGACTCATAATTCTTTGAGCTTGGGGAACACTTTAGTGGCAGAACTGCAGGGTGGATAAATTGAACTTGGGCTTTGAAGACAGAGAGTCCTAAGTCCCAGCTCTCCTACTCCTTAGCTGTGTGACCTTGGGCAAGGATGCCCCCTTTCTGAGCCTCCATTCCCTCAGCTGTTAAGTAGGAATGACAGTACAATCACATCCCAGGAGTATTAGGAGGGACACAGGAGATGAAACAGGTAAAAAATCAACCAACAGGCTTGACACAAAGGGAGTGCCTAATAAAATAATTGTTACAGAACTATAAGTTAAGGCTCTCATACTCCTAATGCCTAAGTGAAATGGTCCAGAGGTGATCAAAGGGAATGAAACTGGACAAACTGAAGCAAATATCCCCTGTCTAAATTGCTACAGGCCTGATACTCCTAGATTCCTTTTTTTTTTTTTTTTACCCAAGAGAAGCTAGAACTCCGGATTTTTGAAATATTATACAAGCCAAACAAGACACTTCTGTAAGCCATATTCAACCCCAGGATCATTAGTTTGTCATCCCTGCAAAATCATCTCATCCCAACCCCCTCACTTTACAAACGGGGGAGAGTAGAAATAGCTCTTGTATCTGAGAAGCCATGGAGCTTGAGGGACCCTCAGCCATCTTCAGCCACTCTCTTGAGACCTTCACTCCTACCCCCATGGTCATTTTTTGCCCTGTTTAAGGGAAACTCAGTTTATCTTCAAGAAAGAAGTATTTGTTTCTTGTAAGAAGATTCTGAACAAGGGGAGGAGGGGGTTTGAGGTAGCCAGTGAGTTGAGGGGCAGCTGGCCCACTTTAGGCTAAAGGGAAAGGGGGATGAATTTGGCTGCCAAGAATAGGAAGTTACCATTTCAGAATCTAAAAATATCTATCACCATCTGTCCACTCGGGCACAGAATGATAAATGCAGATTAGTTCCTGGATGTAGACATGAATATTTTTATGTGTCAAGCTAATAATAATAACACCACCTTGTGTGGATAGAGCTCCACCTCCGTATTCCCCCAGGGCAAGCTAAATGGAATATACACATCATCTCAGCAAGCCATGGATGGGGAAACCAAGGCACAGAGAAACTCAGCAACACAACAAGGGTGACACAGCAAGTGAGCAGCTGGGACAAACCCTGGGAGTCCTGTTTCCAACCCTCAGCCCAGTACTGAATCTTCTGAGTTAGGCAGAATGTGTTAACAAGTAGCAGAATAAATATAACAACAGCAGTAATCACACTTTACATCTCTATAGTGACTTTGACTTTTTCTGTGCTTTCCCCACATCTGTGATCATGATAATCTATTACATTCCTAAAATACATTACAGTCTGCAAGGCCTTTGCATAGACCTCCTCTCACCTGATCATCCCAACAGGTAAGAAAAGGTGATGGTAGACCAGTGAGATGAGATAAGGAGGGATTCTCCCTTGTTTCACAGGTGAGGAAACTAAGGCTTGGAGGGAGGTTTATCTAAGATCACATAGTGGGCAAGTTCATTCTCTCAGTGCACAGTAGAGCCTAAGTTACCAGAGCAATTTTGATTCAAGGGGAACCCCAGGTTCAGAATTCCCCCACTGGCCCCCGCCTCCCCCGTCTCCAATTAGCTCAGCTCAGCAGACAGACTGGAAGTGGGCTGCTTGTACAAAGCCTCAGTTTAGTTTTACTGCCCTGGGATTAAAGGACAGCTAGTGGCCATCTAATCTCAGATTGAAGATCCCAAATCCCTTTGGCCCTGTTGGGGTAGGGGAGAGAGTGGGGGACTCCTAGGAAACAGAAGAAGCCAAACTGCTTCTCAGCAGGGTCTGGCACACCCTTAACCAGAAGTCCAAAAAGTTTGGGCGGGATATTCATTTAGCTGCCTCAAATTCTGTTTCTCCCGGGAGGCTGGGAGTGGACTGCAATTCCAAACTGAGAACCCTTTGCGAGCAAGGAAGGACTTCTGAGATCTTTCCTAAGCTGAGGCTTGGCACTCAGGAAGAGGAGTGGGCTGGAGGGAGCCCTGGGGCCCTGTTCCAAGCTTCATACATCCCCTTCAGCCCTTCTCATTCACACCCCTGAGGATCACTTTCTCTCTTCTTGTCCCATTCCTTCCTCCCTCAATGGCCAGATCAGAGAGGATGGCACTGGGGTTGGTCAGAGTTTGAGGGCAGAGGTCAGAGAGAAGCTGGCAGAGAAGAAATCAGAGCTGCAAAAGGGTGGGGCGGGGCGGAGGTCAGGACAAAAGGGGGGCCTGGAGAGGTCAGAGTAGGGTTGGGGCGACAGGTAGACCCCTCGCCACCCCCACTCCTCGAGCTCAGCTCCCTCCACCTGCGCTTCTCCTACCTCCAGACCTGGCCGAGCTGCAGGAAGTGGACGAGGGTCTGCAGCAGCCAGACGCAGAGGCGGCAGCAGCGGCGGCGGTAGGCGCTGGCCGAGGAGGGCGCGGGCTCGGGACCCAGCTGCGGGCTGCCTTCTTTGGTCCGGAAGGCGGCGGCGCTGTCCTTGGTGCTGATGGAGGGCCCTCCGGCCTCGCTGTCCTTGGTGCTGACGGCGGGTCCCGGGGCGCCCGCGGGTTCCGAGTAATCGTAGACGAACCAGCGGAAGCTGAGCAGCTGCACAACCAGCGAGGGCAGGAGCACGAATAACAACGTGAGGCCGAAGTAGGTGTGCTGACCCTGCAGGTAGTAGGAGGCCGCCAGCCACAGGTCCGTGGCGCCGTCGGAGAAGAACACGAGCAGCGTGCACAGCACCCAGCAGCAGTCCCGCAGCTCGTAGCGCGGCCCCGAGCCCCCCGCCCCGGTCACTACAGGGCTCCCGGCCGCCACTGCCGCCGCCTCCCCGCGCCCGCCCGCACCACTCCGGGCTCCTCCGGCCGCCCCCTCCGGCCCCGGGCCGGCCGCGGCCGCCGCTCCATCCGACTTCGCGGCCATGTTGGCGGAGCAGGAGGCGGGGAGCGACTTCCGGGCGGCGGAGGGGGTGGGGTGCGGAGTGGGGAGGACCCTGTGCGGGAGGCTCCCGCCTCCTCCTCTTCCTCCTCTCCTCTTCTTCCTCCTTCCCTCTACTTCAATTATTCATTCCCCTCGGCGCCGCCCCCGTCCCTCCCCCACCCCGCCAGGGCTGCGGCCGGATGGGGGCAGCTCCCCAGGGAAGGGAGGGGGGAAGGGAGGGGAGAGCATCCCAGGTCACCCTCTCCTTCCTTCCTCAGAGGCGTGGGGCCCCAGCCACACGCTTTCTGCCTCTCACCCCCACCCCACTGCACTTCTTTATTTCCCTTTTCTTCACCGCCCCTCTCTCCAAACTCTCCTCTGCCATTTATCTCCTCTGTTTACCTCCAGTGGCCTAGGTCTGAGGAGGGTAGGGGATAGGGACTTGGAAGCAAGGGGCTGCCTAGGCTGGCACCTCAGTAACTCTTTATCAATCACTGGATGCTAACTAGCCATTTCCTAGTTTCCAGAGTGTTTGCATATTGTTCTATCCCTTTCTTTGATCTTGAAGAGTCCTTTTTCCTATTGTCTTTTTCATATTGTTTTGAATGAGAAAATTGCAGCTCTGAGAGCTGCTGTCTCTTCCCCCAACTCTCCCCTTCCCCCAACTCTACCTTTTCCCTCCCTCAGGGACTGTTTTCTTCTGGCCACAGCCCTAGTAGAGTTTGGCAGGGAAGGGGCAACATCAGAGGGAACACCAGGTAGAGGGAAGAGCAAGTAAAAGGTCTGCAGGCCTGAGATTTAAGGGCATATTTTCAAGGAATTCTGAACCACAGATCCAGGGAGGTGGAAAGATGGGGCTGGATAGTTCTGAGGGATGAGATCCTAAATGTCCAAAAGATGTACTTTACCCAGGAAGCAATGGGAAACCACTGCAGAATTTGAGCAGGAGACAAATGTGATCAAGTCTGGATTTGGAAAGAAGCCCCTCTGCAGCCAGAGGAGAGAAATGCTCACTAGGAAACAGCTTGAGGGTGGAGAAGACAGAGAGAGAATATAACAGGAATTTAGGAGAGGAGGTGGGGTTGCTTATACATCCTGGATACCCCAACTCACCCCTAACCCCTATGCTCAGATTGGATGTGTCAGGGCATTTATTGCACAAACACTCATGTAGCAGTTTCTCTTTGCCTAGATCCCTGGAGCCATTATGCAATCACTAACTCACTTGATCCTCCCAATTTGTGAAGTAGTTTCTGTTGTTTACCTCCCATTTTACAGAAGAAGAAATTGAGTCACAGAGAAGTTAATTCATTTGTTTGGAGCCCCACAGTTACTGAGTGCTTGAACCAAATTCAAGCCATCATGTGGCCCTAGAGTAGGCTTTGCTATCTCACAAGGCGAGGAGAGTTTGGTGAGAAGGGGAAGAAGTGAAGAAGGGAGGCTTGAGGACCACCCTGCTTCAGAGTAGCTGGGAAGGGAAGATGAAGGGCGACAGCTGCCCTGGGTCAGGAAGGAGCAGCCATCTGCAGTCCTGCAGCCTAGCATCCCTTTCATGTCCAGGGACTGTTTTGGTCCCAGCAATGCTCAGGAGGTTGGAGAGCCAGCTGTGGCCCAAAGCTGAAAACAGAGTAGGAAGAGTTAGGGATTAAGAGAGTTTTCTAGGCTGGATTCAAAGCTAATAGTCTCTATCCGCAGGCATGTGTAGACTAGTGGGAGTTTTTGTGGGTTGGGCTGGAGGGGAGTCTGAATCCCAAGTGATTTACTTAGGAAGAGTATCTTTTCCCTTTTTTTCCTGTTCTACAGCCTTAAGCAGGGAGACTCATGGAGTGCACAGAGTCCTGGGCAGAGGGAAGCTCTGCCCTTGGACCCCCTAACAGCCCTGGGCCAGTTCTGTAAGTGTCTGGATCTCTGCCTTCTCACAGGTGCCTGGATGGGGCCTGACAGTGAGGTTCTCACTTCTGGGCCCCACCCCAGTGAAGGCAACTTCTCTCCCTCCCATGCCTATCCACATCCTAGGATCAGCCTGTTCAAACAGGCAGTAGATGACATGCTTTTTACGTCTGAGACTCTAGAACCAGGAAGCCTGGGTTCAAAACCTACTCACCTCTTCCTGACTCCATGACCTTGGGCAGTCCCTCAATTTCTCTTAGCTTCAGGGAAAAAAGCAAAATGGCGAAAGGTAACCAATGCTTTCCTTTTGGGGGTGGGGTGAGGATAATTAATGCTAATTTCTATCTAGGGTGATGCCTTCCACTGAAAGCCCTCCTGGATCTCCCACCGAACTGTGCCCCACACCTTATCCCTCAGAGAAATCTCTTTGATACTCCCCTGTTATGAGCTCCGTGACATTTTACTCTTTTCCTTCTTAACATCAGTACACTGGCATTTTAATCTTTTACGTGTGTCTGTTTGGAATTGCCTGGGAGCTCCATAAGAGTTGGGACATTTTATCTATTTTCTTCACTAACAATTGCCAAGTGCCCATTGTTGTGCCTGGCACCCAATAGGCATTTTATAAACATCACTGAATGCATGAGTGAGTGATCAACTCTATGAAATAGTTTCTGTTGTTCTCCCCATTTTATAAACTAGGTAACTGAGGGCAAGGGTGGTGACTCAAGGAACTATCAAGGCCTTGTGTATGTCAGGAATTGTGCTAAGAACTTTATGCATATTACCACAGGTTACCTTCAAACCAGCCCCCCTCTTTTTTTTTTTTTTTAAATCACAAGAAATCTTGAGACCCAGGCAGTTGCTGTCACTTGCCCAAAGCCATTGGTTAGGAACTAGCAGAGTTGGCTTTCAAGAACTCTACTTTAGGCAACTGGAGCGGTGACAGAAGAAGGATTTGATGAGCTGCCTGAAGTGTGGACCAGGTGGGAGTGACCTACCTATCAGTGGTACTGTAGAGGGGGTGGTAACATGACCTGAATGGTTTGAAATGGTGAGTTCTGAATGGCCTGAGATCAAAGGTCAGGGATTCAGACTAGGACCCATAAGAAGGACAGCAATGGCATTTTTGTGGAAGCCGGGGGTGGGGGGGGGCTCAGAACAGCTTGAGCAAAATCTGTGCAATAGGACTGAGTCAGGCTCATTTAAGGGCTGAAAAGAGGCTGGGTGTGACTAGAGTGGAAGGAGAGGGTGGACAGCAGTTTAGATCTGGACAGGCCCTGAGATCTTACCCAGTTCCCCAAGGCCCTCTCACATTTTACAGGTGGGAACACTGAGGCCCAAAGAGAAGTCCCACCTCTAGCAAGTGGCAGAAACCAATCTGGGAGTCTTTCCTTCATCCCCAAGGGAATGGTCTCTGAGCTTTGTTGGGAATCTTGGGAATCACTCTTGGAAGCAAGTTCAATCCATGCTTACTGCACCCTCTACTAGGACCAGTTTCTAATAATATTCCTTTAGTTCTTGGGTAAACTATGTACAAGATAATTGGCACAGCATTGTTTATAACTGCAAATATTGGGAATGACTCAAATGCCTATCGGTCGGGGACCAGCTAAATAAATCATGGACTTTCTGACAACAGAATGGCATATGGCAGTAAGGGAGGTCATGGAGCACTTTGTCTCCTAATACAGAGAGGCCTCCATGGGGACAAGCAAGGGATAGAATGGGGGTGGGGTGGGGAGTGAAGCTGGGTGAAAGGGAGGATAAGAATCTATCTTTGTATTTGTTGTGTATGCACAAGGAAACTTTGGAAGTCTACATAAGAAAATGAGATTATCAAAGAAGGCACAGGGCAGAAGGGAAACAGGATGGGAGAGGGAGACTTCTTTATGTGCCCATTTATAATTTTCTTTTTGGAATCATGGGAATGTATTTACCTATTAATAAAATAAAATAATAATGAGGACAGCTGCTACTCAGCTAAGGCTGAATGGTGTCATATGGGAATAAGCGGTCAGTATGGTCAGATTTTCTAATTACTCAAGAGAAGCCAGAAATCTGGATTTTATTGTACAATCTCTTGATTTTTAAATGTTGGCTCCATTTTTGCTCAGACAATTTTCAGGCCAAGTAAATAGGTCAGTGGGTCAGACATGGCCTGAGGGCCACCAGTTTCAGCCTCTAATGGCTTCCTGCTCCCAGGGCTGGAGTTCTCAACACCCCAGGGCCCCACCCCCACGTGGGCAGCAGAGGACAGAAAAGCGCCTTGTCCTGCCCCCCTCTCCTGGCACCCTCAAACCCTTGCATCTTGGGGCTGCGACATTTGGGGCTCTTAACTCAAGATCTGGAAGGCAGAGAGGGGTTATGAACTCTCAGATAATTCCCTCCCCCAGGGCCCTGCAGGCTTCGAGGCCCAGCTGCCTCCCGCTGCCCACCCATCTGTCCCTGGGAGGTGGGGACTGGAGCGAGGCTGGCAGTGATGGGGGTGGACAGGAGTCCCCGCTCTGAGCCTCGGATCACTGGGCTCTGTCCAGACGCAGAATCCAAAGGAAAAGTCTAGAGACTGTGAGAAAAGGAAAACAGGCTTGGCTGTACCTACTTGGTGTGTGCTGAGTTAATTCACCAAATTACCGAATGCCAGAACTGGAAAGACCCTAGGGGACCATGTCATCCAACTCCTTCACTGCACAGATTGGGAGATGGATCTCTGCTCCCCATTCACTGCCCCAGGCTGTGGTCTTGTCACTTCTCTCCTGGACAACTGGACAGGACCAGCCTCCTCATTGGGCTCCCTGCAGCCCCTTTTTCGCTCCTAATGTTTAGTCTCCACCCTTAGTCAGAGGGATCTTTTTCAAAAAGAAATCTGATCAGGTTCCCTGTCCGCTCAAAACCTTCTGACTACTTCCTACCCTACTTTGAGCCAAAGTCTTCAGCCCAGCCTACAATTTCCTGCTCTCCTCTCTAACCTCACCTCCCCCAGTCTTTCCTTCCTTCATTCTGTTCCAGTCACTGGCTCTTTGCTACTCTCTTACCATCCCAACCTAAACCCTCCTGCCTGGCTTTGTTCCCACAATTCCCCCAAGTATTCACAAGGCTCCATTTTACTCTTCTGTAAAATGTTGCCTCTTTAGAAGGGTTTTCCTGGTAACTCCCCCCTGATACTCTATCCCTTCACCTGCCTTATTTTTATCCACAACATTTATTCACTGTATGATGTTATAATATGTATTTGTTTGTTTCTTGCTTAGAATGTAAGATCTGTGAAGGCAGCAATCATCCCTATGTCGTTCACCACTGTGTCCTCCACACTTAGTGCAACTTAGCACGTCCATGTGTAGGGATCCTGAGCCAGCTGTGACATGAAAGGACACAAGTCTATAACTGAAGTATCAGCCAGTCCTGAGTCTGTCGTTACCTGCTTAGGTGACCTTGAGCGAGTCACCTCACTTATCTTCTCTGGGCCTCAGTTTCCTCATTTGTAAAACAAGGGAGTCACTCAGATACCTTCAATTCAATGACCCTGGAAGGTCTTCCCTGTTCTGATGTCACTTTCTTCCGATGGAATCTGAAAGTCCTTTAAACAATTGTGTTTATTTACTTACTTATTGAGTAGTTAACACAGTCAGGTGGCTCAAAGTCCAGAGGTGCAAAGGGGACCCATTTGTCTGTCCTACCTTGTCCTCCAGCCATCACTCTCCTTTCTGGAGGCATTTAATGACAAGTTTCCTCTCTCAGTCTCTCTTTCATCTACTTATCTCTAAACCCTATTTCACCATTTTGAAGCACATAGCTTAATTATACATGGTTCTGTCCTTTGTGTTTTGTTCATGGAATAGCACTTTGGGAGGTCACTCCTCGTCAGTGCAGAGTGCCCTGGCTCTTTTTCATGGCTTCACAGCATTCTCTTGCAAGGATGGTCCATACTCTACTTCGCCAACCCCCTAAATAATGGGCAGTTAGGTTGTCTCTGGTCTGTTACAACAATCCGTCAGTGAATAATTTTGTGGACACACCATTTGGGGTATCTGTAGACTAAATCCATTTGCTGATGGACTGGTATGTGCGTTGATAATTTAGAGAGACACCTCTCTAGAGACCATGCCGATGTGTCCCACACATACTGGCATTGAGTAAAAGTGCTTATAAAAGGGTTTTTTTAAATGGACTGCAATTCAGCCTCAAGACTCCTTGCAGATGGGGGGATCATGCCACCTTGCTAACCCTGGTTCTTCTTCAAAAAAAGTATCCTACTTCATGATGTGTGGTGGTAAGCATCAAAGGAGATAGTATGGGGAAAGTGCTCAGCACCTTTCCTGGCACACATTAGGGCCTCTGTAAAGATTAGCCATTCCTCCTCTGCTTAATGTTATTATCTGCCCCCAGACTGTGGGCTCTGTGGGAACAAGGACCTTGTCTGCCTTGTTCACTGCTGGAGCACAGCTAACAGAAGATGTCTAATAATTACTTATCGAGTGAATGAGTCCACTTCTCAATGTCACTTTGCCCACCAGGCCGTCCATTGTGACCTCGCTCCTGCCTACCCATTCAACTTCAACTCCTATCCCTCTTTCCCCTTCTCCTTGGGTTCTAGCCACACTGGACTTCTCTAAGTTCCCTCCTGCCACAGTGTCTTTGCATGTGCTGTTCCCCCTGCTGGAAATAGTTTCTCTACCTCACCTTCACACATAGCTTCTCCATTTGCTTAGTTTCTTTTTTTGTCATCCTTAGATCTTGGGTCAAAGGTCACTTTTTAAAAAAAGCTTCTTTTACTCCACTGCCTGATTAAAGGTAGGTTAAGATATATAATCTTATTGGACTCTGAGCTTTTCATTTGAACCTTATTGCAGTTAAGAATGGTACATGCGGGGTGCCTGGGTGGCTCGGTGGGTTAAAGACTCTGCCTTTGGCTTGGGTTGTGATCCTGGGGTCCTGGGATCGAGCCCCACATCGGGTTCTCTGCTCAGCGGGGAGCTAGCTTCCCTTCCTACCTCTCTGCCTGCCTCTCTGCCTACCTGTGATCTCTGTCTGTCAAATAAATAAATAAAATCTTAAAAAAAAAAAAAGAATGGTACATGCACAAATGTCAATCTTTTCCTTGTGACTAAAACCCCACAGGACTTGGGACAGACTAGGCCTGTCCTATTTCCCAGTGGGTCCCAATGGCCTGGCATAGGCTAGACACTCAATAACCACTGCCTTGAGTGACTGAGTGAATGCCAACCTCTATTTTACAGATGAGTTGAGCCTCTCCTCTCCACCCAAGACAGGGGAAGTCTTGACTCCGTGTTTCACCCTCTTTCCAGTGGAATGAGCAACTCCTCAAAGGTTCTAGTTGGTGAAGAAGAGGAGAGAGGTGAGCGAGACAGACTGGATCCTTAATTTCCTCCAACACATGATTAGGTCATGGGTACACTCAACTGTTCAGTAGACCTCTCCTGCAGGTCCTGGGGACCTGAAAGGAAGCCCATGGAACCCCTAGCCCCAGTGGGCTCCAAGGCCAGTGAGAAAGCCAAAACAGTGGCAAAAAAAACAGGTAGTCCAAAACAAAAAAATGACTGGTGTCAAAAGAAAAGAAGGACCAAATTTCCTGTGGAAGACCTGAGGGAGAGTGAGCTTCCTGGGGAGTTAGGGGTGTTGGGGGAGGGTGTCTTCTTAGGAGGAGGGGCCTTAGGGGAAGAGTAAGCACTCAACAAGTGGAGAAGGAACGCGAAGAATATTCCAGGCAGAAGGCACAGCCTGAGCAAAGACAGAGAGGTGAGAACCTTGGGACGTGTTGGGGGACTAGGGTTCAAGAAGTGTGGAGGAAGATGAGGCCAAGAAGAAGCTGAGCTCACAGACAAGCACCAGGAGACATGGCCCTAAAAGGTCATTGCAGCACTTCTAGTAAAGACAGAAAACAACTTAAATGTCCTTTCACGAAAGAATTGTTTAATAAATATGATGCTTACCTCCACACTGACCAGCCAGAGACAGATGACTAATGTCTAACATCAGTGAGGATATGCATCACCGGTAGGGGAGTAAATGAGCACAGCCGTTCTGGAGAGGAGTGTGGTAGTATTTAGGGAAAAGAAGCATATTCATGCCTTATGACAAGGCAATAGCGCGCTAGCGTGATCAGGGTGGCTCTGTGTGGACTGATGGAGAGAAGAAAGGGAACTCAAGCATCCACAACCAAGGGAGAAGACAATTGAAATGAGGGGGGAAGGAGCTCGGGTTCTCTGGAGCTTCCAGGAGGAAGGACCTAGAGATACACAGAGTAGATGGACAGAGCTGAAAATACCAGATGAGAAAAAATAAAGGAGCAGGACATGAACATGGGTTGTATCACAATAATATTTATCTGGATTTAAAACACATATCCAGTTTATCCATTTCTATTAAAACTGGCCGAACCTAGCAACTCCACTCCTGGATAGAGACACAACAGCAAGGCTTGCATACGTGTTTATACTCATAGACATACAACTGTTCCTATCTGCACTTTGTAACAGCCCCACGCTGGAACCCACCATATGTCACCCATGGCAGCAGAATGGCTTAATTGTGGTGTATTTCGACCAGTGGAATACTTTACAGCATTGAAAGTAAGTGATCCATCCCAACTACACACATAATAGAGATAAATCTCATGAACAAAATGATGAGCAAAGGAAGTCAGACACAAAAGAGCATACACTGCGTGATTCCATTTGTATAAATGTCAAAAACAGACAAAATCAATGGCTGGTGTTAGAAGTGCAGGTGGAGGTTAGTCTTAGGGCAGTGGCTGGGAGGCCTTGCAGGGGATCTCCTAGTTCTGTGGTTTGATCTGGTTATATAGGCGTGTTACATTTTTGAAAGTTCACGAACTGTCGTATACTTACGATTTGTCCTCTTCTCTTTGTGTGTGTGATACCTTCATTAAATTTTTTAAAAAACCCATAAGCACACAAAACAGCTATTGTGCATTTTGTAAGCAGTCTCAAATATTTAAGGACGTCTATCAAACACAGAGAGAGTTTTAGTGAGGTCAGAATTGAGGGGGTTGGGGAGGAAAAGGAGGAAATGGTACAAACAAGAGAGGATCCTTGCAGATTACCTCCTGACCCTGTGCTAAGAACTGAGTGGTGGGACCTAGTCAACCCTCTGTACTTCAATGCATAAGAAATAAATGTAAAATTTAATTTAGAAAGCTAGAGAAACAAATGAAACATGGTACTTCTACACCATAGAAAACATGGCAGCTGTCAGAAGGCAGGAGAGTGATCTAAATATACCAATCAAAAATGTCCAAGAGAGGGTGCCTGGGTGGCTCAGGTGGTTGAGTGTCTGTCTTCGGCTCAGGTCATGATCTCTGAGTCCTGGGATCGAGCCCTGCATTGGGCTCCTGGTTCAGTGGGAAGTCTGCTTCTGCCTCTCCCCCTGCTGTGCTCTCTTTCTCTCAAATAAATAAATAAGTAAACCTTTATTTTAAAAAGTTTCTTTTAAGAAAACGTCCAAGAGTAAACAGACTACAGAGGGATGCATTTGTGAGTGCTGCCCTCCATCCGCCATCCCGCCCTGCCACCCACATGATGGTTGCCCCTATTTTCTGGGGGTTCCTAACTATGTCTTTAAATGAATATCACGGTTCTGAAAAGACGCACTCAAACAGGAACTCTAAGGGGAACTGGGATGGGGGGAGGGGTGTCAAAAAGGAACTTGAGTCTTTTCTGTAATGTTTTCACTTTTGGTAAGAAGAATCTATTCCTGGAATTTAAAATGAATAGATTTAGTGTTTAAGGTAGTAGTAAAGTCCAGTGCAGGGAGGCCTGGAATGTTCTGACCTTGCATTCTCTTTGAGGTCACTTAAGATTTTTCAAGTCGAGCCATGGGACCGTCTGTTGCCTGACGAAATCGGGGCGAGGGGAGCTGGAAGACAGGTCCCCACCTGGCGTCCCCATCTGGCTGCATGACCTCAGCGGGGTCTTATCCCCTTTCCGGGCCTCAGTGTCTTCATCTGCCCTATGGGAATCAGGTTTCTGTGTTATTAGGGGGTGTGGGAGGATGAGGTGAGGGCACAGAGGAAGATTGTATGAATATAAGGATTATTCTCTGGGTCAGAGGAGGAGAAGGAGTGGAGCCCTCCCCTCCACCTGCCAAGCCCACAAGGGCGCAAAGGAAGCAGAGAGGGGCTGGGGACCACCCAGGAGAGCAAACAGTCCATCTGTGGGACAGGGGCACGTTGTCAGCAGCTGGGAGGCCCAGCCTGGACTACTCACAGGCCAGAGCCCATGAGGCAACCACCCAGGTTGCCTGGAGAATTGGGGTATTGAGCGGGCTTCTTGCTGCTCCCAGCCCCAGTGCAGCTACAGTCCTGTTGCCTCTCCAAGTCCCCATCATCACTTTCCCACCCTTAATATCCCACTCCTGGGGCTGTTCCCCTCCCCCTTTTTAACCCATCTTAGCCCCACAGCCGGAGAATGCTTTCACAAAGTAAACTCCATCATGTTCCATACTCCCTCAAAACCTTCCAGTAGCCTCTCACGGATCTATGAACAAAATCCAATTCCCTTACCTTAGCCAAAAAGTTCTGGCATGATCTGCCACTCCCACCGCCCACCTCCAGCATAGGGGTTAAGAGCCTGGCCTCAAAGAGAATCTGCCCGGTTAGAGTTCTGGCTCTTTCCTTCCTCCATTCACTCAAAAATGCCTACTGACCACCTGTTATGCACTAGGCACTGTTCTAGGCATTTGGGATACATCAGTGACAAATGAGACAAAGATTCCTGCTCTCGCGGAACTCCCTTTCTAGCAGAAGGAGACTAACAGTAAATACAAGTAAGTTAATTACATAACACACTGGAAAGTGACAAATGCTATGAGAAAAAGGAGGAAAAGTGGAGCAGAGGAAGTTGATCAGAGTACGGGGACGAGCGGGGTTTACAGTTTTAAATGCAGGCAAGTGGTCGGGGAAGGTCTCACTGGGAAGGTGAAATTTAAGCCAAGACTTGTAGCAAGGGAAGAAGGGAGACGTGCAGCCATGAGGGCAGAGGGAAACAGTGGTGAGATAGGCAGGAAATGCCTCAGAGAGGCAGGGCTGGGCAGACAGGGCCTCATGGGTCTGGGCAAGGAGTTTGGCTTTTACTGAGTAAGATGTGAGTTTTGGGGGGTTTTTGACCATAAGGGGTGGGGGAAGCAAGACAGGGAAGGAGCAGAAGCCCAGCAGACCTTGCAGGTGTCCTGTGAATGGTGACTTTAGCTTGATCCCATGGGGGGACTGTGGGATGTAAGTCATACCTCCGAGTTATCCACCCACACAGGCACCAGCATCCCAGGCAAGGAAGGTAGGCTTTCATATCTCTGAAATAATGGGTTATAAGTTAGGCAGAAGATAAGTCACCCCAGGAGGCTTCAGCAGCCTGTGGGCAAGGGCTGGTCATTGAATGCATATCCAAAGAGGGTGCACAGTAAAAGGAGATCCTAGGGGGATGGGTACAGCATTAATCTTGTTGGCTCCAGTCCCCAAACACCAAAGTCCCAGCAGCCATATCCCTTCTGGCCTGGGCTGAGGGTGACAAAAGATCAGGGGTGTGCCCAGTGTGACCAAGCAGGGTTTTTCTGGTTAGGGATCAGCACCCCCAGACCTCTGCCCACCCCTGAACCCCCACTCAAGCCTGCAGAAAGATTCATCTTCTGCAATATCCTGACCATGTGGCAGTCCAGGCTTCCTTCTGGGATTCGAACTAGTTACCCTCACCTTAGTTCTGCCCATCTTTGAATATTGTGGATTTTAGAAAGTTCTGCTTCATGTTCAGTCTACTCTTTTATTCTGTAAACATTGGCTGAGCACCCACTGTGTGCAAGGCACTGTTCTAAGTTCTAAATACACAGCAGAGAACAAGACAGATATGGTTTCCGCCCTCAAGCTTACAGCTGGACAGGCAGATGATTGGAGAAAAAGATAGTATTTAAGCACAGAGTTGGGGACACTGGGGAAGCTGTGTGAGTCTAGAGGAGACTCCAGACCCTTGGGAAGAGGTGACACCAAGCTGATTAGTGGAGGTGTACCTTGACACAGGTACAAAAGTGCAGGAGAAAATTAATCCAGGCTAATGAGGAGTGAGTGCAAAGGCCCTGAGATGCGCCCCCCCTTGCCTGCTACCCCCACTGCTACTCCCTGATGCAATGACCATCCTCACTTTCTTAGATGATTGTAGCAGCCTTCCTCTTGGGTTTCCCAAAGAGGGACAACGAAGCTGGGATATGCAGTCACTAACTCTTCTGTCTTCTTGGTTAAGGGTCACTCCTATGGGCCTTCACTCACCAGCATTCCCCCAGTCAGCTCGCATCTGTGAGCAGAGAGAAGCCGGAAGCCACAGGCTTGTGCACCATTGTGTGCAGCTGACATCCAGGGAGGGCTTCTCCGGTTTGGGCAGGGCACCTACAACCCCTTCTATAGAATTGTCTGCTCAATATCCCCTTTCTGACCTCATCTCCTATCTTCTTCCCCTTGCTCATTCTGTTCTACCTACACTGACCTTGCTAGCCTTCCAATTTGCCAAACAAAGCCTCATCTCAGGGCCTTCACATTTGCTATTCTGTTTCCCCCAGACATTCACATGGGGGAACATGTTTCCCCCAGACATTCACATGGCTCACCCCTCACCTATTCCACATCTCTGCTCCAGGGCAACCTCATTAGAGAAGCCCTCCCTGACCACCTTGTTGGAGATAGCCCCTCCATCAGTTTTTCTCTATCTTGTCCTGAACTGCTGTTTTCCATAGCATTTATCCACCTGACACATATCTACTTGTTCCTGTGTTTATCATCTGTCTCTCCTGCCAGACTGGAAGCTTTCTGAGGGCAAGGACCATGTCTGGATTTTGCTCACGGCAGAGGTCCTCTAACAGGGTCTGGGCAGTCAATAAATGGTTCCAAACACAAATGAAACATATGACTTCCCTCCCCAACACTTTCAGTGGCCAGAAGTGCTCTCTAAGGGACAGTCACAGTCAATTTGGGAGCCTACTTTAACCCTTCCCCATCCAGGCTCATTTGGCAGGGGTCAAGGGTCAGCCTGGTCTAGCCCTCTTGGGGCCCCAATGTCTTCAGAAGAGACCTGGTCCTGGGGTCTAGGCCCTAGGGATGCCTGGTAAGCCCTGTTTCTCCTTTGGCAAATCTTCCTCCTTCCTTCATAGGGACTGTGCCTGCGTTTCTGAACCAGAAGGTGTTTACACAAAACATCTTGGGTTTGGCGACAAATTCACCCTCAGTGAGGAATCCTTAATGAAGCTCCTTCTTCCCCTAGGCAGGGCAGCTTTAGAGAAAATTAGCTCTGTCTCTGGCACTTGAAGGAAGCCAAGGCCAGGCAAGGAGGAGTTCCTATTGGAGTTTCTGGGGCGACAATCTGGGGGAGAGGTTTTTTTGGTTTTGTTTTGTTTTCAGAGACAGCCGTTGTATAGAGACCAGAACCTAGACACACATTTGCTCCTGACTTTCTGTGTGACAAAGCATTGCCTTTCTCCTGGCCTCAGTTTACAGCTATGAAATGGGCAGTGATAACCCATCTCTACACAAATTGTGAAATTCAAACAAGACAAGGGATGTAAAAGGGCTTGGTTGCGAGGGACCGAATGAGAGCATAAAAAAGCTGGAATCAGGGAGGCAGGAGGTCAGAATTCAAGTCTCAGGTCTGCTGTTGACTTTGTAAGATCCTCACCTCCCTCTGGGCTTCAGCTTTTTCACATGTATAATGAGGGGTTTGGGCATGAAGATCCCTAGGGAGCCTTCTTGTTCTGAAGGACAGCCACATTCCACCTGCATTCCTCTTCTTGGAGGTCCTTCCAAATCCCATGGCCCACGCTGATTTGCTTTCTAGCACTTATGGAACTTCTTTTCTGAGCTGACGCTTCATCGCTCACTGCACATGGTTTTCCAGCCCCTTCTTTGCGTCTAGGTCAACTGCTGTGGACATTGGGCCCAAGACAGAGGTTTAACAAATACTGGTGAAGGCTGAATTTTATTTATTTATTTTAAAGATTCTATTTATTTATTTCACAGAGAGAGAGGGAGAGATCACAAGAGGGCAGACAGAGAGAAAGGGGGAAGCAGGATCCCTGCTGGAGCAGAGAGCCCGATATGGGGCTCTATTCCAGGACCCTGAGATCATAACCTGAGCTGAAGGCAGAAGCTTAACCCACTGAGCCACTCGGGCGCCCCCAAAGTTGAATTTTAAAAATGATTCCTGCCTCCTTCTGATCCTGCAGAGAGACAATGAGGGGGATTTGTATCACTCCATTTTATAAATTGGAAACTGAAGGTGTCAGATGTTAAATAGAAGTCACACTGATAGGCTTTCTCGGTGTTCCTTAGACAGGGGAAGAATGATTTGTATTATGCCAAAACACTTATCACTGCTTGCCATAGTATGTAACTACTTGTTTTGTCATGAACTGTCGTTTTTCCCACTCGGATGAAGTTACACGAGGGCAGGGACTATGTTTTATTCACTGCTGCACCCTCAGCACCTAAGACTGCCTGGCCCCTCGCAGGTGCTCAACAGAGGAAGGGAGGTAGGAAGCATAGGAGGCCGCTCTGCGGACTATACTTTCTGAGCCTGCAGGGGCCGCTCCAATCTCGCCCCCAAAAGTAGGCCCCGCCTCTCGCGTCCTGCGGTCGCTTGCGAGTTGGAGCCTGCGCACCACAGTTCTTTTCATTGCGCTTGCGCGCCGGAAGCCTTGCCCAGGCGCGTGCGCAGCCGACGCCGCTCCCAAACGGAGTTTAGGCGGTGTAGCGGCCGGCGAGAGTCGGAGTTGGCGGACACCATGCTGTCACCAGAGGCGGAGCGAGTGCTGCGGTACCTGGTGGAGGTGGAAGAGCTCGCCGAGGAGGTGCTGGCGGACAAGCGGCAGGTAGGAGCCCCGTTCGTGGCTCTGGGGCCGGGGTTCGGCGGTTGGGGCCTGGCGGCGAGCGCTGTAGGCCGCGTGCGGGTTTCGGAATCCCAGTGGGCTGGTGGGGCTCACGGCGGTGACCACAGACGTGGGGCTGTGGGGAGGCAAGGTGGGCCAGACATCTGCTACGGCGCCGCGCTTCACGTATTTATTACCACGTATTAAATGAGCGCCTGGTCGGTGCCGGGGATTCTGTCTCCACCGTTCCTCCCTCACTCTCCGTGCCCTCCGGATCCCGAGCCGCTATCTCTTTGTGTGGTTTACTTGAACACCTTTTTCAGAATGCAGTTCCCTCTCAGGCCCCATCCCACCGACCGTGGGTGCACTGCCTTCGCCAAGGCTCTCAGGAGAAGAGGAAGAGAAAAGAGACCGGAGTAGTCTTGAGATTGGGCAGGTGGGGACGCTTTGTACACCTGCATAGGAAGTCTGGGTCTTGTGCTAATTTAAGTGCTAAGTGTTTGGAGAGATTTATTGGGGGAAAGGAGAGTGATGTGACTGGATTTAGGCTGTAAAAGGATTCCTCTGGCTGCTGTGTGGAGCACAGAACGTAGGGGGGCAAGGGGCCTGTGAGGGGCCACTGCCAAAGTTCAGGCAAGGGATGGGTTTGGGCCAGGGAGGTGGTGATGAAGACAAATGAGTGGGTCAGAGGTATATTTTGGAGGCGGATTTAGTAGGCCTTGATGATGGTAGTATGTGGGTTGAGGGAGTAGGAGGAGTGGAGAATGATTCATGACTCCTCATTTCCAGTTAGAATAATTGGATGATTGGTAGGGTATTTACTGAAAAGTGGAAGACTGGGGTAAGTGCCCATTAAATTAAACACTGCATCAGGGTGTGCGTGATGATAATAAAGTAGCGATTAAAATGTCTCAAGCACTTACTGTGTGTCAGGTTCTATGCTAGCTCATTTAGTTCCTGGCTCAGTAACCTGGGAGGTAGGTGCCATTCATCCCTCCACTTCTCAGAAGGTGAAATTACACAGCTCACATTCAAAACTTGGTATTGCAGACGCTCCAGAGCCAACGCTCTCAAGAAACTGTACTGCCTCCTTACTTCCTTAGTAGCTTCTGTGATGCTAGGTCAGAAACAGCTGGAGGAGCTTGTCCAGGGGGAGGCTTTGACTCCCCTCCTGATTCTGAAATGCTCTAAAGCTTGAGCATTAGCTCTCCTGTGAATAATAATGAATTATCCCATTTAATCAGCAAATATTTCCCCAGCACTTCTCTGTGGGGACAGTACCTGCACCCTTCACAAAGCATGGTCTTTAAAGACCTGGAAAGCGAATAGGGGAAGAAACACATTTACACATCAGTGTGCTTTAAGCGTGACATTGGAAGAAACCCAGGAATGATGCCTTGTCTCTGTTGGGTTTTAACAGCCCTGGTCTGTTGGAAGGTGGCGGTTTGGGACAGGAGGGAGCTGAGTTCCCTCCTGCCCCTGTGCTTTGCAGATTGTGGACCTGGACACCAAAAGAAATCAGAACCGGGAGGGCCTACGGGCCTTGCAGAAGGATCTCAGCCTCTCTGGTAAGTCAAGGTTTTGTCACTACAGCCCTGGAGGTGTGTTGTTTTCCTTCCAAGGCTTTCAACTTGTCCCTAATAGAGACCAAAAGCCACACATATGTGACACAGCTTGTGGAGATGAGGAAGAAAATGTTGCAGGTCTAACACTGGTCTGCTTGCTGTTCCTAAGACCCCAAGCAAATTACTGGTCTTTGCTGTTCCTGTTTCCTTTGCCTAGCTCACTCTTTCCTCAGATGTCTGCAGGGTTCATGCCTCTCGCTTTCTTCAGATCTCTGCCCAAATGTCACATAATCAGTGAGGCAATCCCTCTGACCCTGCTTTATTTTTCTCCAGAGTACTTAGCCTTATCACGGTCTCACAAATTGTATCTTTGCTTATTTATTCCTTCTCCTCCACTATATCATAAGCCCGATGAGGGCAGAAACTTTGTCTTGTTCTGCTGTGTTCTCAGCATCTAAAGCAAAGCCTGGCAGAGAATAGGTGTTCAAAAATATTTGTTGACAGAGTGACCATTTGCCATTTCAGAAGATGTGATGGTTTGCTTCGGGAACATGTTTATCAAGATGCCTCATTCTCAAACGAAGGAAATGATTGAGAAAGGTAAGGCCTTCTGGGGATGCGTCAGGGACACGTCTCCCCTGCCAGCCTCGGTCTTAACCCAGAACTGAGTCAGGCTTTGGGCCATCTAATGAGAGGCAGCTGCATTACAGGGCTCAGATCGGTGTGGGTTTTAATCCCTGCTCTGCCAGTCTTGAGTTATTTCCTCATCTCTGAAGGAGGGGATGCATCCCCAGAGCACAGTTGTGAAGTGGAGATAAAACTCTGTGTACATAGCTTAGTGTTTGTTTATCAGTGAGGAACGAGCTGGGCCACAAATACAGAAAACCCAATAAATGGAGGTTTGGGAAATCTGGTTCTGTTTTTCTCGTCAGTTGTTCACAGGTAGGCCGTCCAGGACGGGCACTGACACTCAGCAAGGTCACCCTCATGTATTCTTGGAGGGGCTGTGTCATCATCTCAGGCCTCATGTCCATAGGCCAGCCTGCAGGAATGGCAGAGGGCTTGCTTTCTCCATTTATGGCCTTGCCTTCTGTTTAGAAATATTGCTGTTCTCCTCAGACTTCTCACATCTCATTAGCGAGAACTGCGTCATGTGCTCCCCACCCCTGTAGCTGCAAGGGAGCCTGGCACAGTGCGCTTTTCTGTTTCACAGCCCTGCCGTAGAGATTGTACTGAAAATGGAGGTTTGGGGAGAGCGAGCCTCTAGGGTCTGCCACAGCCTGGGCACTCAGCATGTTACTCAAATCTTCACAACTGCGATCCTGGAGGCTCTTTGGAGAAGCATCATAAAGGCAAAAGGTTAAGGTGCAGATGCGTCCTTGGCTGGAAAAAGGAAAGATTATGCATGTTTTCTCTTCCCCTACCCTTGAAAATATATGTACCAAAGGACCAGCAAGGTGGCCTCTTTCCCTGAAGGCAGAATTTCTCTATCCTTGTTGAAATAAAATTTTAGCAAAGGAGACTGTATCAACTTAGAGAACTTGCCAGATTCCTGTTGGAAAATACACACTAATATTACGGTTATAAAATTAAGAGTTGTCATTGCACTTGAGTGGTGGGCAGGCCACTCAGGCTGACCTTTCAGAGGGGTCACTGGCCTGGGTTCAGGATTTGATCCTCAGCTGTCTCGGCCCACAAGTGTGGTCTTGGCACCATACCTAGAAGGGTTCTGGGACATTATCATCACTGGTTCTCAGGGGTCGATGGGAGCTCAACAAGCTCATAAGAGACCAGGGTTGCTCATTTACCATGAGCGCCAGAACCATTGCCCAGGCTAGAGGGCTTGGCTGCTCTGGTGTTCGCCCCATCAGAAAGAGCGAAAATCTGTGGGGAGGACAGACTAGCCAGCGTGTCATCGTGAGCAGGTGGAGTCAGGTGACATTAAGCAGTTGCATCACCAAGCTTTGTAGCCTCTACTTCTCACAGTGCAGTTTGCATTCAGGTGCATCCATCTTGGCAAGATAATCCTTTCTGTTCACGGTGAATAGGTTAAGCCTGAACATCAGGTTTGACCATTGATTGTTTAGGTCACATGTTACCGCGGTCATGTTGTTTAAAAACTGCTCACCTTGATGGACTTGGGTTTGTGAGATTCCTTAGCCACACATTTTCCAACCGTCTGGGATGGGCTGGGTCTAGGTTCTTCATTCTGGTCTCATGTTTCAGTATTCTGTAATTTCACAGTGGGAGGGGGACCTACTGTCCAGATGTTGCCTTCCCTACCCCCGAACAGCCAAAGGTACTTTGTATAATGAAAACAGGTCAGTGGACAGAGAGGTGGGTCCTCAGTCCTGTCCTGGGCTCTCTTAGCTGTCTTGGGCAAATCACCTCCCTCCTCTAGCTCTTTAGTTCCTTCCTCAGTTGGTCTCTGAGGTCCCCTTCTTCCCAAATGCCAGGAGCCCTTGCTTTCAAGGAGGCTGGAGAAAAGCTGACATCCCCAGCTGCCTCTGGGTCAGTGTGTCTGTAGTATAACCCCATCCTCTGCCCACCTCATCTTTTTCAGATCAGGATCATCTGGATAAAGAAATAGAGAAACTCCGGAAACAACTTAAAGTGAAAGTTAACCGCCTCTTTGAGGCCCAAGGTATGGGCCTGGATGGAACTGGAAACCGGGAGGGGAGAGAACTGTCCACATGGACTTTACAGAGCATGGGTGGGAAGCCTCTCCCAGGTGGGTGGGCGAGGGCCTGGGTGGCACATGAGCCACCCGGAGGCTGTGGGCAGGGTGGTGGTCATAGCTGCCCAGAGATGGAATGGACAGAGAGGTTTGTGGGGTGTTACTCCTGTGTCAAGTTGTCTTCTGCCGTAAGAGGAACAGCCTCGGGTGTCTTACGTTATATCCTAGGGCATGGTACAGGAACCAGAACAGCTCTAACTGAGGGGACTCAGAGGGCCTCAGGTCAGATGGTCAAGGTCAGAGCTGAACTTCTGGGTGACCCTAACCACTGCAGACCGGTCGCAGGTGTGGCAGCAATCAGTAGGTTTGTGAGCAGCAGTCGTGACTCTGCAGGTTCTTGGGGACTGTGTGCTTTGTCCAATACACTGCAGAACTCGAGGCCCTTCCTGTTAGACCTTAAGGCTAAGTGTTTGGCAGCATGGATGCCGCAAAAACCCCTTCCTGGGCCTGACTCCAGGGCCAGCAGGAGGTAGGAGAACAGGAGGCCCGACTTACTGATGGATTGTTTTTTCCCCTTAGGCAAACCAGAGTTGAAGGGTTTTAACCTGAACCCCCTCAACCAGGATGAACTTAAAGCTCTCAAGATCATTTTAAAAGGATGAAGCTTAAGAACCATGATGGGGGACCTATGACAGCATCTCCCCCTGTGGTCATGGAGGACCCGGGACTCTCCAGCTTCATAACCTGCAAGGACATGATCTACACTGCTAGGAGATTGGTGTCAGGAATCTGAGCGTGAGAAGCCTCTGTCTGTGGGGATTGTGACTTTGTGACGGCAGGAGGGAGCCCTCGGCCTGCCAGTGTCTGCTGGGTCCCACCATTGGAGCTGGATGGACACAAGACCCATTGATGGGCCTTGGCAGCCACCAGCGGTGGGCGGGGGCAGTGCCCGTGGGGGTGAGAATGACCGCAGCAGGCACTTCTGACAAGGGCCTGCTGTTCAGATGGGCCCCCAGCAGCAGCAGGGAGCATCATTCCTGCATTCCTTTCAGGAACAGAGGCATTCTCAAGCAGCATGCAGTGGAATTAGAGTAAAGCGGGAAGCTCATAGGTGGTTTCTGAATGAAGGACAGAATCTCGGTGCTTCATAGGTCACTGCAGCCATCTGTGGGGCAGACACGCCGTTCCCCACCACGGCCTCCGCTGTGGCCCTTTTTTCCTGCCTGCCCTTGGGACGGAGCCCAGAGCCGGTGCTGCATAGCAGACTCGGCACCTGCTGTTGAGTCAGAAAGTCCTTGCAGAGTCCTGCGCTGGGGGTGGGGGAGGGAGCTGCCTCTTCACATAGCTCTCCGCCGCCTCTGAAGGCAGGCCCTGGGCTGGACTGCTCAGAGTTCCTGCCTGCCCTCCGTGCTCTCCGATCCTGGGGTCAGTGTGCTGTGAGGGCAGCACTGTGTCTTTCATGTTCATTGAGGGCTTAATAAACGTTTCCTAAGGGAATGAACGGTAACTCTGTTCTTTACCTCATCTTGTCCTTAATTGAGGGCACATTGCCTTGAGGACATCACCTACGAAGGGACAGTGGCTCCTGTTGGGAAATGATGGCAGGACTCGATAGGCAGTAACAACGGTAATGGCCTCACCTGGTCCCCTCGCCCCACTTGGCTCCAGCCCATAATGGTTCAGGAACATAGGCTGGTATGGCCAGATCTTAATGTTTTATTTTTGTTGTTGTTTTCAAGAGGAGCTAGAAATTTGGATTTTTAAGTTGAATTTTGTCTTTCAAATATTGCTAATGCAGAGATTTTCAGAGACTTGGGTGTTGGCCAAACAATACACCTTACATAAGCCAGATTTGGCCCATACCTGATTTTGCATCTTGAGTTTAAGTAGAATAGCATGTGCTTTCCCTAAAGTGGGGAGTTGGAATCGGAAGCTAGATGTCTGTCCATAGCAGACTGGTTAAAGGAGCGGATAGCTTCAGATAGTGGAATACGGTACACTGCCATCAAGAAAGAGGAGGCTCTCTAAGCACCCCCTGGGAGTGAGTGCCAAGATGTAGGAAGCGAGAAAAGCAAGTGAACAGAGGGGTCTAATCCAATCATCTGTGTGCACACACTGCCTCATGGTGTCCCGTGCCCCCCGACCTGTCCCAAAGACAGAAGCTGCAGGGTTGGAGCACAAGGGTGAAAGACAAGGACACATAGACATGGCTGTGGCAGTCCCTGGCCCGGGATTCCTATCTGAACGTTAACGCCTGCCTGTCTAGCAGGGTGGTGGCTAGGCCAAAGGAGAGCCAATCGGATTGGCTGTTCTGGAAATGAGGAGCCTGTGTCTGGGGCTGTCTGGTCTTGCCTCTGTCACGAGAATGCAAGGAAGTCCCCACGCTCTGGAGGCAGGAGGCCCAGAGTGGCTTGGCTTCTGGCCTTCCCAAGGCTAGATGGTTCACTTCTGGGGTTTGCCAGTATTTTTCCTTCCAAACACCCAGCCCTTCCCTAGGCAGTCAGAATCTGCTATTTGCAACCCAAGAGCTGTCACGCAGCAGCAGGGAGAGTTGCAACAGGTGCCACCTGGGTCTCATAGGTAGGTCCCCCATGGAGCGGTTCGCCCACAGCCTGCCCTGTGGCAATCTCTCTTAAACCAAGAGGAGGCTTAGGAATGGGGAATATGGAGAAAATGCAGAACTTTTGACTTTTCGCCCAACTCCCTACGCCATCTCCTTTCCGGCCAAGCCAAGGCTTTCTGGTTTAAAATGCTCAGCTCCCAGGAAGACGCAGAAGGCACCTGCACCACCCAGCTGACTCAGATGAGCGCACCTTTGCAAAGACACTTGCTAAGCAGCCCTGCCTTCCCGATCCTTACCTTGTCCATCTGAGAAATGGGGATGTTCTGGTCCACTGGTTTTCAGATGGTTGGGGGAGCTCCATGAGTTCCCTGACACACCAGGTCAGGGTGTTGAAAGGAGACAAAGATGTACTTAAGAATCAGCCCTTCCCCAGAGCCCAGTAAATACAATCTAGTAACTGCTTGCAAGTCAGCCTTAAGACCAGTTCCCTAGCCCCTGAATCCTTCCTCCTGAGGGATCATTTTAACCTTTGAGACATCAAAGGGTCAAATCTGGGAGGACTTGGCTTCAGCCAACAGCATCCCCTGAGCCGGGGCCCAGTGTGCAGTGACTCCAAGTAAGTAAGGCCTGTGCTCATTTATTAGATGTGGTCTCTCTGGGGTAGTAGGGCTTGCCGCAGCTGTTCTCACTGGGCCCAGTAGCCATGCCAATCCCACAAGGTTAAAACACATCCAGTCCCAGGGATTAGCTGTCTCTGGGTGCAGAGGTGCCCAGGGTGGGGACCCAGAGAAGCAGAGAGCAGGCAGTAGCCTGGGCAGTCTGCAAAGCTGCCGCCAGGCCAGAGGGAGGGAGGTAAGTGCTTGGAGGTGCCACTGTGCTGGGAATGGGTGGGGAGGAGACTGTGGGGGAGCACCTCCTGGTCGGGTTGCTGTCCCTGCAGCCAGGACTAACTGGAGGCTTTCTTCTGGTTCTGAAGGGAGCGGAACAGCTGCCTCAGCTGGTTATTCCGGTCATTGACGCAGCCTAGAAGAGAATCGGAGTGTTGGCTGGGATGGCCTTGGTAGTGGATTTGGTAGTGGAGGTACGGACGTGGGGGGGCTGGGTGGGGCCTGTGCTCCCCCTACCTGGAGGGAGGGAGGAAGGGCCTACAGGAGCCGTGCAGCCCTGGATGGCCTATGGTTTGTTTGCGTACTGCCTCCACTCCGTGGCCCTTGAGCAGGTCATTGACCCGCCTCCAGCTTAGTTTTCTCATCCGTAACCCAGGACACCTGCTTCCAGGAGTGTATATAAGGCTCACCAAAAGCAAAATGTAACATTCACTAAAGCTAACTTTGACCCAGGTGCTGAATGTGGATTCACATGTTCTGCCTTCACAGGAATGATATATAAAAGAGAAACTGAGGTTCAGGAAAGTTAAATGTGCTCCAAATCACACCAAAAGTAGCAGAACTGAGACTTGAACCCAGGGTCTGTAGCACCAGAGTCCAAGCTCTTAACCAAAGCTCCACACGACCTGTCCTCTGGGCTGCACTTGCTGGAAACGCATGCAAAGCTGGCACAGTGCCTGGTCCCTACCAGGTGAGGTGCTACCTTCATCCCCTTCCCCAGCCCACAGGACAGGCACAAGCGGTTAGAGATCAACTTTCCCCATGAGCAGCCCCTATGCTCCTGGAAGCGTGTCCCAGGTGGCCCCCGCTTGAGAGGCCAACACAAGCTTCTGAGATGCCTCCTCTCCCAGCACGTTGACGGTGTCACCCACTTCGTGCTTGTCCTCGTGGTGGGTCCACGAGACAGCTCCATGGTCATTTAGTTGTGCCAGGCCCCTGGTTGGTGCTCACCCATGCTGGCTGAGTGGCTAGATGGCTGTGGCCACCACTACACTGACCTGGAAGTGCCTGCCATCTTTCTGAGCAGCCCTGCGCCCCATCCCTGCCTTCGAGGCACTGACTGGCCATCAAAGCTTCAACCAGTGGGGACCTGCTATATGTGTCCCCAGGGTTTGCCAAAGTGTGTTCCACAGAACCCTAGCTTTAATCGCTTCTTTCATAACTCCCAAAGCTTCGTGTCCAGTGCAAACCTGTTTTTGGAGTTCGAGACTCATCTCTGAGTTGCCTGCTGATCTTTTCACCCAAAAACCCCTCAACTCTTCCCTAACTCACTTCGTCCATGCTCTTCCCACCCCAACCAGCTCGTCTTGTACTCACTACCCTCCATCCAGACACTCGACTGGAGGCTTGGGAATTACTTAAGAGACTTCTAAAGCAGCAGCTGTCAACCGAGGCTGCACTTTGGAGTCACCTGGGACCTACAAAGAAGACTTATGGCCTGACCAATGTACCTTTACCTTCAGCGGGCATTAGTATTTTTGAAAGCTCCTGCAGGTGTCCTCCGGCAGCCAAGATGGAGAGAACCATGGTTCTCTCCATCTTGGCCACTCAGACCGGGTCCAGAGACCAGCAGCATTCATATCTGAGGCAGGTGGCTGGCAAAGATGGGCTACAACAAGCCCTTCCGTTCCTCTCTGCACGTGTCTCTGCAAAAGGGGCTTTGCGGCTCCTCTGTTTGAAGGTGGGAGCTACTTCCCGGCTCTGTGAATCTGGGGTGAATCAGCTTTGACGGGTGGATGGCGGCAGAATGACACTATACTGCGGGACTTCCGAGCCTAGGCCTCAAGAGGCTTCCCTAGGACTTCTCTCACCTCGGAACCCTGAGACTACCGTGTGGGGCCGGACTGCTGGAGGACGAGTGGCCTCCTGGAAAGAGAGGCCCAGCGGACGGCCAGTCTCAACCACCACACGAGGCTATTCTAGGCTACTGGCTCTCAGTGAATCTGCCAGGCGCCTGCAGCCCTCTGAGTAACCCCAGGCAAGACCTGAAGGATCAGCAAATAAGACAGCGGTTGCTTTAAGCCTCTGGGTTTGGGGAGAGTTGGTTTGTTATATAACAACAGTTAACTAATAGAGCACCACCTGGGAGCTTGTTAGAAATGCAGAATCTTAAGCCCCCACTCCAGACCTACTGAATCATAATCTGCATTTTAACAAGAATTCCAGATGATTACATGCACATCAAAGCTCGAGAGCCCTGGATAGTCATCTTCCAACAACATAACGCCACAGACCCTAGGGAATCGGATGGAGAAAAGCTTTTCATAAACGCCCTCTCCTCCGCCTTCCTCAAGCAAATTACTTGACATCCCAGACTTCCTTGCAGCTGGCATGGCTACACAACTCAGTTCATGCCAGTAAGATGTCAGCCCCAGGAGGGTTGACTCTATTCTTTTGGAATAGAGTCAAAACTTGAAAGAAGATCCTTGGCCCTTGGGCCTTCCTGCTTCTTCCTGCCTGGGACAAGGACACGGTGTCTGGAGTAGGAGCAGCCATCTTGCAACCTTGAGGCAACAAGCAAAGTGTGGCAAAGCAGAAAGAGGAAAGTGCTGGGTCTCTGGGGGCATTTTACATCCATTGTGTTAGCCCTGCCTGGCCTCCCCAAGACCTGTGGCTCGAGATAGATCACTCCTCTCTGTGTAACTATTAGCTGGCTCTTCAGTTGGTTGCTGCCAAACTCAATCCTAAAACATACCAAACCCTAAAAAAGATTTAAAACTTTTTCTAATAAAAAAAAAAACCACAAATAAAATTTAAAAAACAAATAAACAAATTCAGGAAAATACCATAAGTTTGACAGAGGGGTAATATCATCAATATATTAATATCCAAGGCCTTTTTAAGTTTAGAAAGCAGCCCACTGAAAAATACATAAATATGGACTGCTTACAAAAGAAGAAACGCAAATTGAAAAATCCGAAACTTCACCAATAATCAATGCAGTACATACAAAACGAATCAGAACTTTTTGCCTATCAGGTTGACAAAGGGTGTTTTTTTTTTCCTTTTTTTAATTCAGAGCAGGCACATTTGTGTAATCTTTCTAGAAAGCAATTTAGTTATAATAAGTTCATCCCTCTGACCCAGTAATTCTACTTCTAGGAATCTGTCCTAAAGAAACAGCCAGAAATTTCAGCTGAGCCTTATGTGAGAGGATGCTCATCACGGAATGGCATTATTTATAAAACTAAAAAATTGGAATCCTGCCAAATGCTCAATTATAAGAAATGGATTTAGTAAGTTTGGCACATATACGAGCTGAAATACTTTACAGCCGTATAGTACTTTTGCTTTTAACTGTGGTAAGGGACAGGATTTTCTAGTGGCCAACCATTCAGGTTTTAGAGTAAGAGAAACTAGGGTTCAAGTCCTGGCTCACCATTTATAACTGGGACCCTCAGCAAGTTAGTAAGATCTGGAGACAATTTCCCCATTTGTAAAATGATAGAAGCTGCCTAAAAATGAAATTATGTGTATATAAAATATTTAGCTCTGAATTTGTGTTCCAGAAGAGAGGCTCTTATTAATATCATTGAATGACATGGAATATGCTACATGGAAAAGTGGGGCTCAAAACTCCAGCCCAGTACCCATTTTGTGAAAGAAAAACTGTGAATATATGCATTTTTTAAACCCTGGAAGGAAATACAACAGATTGTTAGAGTTGGTTATGTCTAGATGGTTTACTTCCTTTGGGTTTTCAAATATTCTATGAGTGAATACTTTTTATAATCAGGAAAATTTTTCATTTTTTGAAAATCAAGAATAAAGTCAAGGCCTAAAGTCCTTAATTTCTTTTAAGGACTATAGTCTGGTTTTTTTCTTTTTTTGGTTGTTTTCCACATAAGCCTTTTGAAATCCACCTCCTGACAGATTAATATCTCTTCCCATGTACCAGGTGGTGTTCTAGGCGTATATTGAGAGTAAAAACTCTTCAATCTCCATTTTACAGATGAGGAACAGAGAGGTTATATCCCTTGCTCAAGGTCACACAGCTGGTAAATGGTAGGTCAAATGAAAACAGTCTAACCATTGTGCCAAGCTGTCTTTAGACTACCTGGCTCCTCTCCTAACCCATCCCCAGTCCCCATTCCCCATCTAGCCCCACATACCAAGGTGTGTGTTGGTCACAAAGTTCCCCATCCCAGACAGGTCAGGAGCCCCCTCTTCTCTGCTGACAGGGCCATCATTCCACATGAGGTCAAAGCCTCCCACTCTCTTCTCCCTTCCTGTGAGCCTGGATGGGCAGGAGATACAAAGGGGTAAAGAAGGTGCACCTGTTGGGGGCCGGAGACCCAGGCCAGTCCCCTGATCCCTCCCCGCACCCTACTGGTGCCCAGGCTGTCAGAATTCCTTCTTTTGTCCACCCATTTCCTGGGGGCCCACACAGGTCTCAGAGTGGTCATCTCCCATGTGGTTCCCAGGCTCCCACCCGTGCCCTCAGTAACATGAACCTACTTATACTTAAAGTCTGCTGTCCTTCTCAGGCCATAAAATTCAGGAAAGCAGGGACTAGGTCTGTTGTGTCCTCTACTCTGTCCCCAGGGTGTGGTACATGTCCTTGCACAGTATAGGGTCTCAAATGTTTGTTGAATGGATAAGTGAAGGTAGATATAGAGGACACTTGAGGTTCTACCTGCTTAGCACCCATTTCAGCTTCTTTCAGCCTCAGGGTACTTGGCTTTTCCTGTGAGAACCACTCCTTCCTCTCTCACTCACATGGCTCAGGTGGGGGCTGATCCTGACACACTGGGAGATGGGCATGAGATGTAGGTCCAGTTAATCAGAGTCACGATGATTGGTTCAGAGGTGGACATGTGACAGAATCCCCACCAATAAGAATGAGAGCTTTCAAACTTGCTGGAATAATTGGGAAAAAGCTAATGCATAGGGAAGAGACAGGGAATGGGGAGGAAGAAAAGGAGAGAAATGGAATGAGTGAGACAGAGAGAGAACGAGCCAGTAAGCAGACAGACCAACCAGTATCAATGGAGCACCTGGATCCAGCCATTCCTGAAGTCCGTTCTTGGATTTTCCCATTATATACACATTGTTATAACAATATATAGACTCTTACTGAACACTTATGGTGAGCTAGGCACTTTACAATAAATAATCTTGGTAAATTAATTTAGCAATCTTGAGAGGTAAACATGATGTTTCCCATGTTATAGATGAAGAAACTGAGGCTCAGACAGGTGAAGTCCAAGGTCTCATATGGTCAAGAAGTGTGGAGGAAATCCTGCTGGGCTGAATCTCAGAAGCCTGTAGTTGGTCCTGCTCTGCCCCAGAAGGGCTGAATCCTTGCACCAGGATCTAACCATGTGTGGACATCTCAGTTTATCCACCCATAAAATGGCAGGCAGACCGAGGCCATCCTTACATGTCACTCAAGTCCTAGTGCTGTGAGTTCTCTGTCTTCCTTGCTGGGAGCCCCAGCTGTCATGTACAGGGGTGCCTGAGGGAGGCTGTCCCCCGCCCCGCACCTGGCCTCCATGTCCACGACGTGCAGGGTGTCTTCCAAGAGGCAGGTCTTGAGCTCATAGTCCTCCTGGCTGCTGGCTGTCAGCGATGGGGAGGCGTTGACCTCCAGGAGCCACCTGGGGAAGGATGGGAATGGAGGGCTTTAGGGTTATCTGGTCCATGGGGCCCCTTGGAATTTTGCAGAGAGACTTCATGTGTGCGTGGGCCTAACCCTCAATTCAACCAAGATCGCTCTTTCCATTTTTCCACGAGGAGAAAGGTCTCGGCGGCTAAAACTTTTTGAAAATAATGGTCACAAACTCGAAATCCCCACAGGGGCCAAGTGGTACCTAAATGAGGCAAGCTGGAGGGGGTGGAATGATCTTGTCGCCCTCCCATTGCTCTTCTTCCAATAGAGCCCCGAGCACAAGACCTCTTTCCCAGTGAACGCCTGCCTGCAGAGGGGACAGGAGCTGGGAGGGGTGGAGACTGGCACAGGCTGGCCAAAGCCCCTCTGCGGGAGTGGGAGCCCAGAGTCGGCAGACCCTCTGGGTTTTCCAGAAAAGGCAAAACTCCAGACTGTTGTGTAAATGTCACCCTGTTTTTTTAGAGATTGTCAATGTATTTAAATAAAAAATCATCTGAAGTCCAAACTCTGGGCCAAAAGCAGCCCAAGGGCCTCCAGCTTGCAAACTCTGATTTTGTGCAACCCGGTCGTTTACAGACAGGAACCTGGGGCCCAGAGAGGGAAGGGCTCACCCAGCAGGCTGGTGGCAGATGCAGCCCCCCCACCCCCCCCGCAAGCTCATTTCCCCAGCCCTGTCCTGCTGCAGGGGGCAGAGGAGAGATTGGCCCCAGAACCCTGTTTCTCTCGAAGCTGCATCTGACGTGGGCCTCATTCTAGGGTTCTAGCTCCTGCCTCTGAGAGCCTGTCCATACCGTACAGGCCCCGGTGAAGGGGCTGGCTCCAGGAGCCTCAGTGCTGGCCCAGAAATGATGACCCAGGGTCTGGCTCTGTCCTTGACTTACTGCATAGCCTCAAGCATCTGAACAACCCCACTGGGCTCCTGGGTCCTTTTGTATCGCATAAGGGCCATCACTACGGTCCCTGGCACCTCAGGCTTGTTTCCTCATCAGTTCAACCCCCTCCGTGGACACTGTGGGAGGGCACCAAATTCTTGGCAGGAAGTGACATGGTAACTATTCCCTTACGTGACACTTTGTATCCTGAAAACAGCAGGGCTTACAAAGAAGTTTCTTGCCCAATACTAGGGAAGGATCCCTGACTCAGCAGATGTTCTGGAAAGGTCTGTTGTGCCAGGCATGGGGTTCAGTGCTCTATAGACAGTACATCAGTCATTCCTCATACTAATGCTATAGGCACAATGCCCATTTTAGAGATGGGCAGACTGAGGCACACCACAAGGAAGTGGCAGAGATCAAACCCAGATACGGCGTGTGTACCACATCTGCCCACTCCGGGCCACGAGGCTACCCACTTACGGTTTGAGAGTCTGGTCTATGAGGATGTCATAGCCGTACAGCTCAAAGCAGTGCTTGTCACTGATGATCACCTTCTGCACGCTCTGCAGGCTCTTGACAAAGATGTTGTCCATATCGCTGAAGAGCGTCTCCACTGCCTCGGGCCCGTGCTTGGACGCGAGGTACTGACGGAAGCGCTGGAGCATCCACTTGCAGCCCTGGGGCCCAAAGTGCCCGGGTCAGGGTGGGGGGAGGGAGAAGGAGCCTCAATTAACCAGGACCCGGCCTTCTGGGACCCTCAAACATTCCCTCTTTATGAGGCAAAACTACAGCATGCTGGGCCAGGGAGGGGGTGCCTGCCCAGGGCCCGTGCCTCCAGGATACCCAGGACCCCATAAGTCATTGCTCAGACACCCTGCACACGCTTCTTCCCCGGGCCTGCCTTCCTGGGGACAGACTGCACTGACCATGTGTGTGCCCAAGGCCCAAAGATGAGCAACAGGTTACTGCTTTTGGGAAAATGGGAGTGCATGCAGGTGACCCCCACTGTGCGGGATGGAGCTGGGGGAGGGGAAGGAAGGGAGCAGGTGGGAGCTGGGGGACAGTTCTCCCTGTGCCCCACTGTTCTGGCTCTTAACTCTGGGAAGTCTGAGAATTCTAAATTTGAACCTCGCCTTTATCAGGTTATTAGGTGGATGGACAGGTGGATGATAGGTAGATAGATGACAGGGAGATGGAGAGATGGAAAGATAGATGAGAATACACTTGTCAAGGTAGGAGGGTAGAACACATTTTGTTTTAAGGTGTGTTTCTTTGAGTCGTAAATTAACTATTTAAACACGTGATGTGGGGGGTCTCCATCCATACTCCTGCCCTGGGCCCTGTAAGTGGGAAGGGTGGTCCTGACCTCACTGGGGACCTATGAGCCCAACATAGGCCTGTCCCAGGCTCCTTGGCACCCCACTTCCCCACCGCAACCTGGTCCCAAATGTGTGGACCTGGAGGGCAGAAGCCCGGCTTCCTCACCTTCTTGGGGTGGTAGTCAGGAGATGTCTTTTGCACAGCAACATTGGTGAGGTGAACATCTAGGAGAGGTTTATGGTCAAGGACTCGTGTGAACAAGAAGGACAAACCCTGTCCCACGTCCCATGCCAGAGATCAAACAAAGACTTGTTCTTGGCCATTGAAGAGGAAGGCTACCAAACAGCCCAGACAGCACCGATGTGGGCCTTGGAATCAGATGGGCCTGGGTTCAAATACTGCCAGCATCTTTGCTGGATGCCATCCCTGAACAAGTCACTTAACCTCTGAACAAGTCAGGTACAGAGGTGGAGAAAGTGAGAGAGAGTAAGCAAACCATCAAAACCAATCTGTAGAGAAATGGAACTGATTCATTGTAAAATCTTTCAGCAGGAAATTTTTTTTTTTAGCTTAGAGATGACAATAGAGGGGCACCTGGGTGGCTCAGTTGGTTAAGCGACTGCATCAGGTTATGATCCCGGAGTCCTGGGATCAAGTCCCACGTCAGGCTTCCAGCTCCATGGGGAGTCTGCTTCTCCCTCTGACCTCCCCTCTCATGCTCTCTCACTCTCTCTCTCTCTCTCTCTCTCAAATAAATAAATAAAATCTTAAAAAAGAAAAGAAAAGAAATGACGATAGAAATCAAGAGGAAGTCAGTGGATGGACCAACTATGTAAACATAAAAATGATCAGATTACCAAGGCAAGAATGAAAAAGCAAACATGACTAGAGACAAGATTTGTAGCAACTATGACAGGCTAATGTTTTTTGTCACAAGAAAATCCCACATAAATTGTTAACAATAAAAATTTATGGCCCTAAGAGATGAGTAGATAGAGGGATACGAACACACCAGAGGAGACATAACTGGCAAAAGACCATCTGGGAAAATGCCTGAACTTTCCAGTAATAAAAGATACCCACTTTTAAAGGCATGTAAATGGGACAAAAATACAATTGGAAGAAATGCAAATTTTAAGGAAAAACCCTGCTTCCCCATTAAGTCAGTTACCTATGTATTAACCTTTTTATTTGGAAAAACTCAAAACTCACAGAATCATTGCAAGTATAATGAATGCCCATATATACTTCACCTACATGTGCCAGTTGTTTCAGAAATGTCTTTTTTAAAAAAAATATTTTATTTATTTATTTGACAGAGAAAGACACAGTGAGAGAGAGAACACAAGCAAGGGGAGTGGGAGAGGGAAAAGCAGGCTTTCCGCTGAGCAGGGAGCCCGATCCCAGGAGCCTGGGATTAGGACCTGAGCCAAAGGCAGATACTTAACGACTGAGCCACCCAGGCACCCCTGGAAATGTCTTTTTAAAATGGTTGTCTTCAGAACTGGAGAGCAGGGATAAATAGGGCCTTGTCAATGGAAGAGTAAAAATACAAAAGAACCTTCTGGAAAAGAATCTAGCCATAAGCCCTTGACCCAGCAGTTACACTTCTGCAATGTCATCTGAAGGAAAAATTTTAAATATAGTAAAAGATTTATAAAAAGTATGTTTCTTGGTGACATTCTATATAACTGGAGGAAACAATATTTCCAAATGCCTGTAGCATGGAGGATTAGTAAACCAGTAAATCCACTCCATGGAATATTTTATAACTAATAAAAAATTCTACAAGGAAAATACTGACACGTTTAGTGAAAAACAGTTATGTTTATATGGTGGGATCACTCCTTCATAAACTACAAACAACAACAAGAAAAAGCCATACAAATGAACCTGGGAAGAAATACATTGGAAGGGTTAGTAGTTGTCTGAAGAAAACATGACTAGAGAAGGCTTTTCTCCTCGCCCCCCCCCACCTCTTTTTGTACATTTCCCGAATTTTCTGATTTGTCTTTAAAAAGCTATACTACTTGTATTGTGAAAGCTATACTCTTTAAGTGTTTTATTATTTTTATTATTAAAGAACTATATAATGGTTGTAAAAAATAATACAGGAAAACATGTGAAGTTGGAAATAAAAGTTCCTGACCTGATCCTAATCCTCCATGGTTTGCAGAATTAATAAATTAGTGAATATCCTTTCTTACTTTCTTCTAGACAGAAACATCCTTCCGTAAAAGCCAAATCAGGATCATAAACCTACCGGTTCTATCCCTGCATGTCGTTATTCACTTAATAGTCTGTCTTGAATGCCCTTCCAAGACAGTTCAATTGACCTCCATGTAACAATTTCATACAGATGCTTTAGCATTCCTTTTACCATTCTGCAAGGGTATTTTAACTTATTTCTATTTATTATTACAGTGTTGAGGTGGTTATTCTTGTATTTTGTGTGTGTATGTATATATGTGCATATAATATTGGAATAACTGTGTATGAACTCTATATAAATATGTAAATATATATATTTAAGGTCAGGTTAAAATGGGTCTTATTATTTTGTGATCCAAAGTTGCTTTATTATTTTATCTTTTTAAAAGAGATATTTATTTATTTGAGAGAGAGAGAGAGAGAACAGAGGGGAGCGGCCCAAGCGGACTCTGTGCTAAGTGTGTAGCCTGACGTGGGGCTCAATCCCATGACCTCAGATCATGACCTGAGCTGAAACCAAGCGACAGTCACTTAACTGCCTGAGCCACCCAGGTGCCCCCAAAGTTGCTTCATTGTTTTAAAAGCTGGGTGTGTAATAGAAACAAATGTGGCAAAGTATCAACATCTATCAAATCTGGATGATGGGTGCCTGGATTTCTTCAAGAGTCTTTTCTTAATTTTTCTATATGTTTTAAATATTTTAACATTTAAAAATTAAAAGCAATGAAAAGACATTGTCGAAAATAATGTGTGTTCACTCACTGCACAAACAGCAAAACTCATCCACTAGAAAGCAGTCCTGGAGGAGGCTGGGATTTGCTTATTAAGGCCCCACGACCCCAGAGATACACAAACATTTATAAATAGGGGAGAGCGGTTGGCTAACGTGTGCTGAGCACTCATGCTGGGCTCAGCTCTGTCCTAAGTGCTTTACGTGCATGATTTAATCTTAACCAAACACATGGAGTCCAAAAACTGAACCTAAAATAGATGTTAACTTGGATATGATAAATGCTTGTTGGAATTACAAAATGAAACAAACATTCTAGAAATGCTGAAGTTGGAAAGATAGGGGGGAAATTCTTAGGAAATTGCCAGGAGGGCCCACTCCCATTCCAGCATGTGGGCAACGTACAGACAGTAGCTCAGACAGACCCGTAATTGAGAGACAAAACTAAGGTGAGAGGCGGGAATTGGCTAGGAGCATTGGCTAGGAGCATTGGCTAGAAGCATTGGCTGGGCTGCCCACACCAGCAGCTCAGCAGACCCAACACCTTCCATTCCTTCTCTCCCACATGCAGGTAACCTAGTTTCATCTCCGTTTTTGTACTGTCAACCTCTTTTCTTCTGATGCCTACGTCTAAAAATCTTAGAAACATTATTTTTAATATCAATATTCTAATATTCTAATAATACACTTTTATGCTTCAAAAGTCAAAAGGCTCCAAAATGTGTGTGAGGACCTATCTCCTTCCCCACACCTGTCTCTACCTGCCCAAGTCCCCTCCCAAAGGCAACTTCTGTTTTCAATTTCTTGTACTTCATTCCAGAGATCTGTGCACAGATACACACACACAGATATGATCTGTCACATGAATGGAAGCATACTTTTGAGTTCTATACTTTGTTTTTTTCCAGTTGACAACACACCACCGAGATTATTTCATATTTCATAAAGCACACCCCCATGCCTTTGTAACAGCCGCGTAATATCCCACCGTGTAAATGAGCTATTTTATTTCCTATTGGTTTTTTTGGTTTTGTTTTGTTTTTGTTTGTTTTGCTCTCACAAACAAGACTATACAGAGCATAACCATTCAACCTCTCTCTTCCCATACTGAGTATACGTGGAGTGTAAATTCCCCAAAGGAAACCGCTAGGTCAGAGCACAGGTGTTTCTGCCTTTTGATAGACATTTGTCAGATTGTCTACTCCAGATTTCTACTCCAAGAGCAACACGTGTGTTCCCCCAGCCTCGCCAGCATAGCGTGTTACCAAATTTTCGGCCTCTGCCAGTGCAATGGGTGAAAAGGGCATCGTGTTTGAGTGAACACGTGAGTCAATGACTAAAGCACCTGAAAGGCTGCAAACTTTCTCCAAAAGGCCTCAGACTCCCCCATCCAAGGACTATGAACCAGTGCACATGGCCGGCACACCACCCAAACGATGGTCAAGCAGAGCAGTTTGGGGAGAGATGCTCTGAGCTGATCAGGGCCGCTCTTCTGGGATCACTAGGGGCTCCCCCACCCCCACAAGACTGTCAGGGCCCAGAGGAAGAGACGAGGCCCTATCTGCTGTGGCCAGACCACAGCTTGGGGTTCTGTGGAATGAATAAATTCTCCCTGAGCAGCTGGGGGATGGGAAAGGGGCAGGGTGCAGGGGGGATGGGTAGGCAGCGATCCCAGGATACATTGGTCATCAATGCTGCTCAGGGTGAAGCGGGTGTTGGAGAATCGGGCAAAGCCATCCCGGTACAGCCAGGCCCGAAGCGGGATGTACTGCATCCAGGAGGGAAAGGAGGGACAAGCAGAGGAGGGAGTGAATAGGAGCTCTTTTGCTCCTCTGAGCTTTTGCACCTGCTGTTTCCCCCACCTGGAGTTCCCTTCCTCCCTTCCCGCATCACTCCTTAAGAATCTGCTCCAAAGTCAGCCTCCTCTGATTCTATCCCCTCCCTCCCTGGTGCTGGGAGTAGGAAGAAGATGCAGAAGGGAACAGAATGAACAGGTCTCGTCTCTGCTCCATCACAGCAAGCAATACCCCAGCTCAGGGTGTGTCCCTATTCCCCACCAGATGGTAAGCTTCAGGAGCACCAGGGCTGGGCCTGCCTCCCACAGCCCTATGTCCTACGCCTGCATACACTGGCACACCATGAAGGTTTGAATGTTGTTGAATGAGTGGGTCGGGGGAGGGAGCATAGCAACTCCTCCTTTGAGAGCAGGCTCCGGGGCTAGGCTGCCTGGAATCGAACCCCAACTCTGTCAACCACCAGTGTGACCTTGGGCAAGTCACTCAACCCTTCTGTATCTGTTTCTTCATTTGTAAAATGAAGATAATAATAGAGCCAACCTCTCTGGTCATTAGGAGGATTGAATGAAATAAACTCTGCCAAATACCGGGGTGTGGTACTTAGTAGGTGCTCAGTAAAAGTTAGCTGTGGTGACCATGGATGGTTGAGTGAATAAAGAACAGTTAGAGGGCAAATCCAGACCCTGGGATGGCAAAGTGGGATCTGTTTACCTATCCTCCCCCTTATCTTCAGAAGCCTCCTGGGCTCTCCCAGGCAGGCAAAATCAGACAAGCTCACATAAGTGCCCCCCAGAATGGCTTCTGACTCCTGTCTCCCAGTCCAGCTGTTCCTTACCTGTGGCTGGAGGAGGGGACCCTCTTAGCTACTCACCGACATCACCAGTACATAGACCCGTAGGTCAAACTTGCGGCCTGTGAGGCAAGGAAAGAATTTGTGCAACAAATACCAACTGTGTACCCAGCAGCGTGCTAGGTTTGCGGGTTATAATGATGGACGGACAGAGGTGAAAGCCAATAAAGGCACACAAGGTACAAGGAGAGGGTGACTGGCGGGGAAAGGCCAGATGCCTGAGTGGCTCTGTTAGGCCTTTGCCTTTGGCACAGGTCACAATCTTGGGGTCTTGGGATGGAGCCCAGCCTCAGACCTCCTAAGCTAGGACCCCGCTTCCCTCTCTCCCTCTGCCCCTCCCCGGTACCCCTCCCAGCTCATGCTGTCTCTCACTATCTCTATCTCTCTCAAATAAATAAATAAAATATTTGTTTTTGTAAAAGAGCCAAAAAGATCTCTTTTTTCTTTTCTTTTTTTTTTTTTTTTAAGATTTTACCCACTTATTTGTCAGAGAGAGAGAAGACAAGCAGGGAGAGTGGCAGGCAGAGGGAGAGGTAGAAGCAGGCTCCCCGCTGAACAAGGAGCCCAATGCAGGACTCTATCCCGGGACCCCAGGATCACGACCCATGCCAAAGGCAGAGGCTCAACTGACTGAGCCACCCAGGTGTCCCATCAAATAAATAAACAAAATCTTAAGAAATGCTGGGGAAATGGTGAAGAGATGGGATCAAGGAGGCTTCATGGAGAAGTGGTGACCTAGAGGAAGAGAGGTGCCCTCCTAGCCCACATGGGTGGACTGTGGGTCTTGGGGCAGAAGGCCCAGAGGGGGCAGAGTCAGCGAGGTCAGCAGGGGCCAGTCTTGGAGGAGTTCGTGTGCAGTTTTTGGATTTCGTTTTGCCAACCATGGGAAGCCCCTGAAGGGAGCCTTGTCCCCCTGTTACTGTGTTGGTGTGTAGCACAGGGGACCAGAGCAGCAGTGGGTACCAGTGAGGACAGGAGGGGACAGTGGCCAGAACCAGGATGGAGGTGGTCAGACAGATTCAAGAGCTGTCTGTGAGCCTGATGGAGGTCAGAGTGGGGAGAAGAAGAGACCGACATACCCAGAATGGTCTCCGACTTCTGGCTTAGCAACCAGGGCTGGAGGGGCTGGGGACATTGGGGATGCTGGGAAATGAGTTGCATAGCAGGGTAAGGGTGAGGTTGGATTTCAGGCTCGCTGTTGTGTTGAGTTGCTGGAAGGTGCCCACGAGGGCATGCCACAGGCTGTGGGACATCAGAATCCAGGGTGTCAGGGTGATGTCTCAGCTAGAGACAGAAAGCTGGCATCTCTGGCATCTGGGAGGGTGTTTAAAGCCATGAAAAAGGATGGGGTCACCGGAGGAGGGAGGGGAAGATGTCGCCTGGAGAGGCGAGAGCGGCCACACAGCTCCGACGCTGTTCTGGGCAGAGGCTGCCATCTCACCTCCTATCAGGTAGGGGTTTTCGATATAGCGCTGAGCCACGTAGTTCTCCACAGGGATCTCATCCTTTTGGTCATCAGAACTTCTTGCGTCCTAGTTGTGATAATAACTATTATTAACATTTATGGAACGTTCCCTGTGTAGGAGGCTTTCTGTTAGGTACTCTCCTCGGGGCATATCAATCCCTATCAGAGAAGTACTCATGCTATCCCCAGTTTATAGATGAAAACCTGAAGAACAGCGGGGGGACTGACTTGCTCAAGGTCACACAGCCGTGCAGTGGTAGACCAGTAGGCTGGGCCCAGAGCCTTGGCATTTAACCTCCAGACCTGTGCCATCCATTTCTATTTAAAATATTAAAAGTGAAATTAAGTACTCCCACATGGATGAACCTTGAGGACATTATGTTAAGTGAAATAAGCCAGACACAAAGGACAAATGCTGTTTGAGTCCCCTTAGAGGAGGTCCCTAGAGTGGTCAGATCCCCGGAGGTGGAAAGTAGAAGGGTGGCTGCCAGGGTCCAGGGTGGGGAGGAGAAATAGGGAGTTAGTGCTTCTTGAGGACAGAGTTCTGAAAGTAGATGAAAGCATTCTGGAGTTGAACGGTGGTGACAGTTGCGCAACAATGTTAATATAATTTATGCTACTAAATTTTACACTGAAAAGTAGTCCGAATGGTAAATTTTACATACATAAAAGAAAGAAAGGGAAAGAAGTTTAAAATCCAGCCCTCGGGCGCCTGGGTGGCTCAGTGGATTGGGCCGCTGCCTTCAGCTCAGGTCATGATCTCAGGGTCCTGGGATCAAGCCCCAAGTCAGGCTCTCTGCTCAGTGAGGAGCCTGCTTCCTACCCCCCTCTGCCTACATGTGATCTCTCTGTCAAATAAATAAATAAAAACTTAAAAAAAAAAAAAAATCCAGCCCTCAAGCGGCACCAGCTTTTCATGCGCTCAATGTCAGCACCATGGCTAGTGGTCTCTGTGCTGGGGAAAGCACAGACACACCCCCTTCCCCCGCTCTGTAGAAGGTTCCATGGGTCAGCGCTGCCTGTCGCACCACACAGATGCCCAAGGACATTCCTGTCCCTTCTCTCCCTACAAGTTCTCTCCCTGCCGGCCCAGCTCAGGAAGACAGCAACGCCTTCTCTCCCCGCTGCGCGGCACCTTAACGTCTGCAAAGCCCTTTCTCACCCACTGCTCCCCTTCACAGTAACCTTGTGAGGAAACTGAGGCCCGAAAGCAAGTGTCACACACTTGGTGAGGTCACACGACAGCCCACTGGCAGGGAGCCCCTGGAAGTCAGGGTTCCTGGCCCCCAGGGCAGAATTTCCTACACTTACTGTCACCCCCACCCCAAGGTAACCAGGCCTTCCCTTCCTGGGCACTGGACCACCCCCTACCTGTACTCACATGGCTTCCAGAAGGATTGACAGTGCTGCGGGCTGGCGGGGCTTCTAAGCTAGTGAGCTTCTTTCCTGCGGTACCCTGCCGGTTTCATGGGAGGAATCGGGAGACGCAGGGGAAGGGGAAATTCACTGAGTACCAGCTCATGTGGCAGGTGCTGGTTGTGTAGGAGGTCATCCTGCCCTTCTCCCTCGCTCTGCACTATTAGCCTCTCCAAGGTTCAGAGGGGCTCAGCAATTTTCCCAAGACCACAGAGCTGCCAAGTGGCTGAGACAGCACTGGACCCAGGGTTTCCGCTAACACCACATCTGGGGTAGGGATGGCGTGGTGGGGAGGGAGGGAGCTACCTCAGGCTCAGCCTAGGATCTGCAGGAAGAGTTGGCCAAACTCTCCCCGGCCAGGGGAGCAGGAGGCCTGGGTACAGAGGCCATGTTCTCAGGTTTTAGTCATATTAATTCATTGCGTCCTCAGCAGGTCCTATTACTACTATCCCCTATTTCCCTGGGCACTGACAGGTGAAGTATCTTACCCAAGGTCACACAGCTATTAAGGGGCAAAATCAAGATTTAAACCCAGGCAATCTGGCTTCGGAGACCCCCTTCCCAGGGGTCTGCTCCAGAGCCTCCCTGTCAGCCCTCCAAGCCTTGAAGGAAGGAAAGGGGGGGCCCCCTCATTGCAGCAAGGGCAGAGGGAGGTTTCAGGTGCAAGGGGGAGAGGTTAGCTCACCTTCCTCCAGTCCATGATGTCCTTCAGCCTCCGGAAGAGGAAGATGCCCTTCCCCTGCGAGCGGGCTACCTGGGGTGGGAGGGGGGAGGACAGAGAGGGCGGCTCTCAGCTCCGTGTGGCTCCTTGTTGGCCAGAGTGCCTGGGGCACCTCCCCACCATTTCTTCCTCTCTGCCTTTCCCATGGGCTTCCAGCTCTCCCCAGAGGAATGGCCCAGCCCAGCGCCATGTGGCCTGGCCACAGAGAAGGCTCTAAGCCTGGCAAGAGGGAGAGGAAGTGGGGAGGAGACAGAGGCCCACTTCGCTCACAAAGGCATACAGTGGCATGAATAATACAAAAGAGCCAACAATTAAAAAACCATTTCTAACAGTCTTGGGAACACATCCTCCAATTCTTTTTTTGGAAATCAATTTGCCTTCCTAATTAGGTTTTGCTTCAACTAATACTGATCAGTCTGCCTTTACTGAATCCCGGCTTGGGTAATTCATAAGCTTCACAGAGTCTAGGGGCTGGAAACATCTTTCATATCATGCAGAGTATTCAGCGCCAAAGGCATTACTCCCTCCGTGAAATCCCTCTATGATGGTCACCTGCCTGGCCTTGCCTGACCACAGTGCTGGGGAGCTCACTACCCACCCCCACCTCCTGCCGCAGCCCATCTGTTGCAGGACAGCACTATTCAGCAGTCATCCCAAAGGCAAATACGAGGTGACTACTGTGTGCTGGGCATGATGCACTCACAGTGACCTAGACCTCACGGAGCTTTCATAGCCTAACCTCTGTTGAGCTCAGATTTGCCTGCCTGGCTCTGGCCTGTAGGGCCTCCCAAAACAAATCTGATCCCTGGGCCCCAGAACAGCCCTTTGATCATCTGTAGCCATGAGCAGATACCCCCAAGTCGTTGCACCCAGACAATGCAAACTCTCTTTTCCCTCTGTTCTCCTCTGAGCACGGCCCAGGTGGCCAGTGTGAGGTTCTCTGTACAATGTAGGGGCAGGTGGAATGGTCGGGTACGGCTGTCCAGGTTGCCCACAGCATGAAGGGCTCCCAGCCCTGGGAGCAGTGGGAGCCGAAACCCAGCCCCGCTATGCCAACAGCGCTGCGTGCCTGATTCCGGGTTGTGGACACCCAGAAGACAGGGTGCCCACAGGCTATGGAGGACCGCTAGTGGCTCAGGCGACACCTCCTGGGCACTGCTATTTTGGAAAGCCCCTTCTCAGTGCGCATAAGGGCTTCCAACAGCTCATGGCTCTGCGAAAGACTTAAATTCACTTCACAGAAGAAGCTCACCCAGTGTAAACAAAGAAAAGTCACTCAACTTCATTAGTTTCATGGAAATGCACATGAAAATCCCAAGAAGATACCACTCCATGTTCCTTGAGTCAAAGAGAGAAAGACAATTATTTGTGGAACATAAGGAATAGCATGGAGGACATTAGGAGAAGGAAGGGGGAAATGAAGCGGGGGAAATCAGAGGAGGAGACGAACTATGAAATACTGTGGACTCTAAGAAACAAACTGAGGGTTTTAGAGGGGAGGGAGGTGGGGGGACGGGTGAGCCCGGTGATGGGTATGAAGGAGGGCATGGATAGCACAGAGCACTGGGTGTTACACCCAAACAATGAACCATGGAACATGACGTCAAAAACTGATGATGTACTGTATGGTGACTAACATAATAAAAAAAAAAATTATATTGAGGGCACCTGGGTGGCTCAGTGCATTAAGCCTCTGCCTTCAGCTCAGGTCATGATCTCAGGGTCCTGGGATCGAGCCCCACATCGGGCTCTCTGCTCAGCAGGGAGCCTGCTTCCCCCTCTCTCTCTGCCTGCCTCTCTGCCTACTTGTGATCTCTCTCTGTCAAATAAATAAATAAAAATCCTTTTAAAAAATTTTAAAAACCATAGGGAAACTCAAAAAAATAAAATTAAATTAAAAACAAACAGCGGGGTGCCTGGGTGGCTCAGTCGGGTCAGCAACTGACTCTTCGTTTCGGCTCAGGCCACCATCTCGCAGTGGTGAGATCCAGCCTCATGCCGGGCTCTGCGCTCAGTGTGGAGTCTGCTTCAGATTCTTTCTCCCTCTCTCTGCCCCTCCCTGATCTCTCTCTCTCTAAAATGAATACATAAAATCTTTTTTTAAAGATTAAAACATGAAAAACAAACAATAGCCAGGGTCAGTGAGGCTGTGGGGAGACCGGCCCTCACAGCTGCTGGTGGGAGAGTGCACATCATTGGAAACCGGACAGCGTCCACGAAAGCTGAACCCAGGCCCCCGCTCCGGCCTGGAAGGTCCTTTGCTAGGCCCCTGCACGGCAGGAACGCGTGCACCCGGGCACCCACGGGCACGCGCAGGAATGTCCACGGCAGCACGAGTCCCAGCAGCTCCAATCTTGAAACTCCCAGGTGGGTAAAGAGTCACGCGGTGGAACAGGACACAGCAATGACGACGAGCAGCGTGCAATCACCCATGTCAGTCGGGATGAATGGTGTGAACACAACGTTGATGGAGAGAGACCAGACATACCTCATGTTTCCCAGGATATAAAGTACAAAGGCATCTATGCTGTTGGGGCCTGGAGGGGTAGCGAGAGGGAGAGGGTCTCGGGGGAGCTGTTGAGGGGCTGGAGGCTTTGCTCGGTCTATGGCCTCAGAGCTCGTGTGCACAACTTGTAAAAATTTACCAAGCTGTGCCCCCATAACTCGAGCATATTTTTTGCTGAACTTCAGGGGAGAAGTTTTATTAAGTCTCCTGCATTTTGATCTAGGAGCCCCCCACTCCCCAACCTTCATGGGCTGCCTTCCCTACAGTCATTCCCTTCCTTCTCTCTGGCCAGCAGAGCCAACCTCTCACACGGAGTCCAGAGAGACCATACACCTGTTCTGTCGGCCTCCCTTGCAGCTGTCGGCAACCCCGTGACTGGTTCTGGCCAATGAGACCTACAGAGACACCCGCTTGGGGCTTTGGGGCTTCTAAGAATGACTTTCTTCCTTAAAGATATCCTTAAAAATACAAAAAAAAATAACCCTTCCTTAAAAAGATCAGCGTCAAGGAGGAGGATGAGGAGAGAGGGAGGGAGTGAGGGGGAGACAAAGAGATGCCTGGCTCTTTTCCTTCTTTCTTTGAATGCTGTCGTCTGAGGTGGTGAGGCTTACGGCTGTCATACGTGGTGTGACACGGTGACATGTCTGATGGCAGAAAGCCAATACGCAGAGGCTGCAGAGTGATCAGACAAGTAAGAAAGATAAGGAGCCTGGGCTTTGAATGGCATCATTGAGCCCCTCCCTAAGCCTGGAACTTCCTACCTCTGGCTTTCTTGTTAGATGAGGTAATAAAATGCCTTTATTGTTTAAAGCATTGTCAGTATGTTAGCAAACATGCGTGTTCCAGGAGCTGCCTTCCTAAGGGAACCATCCCCAACAGGGAAATAAACTTCCTGCTTGGTAATATATCAAGGTTGTTAAGACTGGAAATCACCTACTATCTAGCTCCAGCAGATTGTAGTTTGCAAAAACAGTCCCAAAAATATTTCCAGTCCCATATGTTTTTCCAGAACCTTGCTACCCCCACCCTCTGACAAGAGGTGAAGTCGATGTGCCCTCCCCTTGAATCTGGGCGAGCGTTTAGGTCTGTCTCTACTGAGCGCATATGGCAGGAGTGACGTTGTGTGGATTCCAAGGCTGGGACATCAAGGCAATATAGCTTTCTCCTGGGGGATGGTTGCCCTTGGAAGCTAGCCACCATGCTGGGAGGAAGCTCGGGTCACATGGAGAGGCCCACACGGAGGGCAACTGAGTCTTCCTGCCCTCCACCCTGGCTGAGCTCTCAGCCAGCAGCCCGCACCGACGTGCCAGCCCAGGGAGTGAGCCAGCTTGGAAGCGAATCCTTCAGCCCTCGAGGGAGCCATCCCAGCACACGTTGGAGCAGCCAGGAGCCTTCCCTGTCAAGCGCTCCCCAAAGTGGAGGCTCAGGAGCTAAATAAGACATGACTTTCGTTTCAAGCCACTGAGTTCTGGGGTGCAGCCATCGAACCCGAGCACTAATGTTGGGGGAATGGTCTATAACAATTGTGGCTGTTTCCTACGCGCCCGGCACCAAGATTTCCACACCTTAACCTCGTTAAAGCTTTTCCAAAAAATCCTCTATGTAGGCATTAATACTATCCCCATTCTGCAGCCAAAGAAACCAAACAACAAGGCCAAGCACTCTGTTCAAGGTTACCCAACCAGCAGGTGACAATCCCAAGTAGTGAAATCTGCTTCACAAGCCTGAGGCTCACGCACTGCCTGCAAAGGGCCAGGGAGGACACAAAATCACACAACAGACATGGTCCTACTCCTGGGAGTAACAACCTTACTTGATAATTTGGGAGTTAAAATATATTATTTTCCTAAAAGAGATAAATTAATTGGGAAATAATATGAACGGATTATCCGAATGACCCATGCTTTGATTTTGCACCACCTGTGGTCACTCGTGACCCTCAGCCCGCTGCCAGCTTCCTGCCCTGCCCCTGGGGGCCATTCATCACGTGGCATTCACTGGGGGTTATAGATGTGATTGGTGGTCTACTCAGCAACCCTGAGTAGGGAAAAATTCCCTTTTTTTCCTCTGCCAACGGAACCCCATTTGTTTTTTGGTTTGTTTAATGTAAGCGCTACCCCCAACGTGGGACTTGAACTCATGACCCTGAGATCAAGAATCACACGTTCTGCCCACTGAGCCAGCCAGGCTCCCCCAAGCAGAACCCCACCTGGATAAGCTCTTCCCAGTGGTCCTGCCCTCTGGGAGTCTGAGCCCTCCCGGTAGTCCCACGCCCCTGCCGCCGCTTGGATAATTCACACATGGGCCCACAGGTGCAGGGGAAGTCTGCCGCAGTGACCTTTGGAAAGTTCGTGTCTTCTTCAAAAGGGACACAAGACCAGGGTGTTCCTTTACTCCTGCAGCAGGTAGAGGGGTGAGGAGACAAAGCTAAAGGTGTGGCAGCCACACTGAGACCGAGGGGAGCAGCCAGCCCACTGGGGTGGGGACAGATGACGCTGTTGGGCTGCCCACCAAGGCTGTTGAGTCATTCCTGGAATCGACCTTTCATCACTAAAGGAAATGTCCTGGCATCCGTAAACTAGAATGAGAAGAACAGTTTTCATCCTAAGCAGATTTTCCCAAGGCCTTCCATCATGAATGTGGACAACAGACTATAGTAGTATTGGCCACACCTGTGACTTCACTTTCAAAAGAAATCTCAGTTATTTTTATACCACATTACGGTTGTGGCCAATATCTCAAAACATTGTTTATGCTCATTATGACTTTGAAATTAGGCTAACTACGGACCTGCTGTTAGGCTCTCCTTAGCTGTTAATGAAACTGCTACGGCATCAAGAACATTTCACAGTTGGCTTGGCGGTCCTGGAGAGGCTCTAGCTGGTCTCTAATGGGAGGGTCGTGCTGACTGCTGGACCAAAGGCCAGTGACCACTCCAGCCATGGGCACTGTGCCTGCCTGGAGCTGTGCCTCTCCTGCAGGGGCTGCTCCTGTCACCAACTGAGGACCATGGGGACAAGAAGCCTGGCCCACTCCGGGGAGACAAGGATCTCCTCTGGCCAGAGGCCTTCCCGAGGCCTCTAGATGCTTCTCTTCCTTCCTCTCTCCCACACTAGGGCCTGACAACCATCCCAGCTCCCCTATTCCCTCCCCCTACTCCTTACAGGCTAAACCCCTGGCATGTTCCATCTTGCCTTGGCATCTGTTTCTCAGGGGACCCACTCACTGTTTCATAACTGGTTTTCAATGTAGTTGCTTCCTTTTATAATCAAATTACTTTATCCTTTTAAAAACATTCTTTCGTGACAGTGTGAAACACAATTTTCATCAGATGCCAAAGAGACTCATAAGAGCCCCTGCCATCTTGTTTGAGCTCCCGTTAGCTGGGGCTTCTGGTATGTGCTGCCCAAAGCACCCCCGAACTCTTAGACGATTGCAGTAAAAAGGTTTGAGAAGCTCTGATGGGGTAAACTTGAGAAACAGAAGGTTAAATCCTGCTCTTCCTGTCTGCAATTTGGACAGAGGCCCCCAGAGCTGGAAGCATCTTAGTGGTTGCCCAGGACACTCACAGCCCTGAGTGAAATGTTCAACCAGATCTGCGGACACGGAGGGACTGATGGACAGGCCCTAGGACGGATGGACAGGCCTGGGCCCTGACAGCCAGCACCTGCCTCCCCCCTGCCGCCCCAAGCCATGTGAGGGAGGCTAGACAAGCAATTGTGGTCCCAGGTTCTGGGTCCTGTCTACCTCCTGCCAACACAGAGGGCCTGAGGTACAGGGGAAAATGTTCAGATGGAAAGGAAATTTGGATCGATGCCATTTTTACATCACCTGGCAAACCCAGGGACTTGTTCTTACAGTCTGAGAGCGATAGCAAAGCTCCGAGATGGGCTGGGGCTCAGGCTCTGTGGGAGGAGGGGTCCCTGAGGGTGACATGGAGGGGACAATGCTGCTTATTACCTTCAGAGTCCAACTCGCCCCCTCATTGCCCCTGCTCTGCTGCTGCTAAAGAGGAAGAAGACTCAGCAGGCCCTAGGGAACCGCGCAGAGGAGATGCCAGAGGGGAAGGCAGGCCCGTGGTTGCCCTCCCCAGCCCCACCACGGCAACTATGTGAAAACTCTTATGTGTGGGTGTGCAAGGACAACCCGGCTCACAAACAAGGCCTTGTGGAAAGAGTGGAGGGATTTGGGATTTTTTTCCCTCTGTTTTCTAAATTTGGAGTAATGTCCTATTTTTTTTTTTTTTTTTTACATTTTCCTACCCCAAAGGAATCCACACAACAGGACCTGTTGATTGAATTTGCACGGCCTAATACCCTAGCCCAGTGGTTCTCAGCTCCACTGCTCTGGAGAACGCTGGCTACTATATCTGGGACACCGTTAGAATTGCAAATTCTTAGCCCACCGCCCCCCCTCCCCCAGACCTACTGAATCAGACACTAAGGGATGGAGGAGGGGCTTTAATAAGCTCTCCAGAGGGGCGGCCTGGGTGGCTCAGTGGGTTAAGCCTCTGCCTTTGGCTCAGGTCATGATCTCAGGGTCCTGGGATCAAGCCCCACATGAGGCTCTCTGCTCAGCAGGGAGCCTGCTTCCTCCTCTCTCTCTGCCTACTTGTGATCTCTCTGTCAAATAAATAAATAAAATCTTAAAAAAAAAAAAAAAAAAAAGCTCTCCAGAAAATTCTGATGCGCTCTCAGGTTTGAGAATCACTTCTCTACAGTCTTGGTCCTCAAAGTGTGGTCCGGGGACCAGCTGCAGGGGCCTCACCCCTGGGAGCTGGTTAGAAACTCGGACTTTTGGGCCCTACCAGGTTCTACCTTGAACCAGAGGCCCAATGATTGTGGGTGCGTGGTGGGTTTGGGAAGCACAGACCTCATGCTTTCCAGCGGCAGGGGGAGAGAGGGTGTTGCCTGGACTCTCAGAAATCACAGTAAAAATGGTTCATGCCTGGACACCTAAGGGCCAAGCCCTTTGTATCACGTGTATAACTCATGTTTGTAACGTGTTATCCCTTCGTTGGATTCTCTCCCAACCCCGCCAGGCAGGTACACTCATCAATTCCGCTGTAGCGCCGATGAGAATGCAGACCCAGAGGGGCCGAGGAACCCGCTCAGGGTCAGCCGGCTCACAAGCAGCAGGGACAGAGAGCCCAGAGCACCCACTCTCCGCACCCCACACCCCAGACACGGTGTCGCAGCTCTGCGGGGGCAAGAACGCTCGCCTGCCGCCAAGATGCCGCCTCTTAATTACAGCCATCTTGCGTCTGCCTCTAACAAAGGCCGTGGGCTGGGAAAGGCATCAACTTAATATGCGACTGCTCGTCCCAATTAGCACAAACTACCATTTGTCTCGGAGGATAATGCTGGGAGCTGGAACCACCCAGTGGGCTGCAGTTCTCATCTGCCTAACCCCTTCCACTCTGGCTGCAAAGAAGGGGATGCTAGGCTCTCAGCAGGCCCCAGCAGGGACAGGAGCAGGAGGCCCCAGTAAATGACTGCCTGGGACCCGGCTGGGAGCATCCTCGGATTTCGTCTGCCCTTTCGACTGCGCAACACTGGCCAACACTGGCCCGCGTTCCCAGCTGCACCAGGAAGGGCTGCCCCCAGCTCTGCTCTGCACAGCTCCCTTCCTGGGGTCTGTGTCCCAGCCTGGGAAATAGTAGGGGGCTTTGCTTATGCCATTCAAGGCTCTGGTGGCTTTGTAGTGAGAAAGCAGCCCTGGCACGAGGAGGGACCGAGGGGCTGGCGGGTACTTGCCACCCGTGGCCTCCACTCAGTTTCTGGATCCCTCGAGGGCTACCTCTGGATGCAAGGCCTTCATCCCTCTTCCTGGAATGCTCTTCCCTGTGTCTGCCCTTCTCCAGGGGATCTGACCCTCTGCATCCTTCAGGCCACGGCCAATACTAATCCTTTCAGTAACAATAACCGCAGCAGCGGCTGTCACTCATGGAGGACTTCATGCACGCTCTGCCTGTGGTGATTCACTTAGTCACCCAACAGCATTATGTGCCAGGGACTGCAGCCTCACTTTGCAGATGGGGAAACTGCGGCACAGAGAAGTTAAGTGACCTACCTGAGGTCACACAGCTAGTAAGGGGTCCAGGCAGTATTTGAACCAAGGGGTTTGGCCTCAGAGCCTAGTCTCCCTTCAGAAAAGCCTGCCAGGCAGCGGGGAGCCGCCTACTGTTTCCTCTCTACTGACACTTAACACAGCACGAGGCATGCAGACGTCCTCTGTTTTGTCTGCCACCAAGGAAGGCAGAGACCCACTTCCAGCTTGCTGAGGGCTGCGTCCCCAGCGCCTAGTCTGGCATGTGGCAGGTGCTCCATGAGTATTTATGGAATGTCTGAATACACGGGTCTCATTCTCCTCCTCTTTGAAATGAGGTAATAGCTCCTCCCAAGGGCCATCCCGGGACCCGGGCAGCACAGGGAAAGTGCTGGGCATGGCCTGACACGGGTTTCTCTTGGGGATCTGAGCTCCAGCAAGCCTCACGATTCCCTGCCTCGGTGTCCTGAGGATCACTTGTTCATCTAGTAAACACGCATTGAGCACCTACTATGTGCTAGCTGTCATAGCTGCTGGGTCCACACACTGCAAAGAGGAGATGAAGTCAGCCCTCGGGGGGAGGCAGATGGTGCCTCTAAGGCTGATTTTGCCAGGCAGAGCTCTCTCCTGGGATGCCCCATGAGGGACCCCTGCTCTGTCTGGTGTCTGGGAAGCCCTCCCTCCCACCGCCCCCCTCCCCCTGCTCCCAGCACTGTGCACGCACGGGCTTCATGATCCAGGTGATTCCCGGGTTTTTGCGGAACTCCTCCACGAACAGGTGGTACTCGCATGGCATCTCAAAGGTTTTGGGGAAGAAGTCGCACTTGGCTGCCTCCAGCTTTCCGGCCTCGCGCTCCAGCTGTTTCCGGAATCGCTTCAGGTTCTTGACCATGTAGTTCTTACGGGTCAGCTGCGCAGCAGGGTGGATGAGCAGGCCGTTAGTGCTTGTGCCTGTCGTCCTGCTCCGGCCCCCAGCCCCAACCATCCCAGCCGGTCCCCGCAACCTCTGGCCTGCCAAGTAACAGTCACAGGAAGAGTAATTGCAATTCTGTAACGATCCCCATTTTATAGGCCAGAAAACCAAGGCTCAGAAGGGTTAAGTCAGTTGCCCAGAGTCACCCAGCTAACGGAGGCACAGCAAGGATGTGACCCGGGTCCGTCTGACTCCCAAGTTCATGTTTCTAACCGCTAAGCTGCACTAACCTTTTCAAATCTCGGCTTCGTTTTCTCCTCCAGTCCCATCTTTGCCGTCTGGTTCCTCCCGGACCTCCCTCCCATCTCTGGACTCCTCGTTGCTCAGCTTGTCTCTCCCCTGAAGTCATCATACAGCTCAAAAATCCCGCTGCTTCGGCCCCTGCCCCACCCATCTCCAGTGCTGAGATGCCAACCAGACTGTGACGTCAGTCCCCACGCCAAGGCAGCCTGTCGTTTAGGTACCAGGTCCTCACTCTCTCACACTGTTTAGCTCTCGTGTATCTGTGCACGTGCTCCCCACCTGGCACCTACCCCACATTCCATTCCGCTTTTCCATTGCCCGTCCTTGCACCCCCACAGCTGCCCACTGCCACATCTAGTGACATGAGGCCCTGGTCTCCCAGCTGCCCCAGCTCAGCTCACCTCGTAGTGGTTTCGGAAGTGACTGATCCGCACGTGCTCGTCCATGTAGGTGTGGTCAAAGTTCTCCCGGAGCCAGCTGACGTCACACCAGTAGAAATCCCACTCCCCTTCACTGTGGGGTGGGGGGGGACACACAGGATACAACAAAGGTCATGACCTGAGGACCTCAGCACAGCTGGGGGTCTGGGCGAGGGGCAAGTGGCAAGTGGCAGTGTGTCCCTGAGGAGTCTTCGGCAGGGGGCAGGGTGGGGGCGGTGCTGCCCACAGTGCACTCCGTGAGGACAGAGTGAAAATTAGAGAAATGTTCATGCACAAATCCAGGCTGCTGTCTTCCTTTGACCAATCAGCAGAGCAGCTGCACAGTGCCCTGATGCCTCCTGGCACCTGTCAGCTGGAAGGAGGAGCCGCCGCCAAGTTAGGGCACGCCCCCTCCAGGTCACAGTCCCCACCACTCCCTATGGCCCACGACAACCAGCCAGCCTCACCTGGTCACATTCCTTGCCTGGGCCCAGGAAACATCTCTGTGGCCCAGCCCGCCATCCCCAGCCCACATGACCAAGCAGCGCAGTTAGGTAACATCTGCAAGGCCTTCCCAGTTCAAAAAGCCTCAGAGCAACCTCAAAAGGTGACAGCAATCGTCCCTGGAGCCCTCAGATGAGGATGACCCTGCTCACCGAGGCCCTGGCAGCCCCAGGATTCCTACAGGTGCCTGCCCGACACCAAATTCCCACCTGCTTCTTCCCCCGCACACTAGAGAGGGACAGGAAACCAGGCTAGTCTCCCCAGTCTGATGCCACAGCTGTGGGGCCGAGAGGAAGTGCTTAAAAACTATGTAGGTGGGAAAACTATGTGGGTGGGAAGCCACCATGCCAGCTACCAACTTCTTTTTTTTTTTTTTTAAGATTTTTATTTATTTATTTGACAGAGATCACAAGTAGGCAGAGAGGCAGGCAGCGGTGGGGGTGGGGGGGAGCAGGCTCCCTGCCGAGCAGAGAGCCCGACGACGTAGGGCTCGATCCCAGGACCCTGGGATCATGACCTGAGCCGAAGGCAGAGGCTTTAACCCATTGAGCCACCCAGGTGCCCCCAACTTCTTCTTAAGTAAAAAATTACAGCCCCATGTGGAGGAGACTAGACTCCAGTACCAGGCAGTGGGAATCCTGAATTCCCCCATTCACTCACTTGTTTCCTCATTCATGGAGAAGCTGTGAGAACAGGATAGAGATGAGCCTTGGACTCGGCACGCAGGCTGACCAGGTGCCATCCTAGCCCAAGCCCTCACAAGCCGAGTGACCTCAAACATGGCAGTTTTTACTCCTCTATGTCCAGCTTTCCCACTCTCAGTAAATGGATACGATAAAAGCAGCTCCCAGAAGGTCAGATGTCATGCATGGAACACACGCAAGAACGTCCAACAGGTTTAGCTGCTTTTAGACAACAATATTCACTGCGCACTACGTCAGGGCAGCTGATTGTCCTGACCCCTCATATCTATTCTCTATAGTAGCAGAATTCCCGACATTTACCTGGGAAAATGCCATCTACGTTCTCCAAAATAAAGACTGCATTTTCCAGAATCTCTTGCAGCTAAGCTAAGTTCTGGCCAGTGTGAGAGACTTCTAGGCTGAGTCCTTCAAGGGCAGGGCGTGCATTTTCTTGCCTCCTTCCTACGGAGGGATTGTGGCTTGGACTCTGGACTCTGGATGTAAGGCTAGGGCTCACCTTAGACTGTGAGGACAAGGGCCTCATCCAAGAGATAGCAGAATGGAAAGATGGAAATGGATGGATCCAAATTCATTTCCCTTTCTTTCTTTCTTTCTTTTTAAAAAAGATTTTATTTATTTATTTATTTATTTATTTATTAAGATTTTATCTATTTATTTGTCAGAGAGAGAGAGGGAGAGAGAGCAAGCACAGGCAGACAGAATGGCAGGCAGAGGCAGAGGGAGAAACAGGCTCCCCGCCAAGCAAGGAGCCCGATGTGGGACTCGATCCCAGGACACTGGGATCATGACCTGAGCCGAAGGCAGCTGCTTAACCAACTGAGCCACCCAGGCGTCCCAAGATTTTATTTATTTATCTGACAGAGAAAGACACAGTGAGAGAGGGAACACAAGCAGGGGAGCAGCAGAGGGAGAGGGAGAAGCAGGCTTCCTGCTGAGCAGGGTGCCCGATGCGGGGCTCGATCCCAGGACCCTGGGATCATGACCAGAGTTGAAGGCAGACAGTTAATGACCAAGCCACCCAGACACCCCAGATCCAAATTTTTATACCATCTCTGAACTCCCTACATCTGGACTTCAGTGAGAGAGATAAATAAACTTCTAGTCTGTCAAAGCCTCTTTTCCTTTGGGTCTCTGTTACATGCATCCAAACCTTAACCCTAAGTTAGATTAGCATCTACTATGTGCCAGGCATGGATGTTTGTTCATCTCAGTATCCCCAGGATTCAGCATAGAAGAAGAAATGCAGGCTTGGGGTCAAGTAACTTGTTCAAGGTCACAGAACCAGTAAGTGGTCAAGGAAGAGAAGCCTTTGACCTGGACCTGCCATCATTGGCAGATTCAAGCTAGCTAGTTGGTCATGACTACATTCCTTGATTCTCTGGAGAACTCCAGGACACTGGCTTTGGACAGTCTAGCTGTTCACACCTGGGTGTGAACCTCACTCTAACACTTCTGTGAGGTGTGACCTTCAATGATTGGCTTAATACCTCTGACCGTAATCATATCTTGCTGGATAGTTGTAGGGCTTAAATAAGAGAGAGGGTATGTGTAAGGCGTCCGACACATTTTGAGTGCTAAATATACAAAGATCCCTATCACAGCCAAATTGGGACAAATCCCAGCTGCCACCCAGGGGAACTGGGAGAAAACAGAGGGAGACAAGGACCTTGAGGCAAAGGGAAGAAGGGACAAGGTTGGCAGGGGGCGGGGAAGTGTCTTACTCCTTTACTTCCACCCAGCCTGGCCTGTGGCGAAGGACGTCCATGAGTGTATTCACGAGAGTGGTCTTGAATCGGATGGACGCTCTCTGCTCTCTGAAAGACAAGGCAACGGAACGCTCAGGATCACGCAGAAACCTGGACAGGGATGTTCATAGCAGCTTCATTAGTAATATCCCCAAACTGGGGGATGCCTGGGTGGCTCAGTCGGTTAAGCATCCACCTTTGGCTCAGATCAGGATCTCGGGACCTGGGATCGAGTCCCACATCAGGCTCCTTGCTCAGTGAGGATCCTACTTCTCTCTCTGCCTGCCTCTCTCCCTGCTTGTGCTTGTGCTCTCGCTCTCTCTCTCTCTGGACAAATAAATAAATAAATAAATAATCCTAAAAGAAGTAGTCCCAAACTGGTAACAACCCCAGATGTCCTTTAACCTTTGACGGTTAAACAAATAGTGGTCCATCCATGCAGTGGAATACTAGTCAGCAATAAAAAAGAGTGAAATATTTATATATTTGGCTTGGATGCATCTTTAGGGAATTATGCCGAGTGAAAAAGGCCAATCCCAAACATTATTACAGACTGTACAATTTCATTTATATAACTTTTTGAAGTGACAAAATTATTGAAATGGAGAACAGGGACGCCTGGGTGGTTCAATTGGTTAAGCGGCTGCCTTCGGCTCAGTGGAGATCCTGCTTCTCCTTCTCGCTCTGCTTGTTACTCCCCCTGCTTGTGTTCGCTCTCCCTCTGGAAAATGAATTACTAAAATCTAGAAAGAAAGAAAGAAAGAAAGGGAGGGAGGGAGGGAGGGAGGGAGAAAGAAAGGAAGGAAGAAAAAGGAAGGGAGAAAGAAAGAAAGAAAGGGAGAACAGATTAGCAGTTGCTGAGCATTAAGGACATTATGGGGGAAGAGGGGGACTGTGGTAGCAGGCAGGGGGAGAAGAAGGGAGTGGGTGTGACTATAAAAGGGTCATATGAGAGGAGCACGTGGGTGGCTCAGTGGTTTAAGCCTCTGCCTTCGGCTCAGTCATGATCTCAGGGTCCTGGGATTGAGCCCACATTGGGCTCTCTGCTCAGCAGGGAGCCTGCTTCCCCCTCTCTCTCTCTGCCTGCCTCTCTGCCTGCTTGTGATCTCTGTCTGTCAAATAAATAAATAAATTCTTTAAAAAAAAAAAGGGGGTCATATGAGAGATCCTTGTAGTGGTGGGAATTTTCCTTACGGATGTCGGTATCCTGGTTGTGATACTGTACTATATCGTTTCACTCTCTATTACCATTGGGGGAACCAAGTACAGGGCACATGGGATCTCACTGAACTATTTTTTACAACTGCATACAAATCCACAATTATCTCAAAGTCAATATTTAATTTTTTAAAAATGTAACACATCTTTAGAAGTCTGGATAATGGCTACTTCTATGGGGGAATGATTGGAAGAGAGCATGAATGGCATTCTGGGGTGTTGGTGATGTTTTTTCCTGCATATTAAGTTGATGAAAATTCATTGAGCTGTAAACTTATGATGTATACACCTTTCTGTACTTACAACAGAACTCCGTAACAAAATATTCCACAAATAAAGTTAAAGGACTGGCTATAGATTAAGACAAAATATTTGCAATGCTTACAATCCATAAAACATTAGGACCAAGTACAAAAAGAGTTCCTACAGGTCATTAAGAAAAAGACAAAGAACTCTGGGTGCCTGGGTGGCTCAGTTGTTAAGCATCTGCCTTTGGCTCAGGTCATGACCTGAGGTCAGGTCCTCAGATCGAGTCCTGCATAGGCCTTCCCACTCAGCAGGGAGGCCTGCTTCTCCCTCTCCCTCTCTCCCTGCTTGTATACCCTCTCTCCCTGTGTCTCTGTCAAATAAATAAATAAAATCTTTAAAAAAAAAAAAGACAAAGAACTCAATAGAAATGTGCCTAAGGGATATGAACAGGCAAATCACAAGAGAGGAAACTTACCAGTATGCATGTGTAAAGATACTCAACCTTCCCAACAACCCAGTAAATTAAAATACCAAAGAGAGGATTTCTGCTATAGGTTACAACATAAAAGGATATGAAAGACGTCTAATCCTATAGTAACAACAAGGGGGAAAAAGTGTACAAAATAAATATCACACTTGACTATGGGGCTAGAGGAGAGCCATGGACAAAAGGAAACATGACCAACTGATTCCAGAGAGAAACCCCTTGTGGGGGTGCAGAGAGATGCTGAAGTTTCTAGGTCTAGGGGTGTCTGAGTGCGGGCCAGTGGAGGTATGAGCCAGCCGTGGAGGAGAGACCTTGCAGGCACCAGGGGAATGCAGCTGAGCTTAGACAGTAAGTAGGGTGGCCAACCAAATCAAAATCTGGAAGAGACCCCTTCCAAAACCAAACCAAACCAGATCAACAAGCGACAAAAAGAAGCAGTGGTTGGGATGCCTGGGTGGCTGAGTTGGTTAAGCGTCTGCCTTCAGCTCAGGTCATGATCCCAGGGTCTTGGAATCGAGTCCCACGTAGGGCTCTCTGCTTGGTGGTGGGAGCCTACTTCTCCCTCTCCCTCTGCCTGCTGCTCCCCCTGCTTGTACTCTCTCTGTGTGTCAAATAAATAAATAAAGTCTTTAAAAAGAAAGACAGGGGCGCCTGGGTGGCTCAGTGAGTTAAAACCTCTGCCTTCGGCTCAGGTCATGATCTCCCAAGGTCCTGGGATGGAGCCCCGCATCGGGCTCTCTGCTCAGCGGGGAGCCTGCTTCCTTTCCTCTCCCTCTGCCTGCCTCTCTGCCTACTTGTGATCTCTGTCTTTCAAATAAATAAATAAAATCTTTTAAAAAATAAATAAATAAATAAAAAGAAAGAAAGAAAGAGTAGAGAACACAGTAAAGCAGAGAGAAATCCCAGACTCCCACACATTAATGTGGTGTGTGCATTTAGGCAGCCTTGCCAGAGTTGAATCCAAAAGTGAACCAAAAAACTGTAATAAACAAACAAAAATGGAAATGCTGTCCACCCCCTCCCAGGGCAGAAGCTCAAAACAGCAGTACAGGAGGGCTTGGAGTGAATTCAGTGTAACTGATGTTTCAGTCCAGGGGCACCTGGGTGGCTCAGTGGGTTAAGCCTCTGGCTTCAGCTCAGGTCATAATCTCTGGGTCCTGGGATCGAGCCCCACATCAGGCTCTCTGCTAAGCAGGGACCTTGCTTCCCCTCTCTCTCTGCCTGCCTCTCTGCCTACCTGCGATCTCTCTCTCTCTGTGTCAAATAAATAAATAAAATCTTTTAAAAAAATAAATAAATAAAATAAAGTTTCAGCCCAGCCCATGTTCCACTCAGCTTTAGGAGAACTCTAATGATCAGCCCCAACCTAACTACTAGTCAGAGCAAAGGGCTTACAGTCTCTGGAAAATCAGTCTCTCTATCGCTTTGTCTCCACACACTATTCTTCTTGTTGATCTGAATCTCCATCTGGTATACTTTTTCTTCAGGCTGAAGAACTTTCTTTAGTATTTAAATACATGACAAAAGTAACAGCACCAAGGACCAGAGGGAAGTGAGCAGAGCACGCAGTTCTAGGGTTCTTAGGTTGTGCCAAAAGTGGTGTAATACCGATTCAGGGTAGACAGTGATGAGTTAAGGATGCTGATGAGTTAAGGATGCGGATTGTAATTCCCTAGAACAGCGGTTCTTGGTGGGTGGTCCCAGTATTCCTCAGGGTCTCCAACCCTCTTTCAGAGGTTTATAAAGACCTCCCTTTTCCAACTACATATCTTTGTGTGGCTGGATTTTCTTCCTGTTCAACCAAAACAACGTATCACAACGGATTGAATCCAGAAGCTTTGGGAAGCCAAATGTTTTCTATTGTGCCAGACATTAAAGAAATTCACAAAAATGTAAAAACAATGACTACTCATCTTAGTAAACTTGGGGGAGGGGGAACACAGTTATAGTTCATAAAAATACATTATTTATGCTACCAGGTAGAATATATGGTTGCTTTTTAAATGACTGAATAAATATATTTCAATTAATGATTTTAAATTGCTAATATGATATTGATAAATATAAACCACACAAAAATTAATAGGAGTCCACAATAATTTTTTAGTAGCAGAGAGATCCTGAGCTTAATTTTTTCTATTATGTTCTGTCAGCCACTGTATAGTACATCATAAGTTTTTGATATAGTGTTCAATGATTCATTATTTGCATGTAGCACCCAGTACTCCTCACAAGACATGCCCTCCTTAATGCCCAACCCCGTCACCCCATCCCCCACCCACCTCCCCTCTGAAACCTACAGTTTGTTTCCCCAGGGTCCACAATCTTTCAGGGTTTGTCTCCCTCTCTGACTCCTCCCCTTTCAGATTTCCTTCCCTTCCCCTACTGAGCTCAAATTTTAAGAACCACTGCTCTAAAGTAGTTACGTAAGGAGTATTTAAAATCTAATCCCAGGGGCGCCTGGGTGGCTCAGATGGTTAAGCCTCTGCCTTTGTTCGGGTCATGATCACAGGGTCCTGGGATCGAGCCCCACATCAGGCTCTCTGCTCAGTGGGGAGCCTGCTTCCCAACCCCCTCTCTGCCTGCCTCTCTGCCTACTTGTGATCTCTTTCTGTCAAATAAATTAATAAAATCTTTTTTAAAAAATTTAATCCCAAACAACGAAGAGGTACAATTTCAAAATCCATCAGATTGGTGGACATGTTTAATCAGACAAATACCAAGTGTTCGCAAGCATGTGGAAATGATAATTACCCTCTAAAGCTGATGGAACTGGAAATTGGATAAATCTTTAGAGAGCAATTTGGCATATTGAAACTGTCAGGTACTATTCGTACACATCAGACTGGCAAAAACTCGAAAAGTCCAAGTTTGGCAACAATGGGCTAAAATTGGAAACTCTTGCTGTGCTGGTAGAAGGCACTCTGGAGAACACATGGCAGTGTTTAGTAAAACTGAATTTGCACATAAACTGAATTTGCCCATACTCTAGATGCAGCAGACCCCTCCTAGGTCTAGACACTAGATAGCTACCTTACATATGCAACTGGGCATTACAGGTACGGGGAAGCTCATTTGTAACCGCTCATATTTTTTTTATAGAAATAACCTGCAGCACACAGTTGGTGGTCCACCCTGGCTCCCTGGGCATTCTCTATTCCTGTGCAAGTCAGTCAGAGGGCTTTCCACTGCCAGCACACAGTAAGGGTGGGGGGATGTGGGCGGGGGAGGCTTAAAGCAAATCCAAAGTGCCCCTCCCCCAACAGCACACAACCAATGACAACCAGAGTTGATGGATAAATCCTCCAGCCCCTCTTGGCTCTGTTGGGATGAGCCTGCAGTGTGTTTTGCACTATCTCCTAGGAAGCCCCGGTGGGACTGAGCCTCACGTGCCCACCGCAATAACCTGTTGGTAATGGACCTTTTATTGGTTTCTTTCCCTTGGCTGTCTCGTATCCCCACTTCCCTGCCAGTGCTTACTGGAATCACCTTCCAACCTTCCTAATAAACTGCTCTCGCATCCTTGTCTCGGGGTCCGCTTCTGGAGAAAATCAATACTAAGGCACAACCTAAAGGCCTTTCAACGGGAAGTAGGTAAATAACCAGCGGTATCCAATGGAACACACAGAGTAGTTAAAATGTACCAACATGGATAAATACTGAAAATATAGTTTTATGTGACAAAAGCAGCCCACAGAATAATAGTATAACATCACGTATGTGACATTTTCCTTGCCTCATGCTGCCAGAGGTGGACCACATCACACAATTCTGGTCAGTAAGATAAAAACTTAAGATTGCTAAAGAGGGTGCATTCTGGGAAAGCATGGATTCTTTTGGTTAAAACAAAGAGAGAAAGAGATGTGGCTTGAGACTTCCTTTCCCCACTTCTTCCCATCTTGATCTCGACATGAAGGCTGGAGCTGTAGCAGCCACTTAGTGTCCATAGGGTGAAGGTCAAGACCATCACAGAGACACCAGCTCTGACAGTGTTGAACCACCTCACCGGCCCTCCAGACTCTTTGTTACATGAGGAAAGTTAATACAATTTTTTTTAAAACTACTGTGGGTGGGGTTTCCTATTACTTGTAGCTAAACACATCTCTAATTGGTGTCCACCCTAAAACAGATCCCATTAACTGAAGTGCCCTTTTTTGGGGTTGGGGCGGGAGTGGGTGTGTAAGTTCAGGGTTAGCACCTGGAATAGTTCTGAATTGCTCTGATGGGTGCTGCCGGACGGAAGGGTCAGGGACTACACATGCCCTCCTCGGTGGCAGTGCCACCAGAAGTGACTTTAGAAAGAAGAGAAATAGCTAATGAAATAAGAATAGAAATATCTAGAATAGGGGCGCCTGGGTGGCTCAGTGGGTTAAGCCGCTGCCTTCGGCTCAGGTCATGATCTCAGAGTCCTGGGATCGAGCCCCGCATCGGGCTCTCTGCTCTCTAGGGGAGCCTGCTTTCTCCTCTCTCTCTGCCTGCCTCTCTGCCTGCTTGTGATCTCTCTGTCAAATAAATAAATAAAATCTTAAAAAAAAAAAAAAAGAAATATCTAGAATATGTGTCAGTGTGTGCAATGTAACCTCCCCTGATTCCCCACAAAAAAACTTCAGTCAAGCCTACAGTGCTCCTTCCTGCTCTGTGTGAGTGGATTCCATTTGGGGGATCCAACGAGGGGCTGAGTTCTGCACCCGGGTTACTGCCGTAGAGGGAAGCAGAAGAATAGAGTAGAGTAGACATTGGACTTATCAAGCCAGCACATGGTCGTTGAAGGAGGCAGGAGGGCATAGGTAGATACAACATGGGCCTGGGAGCCCAGTTCTGCTACTATGATCCTACAGTCTCGAGCAAGTTACCTAGCTTCTCTGAGCTTCAGTTTCCCCATCTATAAAATGGACCCAATAGTAGTATCAACTTCAAAGGAGTGTGGTAAGGACTCAAGGAGATAATACAGCCTGGCACATGGTTAAGTGCTCAGTGATTGATTATTATCATTATCATTATTGAAGTAAAGAAGGGGGATGGAGAGATTGAAAAAGGGAAGGAAGGAAGGTAGTTAGTTCATTAGTTCTGGGTTTATTAGATTGCATGGGACCACTCACCGCTCTTTTCCCTTTGACAATCCGTGGCCCTTGTAATTTTGATTCTACAAGAAGAAAAGAAAAGCGATGTAACTGGTTCTGTATACCCACCCTTCCTTCCCAGCTCAATTTACTGCAGATATTAAAAAGCTCAAACCATTAGACACAACACTGCCCAGATCCTGAGACAGGAAGGACCAGCCTGGCCAAGTTCACATTGGTCAACATGTTCCCAGCAACTTGATCCTTGGAATAAATCTCCAAGTATTCAAGGACCCACTTCACAGGATTGTTCCACAGGCATGACCAGTAGAGTGAATACGTAGTTTTCAGTGCTCCAAAGGTCCAACCCTGAACCCCGGTTTTGAGGGCTGAGATCAGCAGGCTCTGTGAGAAGGAACTGAAACTTGAATGTTTGGTTAGATCCATGGTCCAGAAGGGGCTGGGTCAAAGATTCAGAATGAAGTTAATTTCTTCCACCCAAAATGGACCTTTCAAATCCTCAACGGGTGTTGGGGGTGGGTATTATTTTGCTTCTACCGCATCTAAAACAGTTTGGCCTTTAGTCCTGGTAAGACTAATCCCTAATGGCAGGTATGAAAAAAGAAATCAAAACTGGTCTTGTTCAGGATGACCATTGCAACTTGGACAGACTGGTCATATGCATTAGTTTTCTAATACTGCATAACAAATTACCACAAACTTGTCAGCCTAAAATAGTACAAATTTATGTCTTGGAGTTTCCATGGGCATGGCTTAGCTGGATCTTCTAGCCAGGTCTCACAAGGCTACAACCAAGATGACGGCCTGGGTTATGATTCTCATGCTTCTGCTTGGGGTCCTTTTCCAAGATCATCCAGATTGCTGGCAGAGTTCAGTTGCTTGGGGTTGCAACGACAGAGGTCTCTGTTTACTTGCTAACTATTGATTAGGGACTGCTCTCAGCAACTAGAGGCCCCCTGCAGTTCCTTTCATCATGGCCCCCTAGGCAGTTCACAACATGGATATTTGCTTTCTTCCAGGCCAGCAGGGGCTCATCTCTCTGACTTCCAACACTCCCCACTCCAAGTCACCCCTGTATGATGCATGGTATATAATCATGGTAGTAACTATCCCATCAAATTCACAGGCTCCACCCACACTCAAGGGGAGGGAATTATACAAGGTGCGTACACAAAGGGTGGGAATCTTGGGGGCCTACTAGAATTCTGCCTACCACACCATCCTATCCCTCAAAAAGCCAGTGGAATGGATAGAGGATACTGCTTTATGAAACTGACGGAAGTTAACGCCCTACAACAGCACATGGACTCTTATCCCAGTATCACATTCAAGCCCCTCTATCTCCCCTAGCACTGTAAGGTGTCCTACTCTTTTTTGATTATATCTTGTATACTCCTTCACATTTTCAGTTCTATTTTCCTTACATTTATCCAGTATTTTGTTGAAAAACTTTTCCTGGGGCGCGTGGGTAGCTCAGTCAGTTAAGCATCTGCCTTCTGCTCAGGTCATGATCACAGGGTCTTGGGATAGAGTCCCACATCAGGCTCCCTGCTCAGCAGGGATCCTGCTTCTCCCTCTGCCTGCCACTCCCCCGGCTTGTGCTCTCTCTCTCTGACAAATAAATAAATAAAATCTTTAAAAAATAAAAATAGAAAACTTTTCCTTTCCTCACTGAATTGCATTGATTCTTCTGTTGAAATTCAGTTGACTGTGTATATGTAGGTCTATCTCTAGAGTGTTTGTCTACCCTTATGTCACTACCACACTATCTTACTTACAATAGCTTTCTAGTAAATTTTTTTTCTTTCTCTAGATTTTACTTATTTATTTGACAGAGAAATGGTGAGAGAGAGAACACAAGCAGGGGGAATGGGAGAGGGAGAAGCAGGCTTCCCACTGAGCAGAGAGACACATGGGGGCTCTCCCTAGGGTCATGACTTGAGTTGAAGGCAGGTGCTTAACGACTGAGTCACCCAGGCATCCCTCTAGTAAATCTTGAAATAAGGTACTATAAGTCCTCCATCCTTGTTTTTTTTTTCAAGATTGCCTTGAAATCTTGAAATAACCCGCAGTTTGGGGTTATTTGCACTTCAATATAAATTTTAGAATCAGCTTGCTGATTTCTACCAAAAAAGGTGTGTTGGGATTTTATTTGGATTATACTGAATCTATAGATCATTTTGAGAAGTGACATCATCAAGTATTGACTCTTCCAATCCATGAACATGGTCTATCTCTCCATTAAATTAAGTCTTTTTAAATGTTTTTCCACAATATTTTCTAGTTTTCAGTACAGAAGTCTGGGACCTTTTAAATTAAATTATTCATAAGTATTTGATTTTGTGATGCTATCTTAAATAATATTTTTAAAATTTCATTTTCCAATTATTTGATGATAGAATATTGTGGTAAGCAGAATAATGCTCCCCCGAAAGATGTGCATGTCCTAATATGCCAGAACCTGTAAATACATTACATTACAAGAGGAAATTAAGATTGCAGATATAATCAACTGACTTTAAAATAGAGAGGTTATCCTGGATTATCTGAGTGGGGCCAATGTAATCACTCTTTTGTTGCGAGAGGGAATTAAAGAAATGAGGGTGCCAATTCATGAGAAGTAGAGCACGGGATACAAGCAGGCTGGGGGCGGGGGGTGTGCTGGATTCCGGAGTAATTCATTACCCTTCTTTGGGTCGCATTTTTCTCCCCCCCCCCCACTTTTCTCCTTTTTAAAGTGGGGGAGTTGGCCCGTGCACTCCTAAGGGACAGGGACTTGTCTGGTTGACCTCCGTGTCCTTACTGGTCAGCACTGGGCTCAGTTTAAAGAAGGCCCTGATTAGCGTTTTAGGATGAATGAATGGATGGATGGGTAGGCAAGTGAGAGGCGGGATGTACGGATTTCTAAGAGCTTTTTCAGGTCAGGAAATCGAAAATTCTGAGGTTCCCCCAGGGTCACAGAAATCACTGATTACAGTTTAGAATCCCAGATTTTCCTAACTTTTCCGCCAGCAAGCCTGGTGGTGGACCCGCGCAGCACCTCCGGCGGCGCGCGGCCAGCCAGGGCTTGAAGTCTTTTCTCTGTATTCATCATTTTCCTCCCATTCTATCCAGAACCACTCCGCGGGGACCCCCAAGTCGGATGCCTCCGTAGCCTCCCTCCCTTCTCGAAGGACGATGAAAACATCTGGATCCCGTGGCACTCCTACCTTCGGGCGCGACATGGTACGATCCCCCAGCGCGGGACCCAAACCGCCGCCTAGCCGCGCGCAGGCCTCGCGTCCCGTTGCCAAAGCGACAGAGGGCGCCCGGATCCGCCGCTCTGATTGGATGAGCCGAGGGCCCTCCTCTCCGCGGGATTCGTGGGCTTGTGTCCGATCCCAGCCCCTGAAAGTTTTGCGCGCCGCGGCTGCCCAGATCCCCTTATTCGTTGGACCTTTCTCTCCCAGCCCCTCTCTTCCGCGACCCTAGGGCGCGCTCCGCAAGGGACTGGCCGCCTTCGGCGGGCACTAACTGCCCGGCGCCTCTTCCAGCTGTGTTTCGCCGGAGCTGCGAGCGCTCAGTCTGAAAAGTTGTCAGCTGTTGGTAAACGCAATTGTTCTAAGTTTCCTTCCTCGGCCCCTCACTAAGTCGCCTTGTCATTTGGTTAGTTAGTAACGCGGCCACTTCTGCCTTTTCTCGAACACTCTAATTCTTAGGCCCCAACTCGAAGCCAGGATTCACCTGAACGCCTGTAGTAGCCTCCTCACCAGTCGGCCGGTGCCCACCTTTGCGCTATCCATTCCAGTTCATTCTTGGCACTGCAGTTGAAGAGCACAATTCGTGAAGAACACCAATCCGGTCTCATCTCTCCACGGCGCGTGACCTGAAGTAGCAATTTACTCGTCATTGCACCCTGTATCGGCTCCCCGCCTTTCCCTGCCTCGTTTCTCCACAGTCCTGGATCTACACACCAACCACCATAGCTAATTAGAAACTGTTTAAAAAAAAAAAAAAAAAAAGTGTTGTTTGTTTTATAGCAACAAAATATGTTATGTAGGAATATATCTAATAAAATATATGCAAGACATTTTGTTAAACAACAAACTCTTAGTAAGCCTCTATGACATGCTTCATTCATTTTTTTAAAAAGATTTTATTTATTTATTTGAGAGAGAGAGAGCATGAGAGGGGAGGTCAGAGGGAGAAGCAGACTCCTCGTGGAGCTGGGAGCTGGACCTGGGACTCCATCACAGAACTCCAGGAGTACGACCTGAGCTGAAGTCAGTTGCTCAACCAACTGAGCCATCCAGGCGCCCCAAGTATGCTTCATTCTTGACTCTATGAGGACATAGCAATGAACAAAACCAAGTATCTGCTCTTGCGGGGTTTATATTCCCATAGGGAAAATTACAAAACATTGAAAGACATTAAAGGAGACCTGAATAAATGGAGGGCTGTACCATGTTCATGGACAGGAAGACTCAATATCAAAAAGATGTGTATTTTTTCAAATCCAACCAGGACTTTTGAGAAACCTTCTCAACCCAAGAGATGCAAATATCAGGAATGATATGGGGATCCTAGAAATAGGTACAGGTGTGTGTGTGTGTGTGTGTGTGTGTTTTAACTTCATGTACAATAGAAGTGGCATCATAAATCAGTAAATGCCATTGAGAAACTGGCTTTGCATAGGAATAAAAAAAATCAAGCACATTAAAGAATAAATATGGCAAACAAATATTTCAAGCTATTAGAAAAATAAGTATATATACATAATATTTTATGATATCTGAGTGGGGAAGTGTTTCTTTTTTTAAAAAGATTTTTATTTATTTATTTGAGAGAGAGAGCACACAAGCAGGCAGAGCAAAGGCAGAGGGAAAGAGAGAAGCAGGCTCTCCGCTGAGCAGAGAGCCCAATGCAGGGTTCAATCCCAGGACCCTGGGATCATGACCTGAGCTGAAGGCAGGTGCTTAACTGATTAAGTCACCCACATGCTCCAAGGATTTTTTTTTAAGATTTTATTTATTTATTTGATATAGAGAGAGAGAGAGAAAGAAAGCAGGCAAAGCAGCAGGCAGAGGGAGAAGTAGGCTCCCCTGCTGAGCAGGAAGCCCTTTGAAGGCCTCCATCCGAGGACCCTGGGATCATGACCTGAGCTGAAGGCAGATGCTTGAAGGATTTCTTAATAAAGCACAATTCATAGAAGAAAAAATTAATCTGTGGCTCTCTCAAAATCTAAACTGCCATAATACAAAAGACATTGTAAGTTTAACTAAAAGACAAGCTACATAAATAAATGATTAAAATGTTTAAAAAGGGGGTGAGGCACCTGGTTGGTTCAGTCAGTTAAGCGACTGACTCTTGGAATTGATACCAGAGTCAGCTCTGTGTTTGGTGGAGTCTATGTGGGATTCTCCTCTTCTCCTCCTTCCCTCTGCCCTTCCCCACACCTTGTGCTCTCATCTGTGCCCTTTCTCTCTCTCTCTCAAATAAATAAATAGGACACCTGGGTAGCTCAGTCAATTAAGCTTCTGACTTCAGCTCAGGTTGTGATCTTGGGGTCCTGGGATAGAGCACCAGATCGGGCTCCCTGCTTGGTGGAAATCTGCTTATCCCTCTACCCCCTTCCCCCACTCATGTCCTCTCTCTCAATACATAATTATATAAGATCATTAATAGACAAGCTACACACTAAGAGGCAATAGGTGTAACAAAGGACTAGTACTCAAAGAACTACAACCATTAAGAAAAAGACTACCCCCCACCTCATAAGAGAAAAGAAAAATGGACAAAAGATATGAATAGAGGACTTTAAGCAAAAGAAACTCCAATAGCCAATAAGAACATCAAACTATGTAAATCAAAATAATTATATTATTTTAAACATATCACCTAGACAAAAATAAAAACACGTTTCAAAGTCAAGTGTTTTTGAGGATGTGGGAATCTGAACTATCATATGCAGTTGGTAGATTCACAATTTGGGACACAATGTGCAATATCTCATAAAGTTGAAAATGCATACAACTTACAACCTGGTTCCTCTACTGGACAGATATCCAAAGGCTCTCTGAATACACCTACACAGCCCAGGGACTATCACTTTGGAGCTAATGTGCCAGATGACATTCTTCCCTAAAGAAATTCTCATCCTTGTTCATAGGTCATATGTACAAGGATGTTCATTGCAACATTCTTTATAATTATGGGAAATACTAGAAAAAAATCTAAATGTCTACTCATAATGAGATGATTAATAAAATGGAATAAGTTCTAAAAATAAATACTATATAGTGATAAAAATTAATGGCCCAGATCTATACCAACATACAAATATCCCCCAAACCTACTGTTGAATGAATAAAAGGGAGCTATAGGGGCATCTGGGTGGCTCAGTCAGTTAAAGTGTCTGCCTTCAGCTCAGGTCATGATCCCAGGGTCTGGGATCCAGCCCTGCATCGGGCTCCCTGCTCAGTGGGGAGTCTGCTTCTCCCTCTCCCCCCTGTTCCTGCTCTTTCTCTAGATCATGCTCTCTCTCTCTCAAGTAAATAAAATCTTTAAAAAATAAAAGAGTTGTAGAATGATAAATATTTTTAAAGATTGAAATTTGTATTAATTATAAACATGCAAAAGTATATTCTACATACTTATGGGGATATTGGTATTAAAAATTTAAAAATACAGACTAGAGGGGAGCCCAGGAGGCTCAGTCATTTAAGTGTCTGCCTTTGGCTTAGGTCATGATCCCAGGGTCCTGGGATGGAGCCCCCCCACACTGTGGGGCTCCCTGCTCAGCAGCTGGCGGGCTGCTTCTTCCTCTGCCTCTCCCTCTCCCTCTGCCCCTGTCCTCCCCTCAGCTCATGCTCTTTCTCACTTGCACTCTCTCTCTCTAAAAATAAATACATAAATAAAATATTTTGAAAAAAGAATATCAGGGACACCTCGGTGTCTCAGTGGGTTGGGCCTCTGCCTTCAGCTCAGGTCATGATCCCAGGACCCTGGGATTGGGCCCTGCATCAGGCTCTCTGCTCAGCAGGGAGCCTGCTTCCCCCCACTCTCTCTGCCTGCCTCTCTGGCTACTTGTGATCTCTCTGTCAAATAAATAAATAAAAATAAAATCTTTAAAAAAAAAAAAGGATATCAGAAGACTATCAGGGGCACCTTGGTGGCTCAGTGGGTTAAAGCCTCTGCCTTTGGCTCAGGTCACGATCTCAGGGTCCTGGGATCAAACCCGCTCTGATCAGCATGGAGCCAGCTTCCTCCCCTCTCTCTGTGCCTGCCTCTCTGCCTACTTGTGATCTCTGTCTGTCAAATAAATAGATAAACTCTTAAAAAAAAAAAAAAGAAGACTATCAGTACTCCCATAGAGGAAGAAGTTTAGGATGCCTTGGGAATGCATAATGGTGGGGTCTTACCATTTTTTATTGGGGTCAGCAAGGACTGGCAGGAAGAAATGAGAGTTAGACTGGTAACGGGAATGGGAAGAACATTCCAGGCGGAGAGAATGGTATGTGCGAAATTGGGAATCAGAGAGAATGAAGCATGTTTGTGGAAACAAATGCGGGTCAGTGGCCAGGAGAACGTGAAGAAGAGGGGAGAGATGAGGCTGCCAAACCCCCATGTTGTTGTTGTTTCCTTTATTACTAATGTGGAAACAGAGCACTAGTGAGGAGAGCAGAACCATGGCCTCCTAACTCCTTGTCAAATGCTCCACGATGATAATAATGAGAATGATAATAATGATAACGCATCATGTGCCGGTCTCTCTACTAGGTACTTGAAGCATATCCTCCCATTACTCTCACTACAGACCTATAGAGGTTTTTCCTCCCCATTTTACAGATGAACTGAGACTCACGAAAGTTAAGAAATTTGCTCAAAGTCAGAGAGGCAGAAGCCGGATCCCACAAGGCCTTGCGTCCGATGCTGAACAGATTGAATTTTTCCTAAGGACGTTGGTGGGTGTATTGGGTTCCTATTCCAGCTGTAATTACCACCAACTGAGTGACCTGAAAGAACTCAAAGGTATGAGCTTGTAGTTTTTGAGGTGAGGCGTCTGAAGTGGGTTTCACTAGGCTAAGATTTAGGTGTCAACAAGGCTGGGTTCCTAGGAGGTCTTAGGAGAGAATCTGTTTCCTTGCTTTTCCACCTGCATTCCTCAGCTCCCAACCCCCTTCCATCTTCAAAGCCAGCAATCATAATACTCCTGACCTCTGTTTCTACCATCAGCTACCCCCGCCCCCCCCAACTCTATGCTCCTGCCTCCCTCTCTCGCTTCTAAGGACCTGGGGGATAACACTGGGCCCACGCGAATAATCCAGGACAGTCTTGTCATCTCATGATCAGCTGATTAGCAACTTTAATTCCATCCACCAGGTTTAATGCCCCCATCTAACATAATATATTCACAATTTCTAGGAATTAGAGCATCGACTTCTTCGGGGAGACCGTTATGTTGCCTACCACAATGAACCACGTTGAAGGGTTTTAAGCAAGGAAGTGACAAAGTGAGACCTGTGTTTTAGCATCTTCATATTCCTGGTTTTGCAAAACAATCTCTCCCTGACTTATTTAAGGCAAACTGAGCTTTGCAACAGCTAACACTTCCGAAGGCGGAACAGTTCATAGACACTAAATGTGTTAAGCCTAATAACTACAGCTGGTGTTTTTACAGAACTTTTAACGTGATGGAGATCCTTTGTACATGTGATTTGCTTATTCCCCCAACAACCAAGTCCAAGTCCAAGGCACTGTTAATTATTGCCCGTTTATGAATGAGGAAACTGGTCCAGGGGCATTTGGTCGCCTGCCCAGGGCCATAGAGCTGCTAAAGCCAGGGCCAGAACTAGGAACTAGTCTGCAGACCCCTCCACCAGCATTTCTTTACGCCATCTGTGGGGTGGGCATTCTGGGAAACTCAAGTCAGCACATCTTTGGTGTAATGACTCATGTATAACTTGTTGCCCAACAGACATGTGTTGAATAGATGAGGTCCTACTTTCACTTCTGTGACACAAACAGTGGTTTTCAAGGCAGGAAAATGGGGAATGGTCCTAGAATTCCCCCCTTTTCCCCACGTCCAATCAATTTGCAAGTCCCATCAGCTATACTGCCAAAATATTAAGTCTGTCCCCTTCTTTCCAGTTTTCTCTGCTCCTGCTGTGTCCCAGGGCACCACCGCCTCACTGGTCTCCCTGCTTTGCCCCTCTAATATATTCGCTCTGGATAGGCATCAAAGTGACCAGCTTAAAATGTAAACCAGATGACAGGGCGGCCTCCCCTGTTAAATTTTCCCACCACATTTCCATCATACAGAGGAGGAAAACCTAGACTCCCAGTTATGGCCATACACAGTCCTGTGCACTGGGCTCCCCACTTTCTCTTTATCCTCAAGTCCCTTGGCACCCCTCCTCTCCAGTCCCACTGACTCTTTGCAAAGGGCAAACTCTTCCCACCACAGGGCCTTTGCTTGTCTTGTTCCTTCTGCTGGAAATCTCTCTACTCTTTAAACATCTGGGTCTTTCTTATACATCAAGTCCTAGCTCAGATGTTGCTTATTTAAGAAAGGTTCTTCCTGCCTCCTTCTCTTTCCCTCACTGAAAATTGTGAGCATTTGTAAATACTTTGTCTATTTGCTTCTTTTGTTCGTCTCCCCTCCTAGACCCCAGATGTCCTATATGTAGCTACCACCCACATATGGCTGTTAAGCATGTGACATGTGGCTAGCCTGAACTGAGATGTGCTCTAAGTGTAAAGTATGCACTGGATTGTAAAGACTTAATACAATAAAAAGGATGTAGAATGTCTCAATAATTGTTCAATATTGATTGCATGTTGAAATGATAATATTGTGGATATACTGGATTAAATGAAAACATTAACAACCTGTTTCTTTCTACTTTTTTAATGTGGCCACTAGAAAATTTAAGATTACACATGTGGCCCACATTATATTTCTTTTGGGCAGGGCTGGTCTACACTGTTAGCCGACAAAGGTAGGAACCTTCTCCGCCTTAGCCATCTTTGGGTCCCTAGTATCTGCCACACAGTAGGTGTTCAGTAAGCTTTGTTGTAGTTTTTATGAGAATCCTATGCACAGGGAGAGATGAGACAGGCAGCCCCAAGGACGCTGTGAATTTGAGGAAGAAAGAAATGCCAACGACAGTTTTCTCTCTCTCCAGTCCCTGCATTTCAAACCAGTTCTGTCAACGTTCCGTCCTGCTCTGTACCAACATTCCCCCCATGGTCACCTGCTACTGTAGATGCCAGGTGGTGGGTGGCTGGAGGACGGGAGCTGGAACTGCTGTTTCCATTTCAGACCCATAGGAGATGCCTCTTCTCAAGTATTTTATGATCTTCAGCTTGGGTCCTAGCAGCCAGAAAGGGCTCACCTCCACATACTGGGACACACATGGCAGCTGGGAGCCAAGGGAAGCTGTCCAGGGTCACCAGCAGGTCAGAGGTGAATGGGACCTAGAACCTTTTCAGGTCCAGGACTCTGGCCTCTAACTGCATCCTGTTGTAGTCTCCCTTATTCCAAGGGACTCAGGTGTCTGGAACCTTCCCCCTTGCCTCCCTCTCCTCACATTTGACCTCTGATCTCTTGAGGTCCCTTGAGGGCACTAATGCCAGGTCTTCCCAGAGCTGACCCAAATGGCGCCATCCGCATAGACGCCAACGCGGATGGTACGAATGGCTGGGAGGGAGTGAGGGAGGGAGGATGGATGGACGGATGGATGAATGGATGAACGGAGGTAGGGATGAATGGTTGGACTGGAGGATGGGAGGACAGATGGCCGCATGAGTGGAGGAGGAGGACGGCTGGCTGGTAGGACGTCCGCATGGGGGCGGGGGGGGGGGAGGCAGCAGGAGTGAGGATGTACCGAAGGAAGGAATTACCCACACAGTATCTGAATACAGGGGACCCATAGCGATCCAAGTCCGGCTCCCGTCACGTTTCTGCTAGGAAACCGCGGCCAGGCGGATGGAGCCGGGCGCTCAGCCCCAGGGCCCGCAAGGAGGTCCGGGGCAGCGCCGGAGCTGGCATCCGAGTGGCTGCGCGGCCGGCCGGGGGCTCTTCCCGCCCCCGCGCCCACCCCACCCCCCCGCGCCAGACGGTGCCAGGTGGGGGGAGCGTCCCCGCCCCCACCTCCGGAGGTGGCGGCCCCACGCGGCCCAACAAGCTGCCGTTGTCCCGCGGGCCCCGGGCCCGGCACACTGGGGCTTTGTCCAGCCCCCCGCCGCGACCCACGGTGGGGGGGGGCCCCACATGACCGAGGGGGTAGGAGGAGCCTGCGGCGGCGGCGGCGGTGGCGGCGGCGGCGGCGGCGGCGGCGGCGGCTCCACCACCATTTCCCTCCCTGGCCGGGGGTCGGCGGGCGGTGGCGGCGGCGGCGGCGGCGGCGGCGGCGGCGGCCGGGCAGGGGCCCCTGTTCCCCGCCAGGCTGCAAGCGCCCGGCCTGGGCCCGCAGGGCAGCTGCGACCCAAGCGCTCTCCGGGCGGCGAGCTGGGGGTGCGCCCGGACCCCCGCCCCCGGGATCATGGGGAATGGCATGACCAAGGTAGGGGGGCGGGGATCGCGCAGTCCGCACCTGGCCGCCCCCAGCCCCGCCGGGGCGCAGGCTCCTCCTGGGTCGCTGTGCCCGCCTCTGACCTTCTGGCCCTCGCCCTGAGGCTCTGTGTGTCTAGATCTGTCTCCCGGTGACTCTCTGACCCTGCATCCCTGTGTCTCTCTGCTCACGTCTGTCTCTCTGGGTGTCCTGGCCTCGCTCTCCCTGTGTCTCTGTCTCTGCCTGTTTCTGTGACTCTGTATTTCTTGTTGGGTCTTTTTGTGGCTCTCTGTCACTCCCACACGCTATGTCTCTGAGTCCCTTTCCCTGTCTCCAGGTGTCTCTGTCTTCCTTGTCTCTGATTCCTTGGACTCTCTCTCTGGTGCTGTTTCTCCATCCTTTCCCCTCTGCCTCTGCATGACCCTCCTTCTGTCCCTGCCTTCCCACCTCCCTCGGAATTCCCCACCACCCACCTGGCAAGTCCATCTCTCTCCCTGTCTCACCCCCCACCCCGCACCGCACAGCGTGTTTCTCTTCCCTCCCTGCTTCAAGCTCTCACCCCTACCCAAGCTGGCCTCCCCTGGTGCCCCCCTCCTATCCTCCCTAGCCCCTCTCACAGAGTCCAGGTCCAGGAGGGGGAGGAGATTGCTGCCTGAGTCCTGAGGTCCAGACACTGGTCATAGAATGGAAATGGGCTGTGGGCCCCCAGCTAGGTAATGGGAAGTGGTGCACCCCTACGCCACTGACCCCAGCCTGTCTCTCCTGTAGGTACTTCCTGGACTCTACCTCGGAAACTTCATTGGTGAGCACTGCCCACTCTGTCCCAAGGCTGTGGCACTCTGCCTGTCCAGGCCCATGTCCACCATTCATGCTGTGGCCCACGCACCTTGGAAGCACTCAGGAATTGGGCCGGGGGCAGGGAAGCAATGCCAGGCTGGGAGGGAGAAGGAACTCATGAGGACTAAGGGATATGTAGGATAAGTGTCCCTAGTGCACAGGGCTCAAAACACCTGTCAGATGTCAGGCAAGTCTGCACCTGCTCTGAGCCCCAGCCTCTCCCCCAGCACATGGCCCACTCACCTCTCCAGGCTCTTACAGCCCTGAGGTTCCGGGTTGAGGTCTGTTCGGGGTGCTGCTTCTAGCTGGGAAACCAAGAACCTTACCCCTACAACCTTCTACACAGAGGGGAGGTTTCCGGAGACTGGATTGTACCCAGAAACTTGTTAGTGAGCACTGCCCATTCCATCCCAAGGCCATGGCCCTCTCCCTGTCCCAGGCATGTGCAAAGAGACAGGCTGATCCTGAGACTCCACACTTCTCCACGTGGAGTCAGAGAAAGCTTCAGAGAGGAAGGGGCATCTGCACCAGGACAGAGCTTTCCCCACCCATCCCTACCCCCCTCCCCCCTGCCCTGGCATTGATGCCCCACTCTTGTGAATCTGATCTCCTCCTCTCTGGGAGCCACCTCCGCTGTTCACACCCCCTTGATTTCTGAGTATTGAGCTAAGGAAACTCTGGACCCTCTTGAAGTCTGTAGCCCCATGAGGGCAGCGGCCATGAAGTTGCCCATGAACCCCCATGCCCAGCCAAGGCTGCACATAGTAAACACACAGGAAATGTGTTGAATGAAGTAGACTTACGGAGAGAAAGAGGATATGTGTTATTTATTCTGATTCTAAAAGACCCCCATACACTGGAATTCCAGCCCCTAGAGACAGCCACTGATACAAGTGTGAGGTTTAGCCTTGGGTCGGTTTTCATACATCTTTGTGGATGCAGATGTAACATTTAAAACAAAAATGGAAGTCTACTCTGCACACTGTTCAGTCACCTGTTTCCTGTGTAATAATGCACTGTGGACATGCTCGCACATCAGCACAGAGAGGTCTTTTCTAGCCATCGGCTGCACAGTATTCAAGTATGGGTACATCATTATTTATGTAGCTTTCTCAGGGTGGATGTGTAGGTTGCTCCCACTTTTTAACAATTTCTCGTGTGTTTACTGTTATGAGCAGTACTGCAGAGAACATCTTCTACACACAGCTTCTGGGTGAGCAAACCTTTCTGCAGACAGAATTCCCGGTTCCATCAAGGATATGCCAGGAAAGGGTGTTTGCTATGGAAGGAACTCCAGGGGCAAGGCTGGGAAGGGGCTGGGCTGCGACTTGTGGGTGCCCCAGCAACAAGACTGAAGCCTAGGGGTGCGGTGGGACCTGTCAAACCAGGAGCAGGAGGGGGCCAAGGAGCAGGGGGCTGGCAGAAGGTGGGACAAAGTGGAGAGGAAGGGGTGGGGAGGGGAGCTGGGCAGTGAGCTCCCACCTCTCTTGGCCATCAGGGACATGTGAGTCGCACCAATCAAACAGGCTCAGGCATTTCATTTCTTTCAGATGCCAAAGACCCGGACCAGCTGGGCCGGAACAAGATCACACACATCATCTCTATCCACGAGTCACCCCAGCCTCTGCTGCAGGTACTCCTTACGCCTATCCTTTGGTGGTGTACAGGTGCAGAGGGGAGCTTCAGCAGCGCCCCCAGCACCCATTTCTCAGGTACTTACTATGTGCCAGGCCCTATACTGCCTCCCTGACCCATACTTGGCCATCCTGTTAAAAACTGCCTTGTTTTACATCAGCATCCTCATTTGATCCCTATTTGGCAACCGAGGCCCAGAGAAGTAAAGTAACTTGCCTAAGGTCACACAGCCAGGAAGCTAAGGAGCTAGGATTTGACAGTCAGAGCCCAGAGGCCTCACCCTGAACTTTAAAAAGGCCCCTCCACGGGCTTTCCATTGCCCAGCTGAATTGATTACTACAAATGGATGGTTCTGTGTTCTGCATCTTGTTGTGTAATCTTGGGCTGTGACTTTACCTGTCTGGGCCTCTGATCCCTCAGTCCCATCTGCCCCTAGAGGGGCTGCTGTGAGGATGCAAAGGGGCTGTAGGACGGTGAAGATGCTTTGCACACAGTAAAGCATGGCCCCCACCAGAAGGGTTGGTGCTGGTTTTATGGGAGTCCTGGAAAAGAGAGGGTAAGGTTGTTCTTTTTTGGGGGTGGGGGGAGTAAGGTTGTTCTAACTCAGAAAAGGAAAGTAGTAAATCCAGAACACTTTCATAATCATGGGCACAGGACTTTACCATTCTGAGCCTCAGTTGCCTGATTTGTAAAATAGGAATTTTATAAATATTTATTTGAGAAAGAGAGAGAGGGAACGAGCAGGAGGGTAGAGGGAGAGAGAATCTCAAGTAGATTCTGCCTTGAGTGTGGAGCCTAATGTGGGGCTCAATCTCACAACCCCGAGATCACGACCTGAGCGGAAACCAAGAGTCAGACACTCAACCAACTGCATTACCCAGACGCCCCTAAGATGGTGATTTAATAACAGCACCTACCTTACTGAGTTGTTGAGCTCCACATAAAGGCCAACACATTACAGCTGATCTAGCAAAGTTAATCATATTCTTATCCCATACATAGAGCCCCTTCCTCCTTATCTATTAGAGTGTGTGTCACCCACTAAACGGGGATAACTGCAGGTGGAAAAAGGCTCTGGAGATCTGAAATCCAGACCGGATTTGCTGTGTGACCTCAGATAGTTTCCTTCCGCTCTCTGGGCCTTAGTTTCTCCACGTGTCCGTGTTGATGGTCTCTAAGAGCAACCTTCAATAATCTGGGATTCTCAGCGTCATTCAAACAAGAAACTTCCAGGTCAGTGGATCCTGATTTTGTTTTACAGGGCAGGCTTGTTTTGGAGGATTTGGAGTATGCAGTCACTCGATTGCACAGGGAAGGCTGTCAAGTCATGAATAGATTGACTAATGAAATGACTCCTTGCCAGATGAGTCCCTACTCCAGCAGCCTTCCCTTCTTCCCACGGGCAGCCCTGCCTCCCCATCTATCAGTGAATTTACCAGTCAGGGTTTGATAATGCCCAACAATCCCAAGGCCAAATGTGTTGCAAAGTGAAATTGCAAACCTTGCAAAAGAGGCAGGATGGTGTGACCTTGGGAAGAGTGAGCCAGAGAAGGGCTGGAATCTCACACAAAGCCATTAGCAAATGAGGACCTGGCCCGGGGTCCCTTAGCCAGGGCTGGTGGCAGGCCTGACACTGGAAAAGAGTCGTTTGAATATCAAAGGATTAAAAGAGGTCCTTGAGAAAAGTGATTCTTGGAACAGGAGCCCAAATCATCCTATGATCTTGTGTGAAGGTTAAGCACCAAGTAAAGGATGTCATAGCCAGTTTGTGGGAGAAATTACTGATAATTCATCCCTTGATTATTTTAATAATTAGCACACAGTTTTATAGCCACAATTAATGAGGTAGAAACTTATTTTCATGGTTTTTGTTTCTTCTCAAGATAATGAAATTTATTTTTTTAAAGAATTTATTTATTTATTTGACAGAGAGAGATCACAAGTAGGCAGAGAGGCAGGCAGAGAGAGAGAGAGAGAGGAGGAAGCAGACTCCCCACTGAGCAGAGAGCCTGATGCGGAACTCGATCCCAGGACCCTGAGATCATGACCTGAGCCGAAGGCAGAGGCTTAACCCACTGAGCCACCCAGGTGCCCCTACTTTTGATAAGACCTTTAAAAAACCTTTTTGGGGGATGCCTGGGTAGCTCAGTAGGTTAAGCAGCTGGCTTCAGCTCAGGTCATGATCCCAGCGTCCTGGGATCGAGCCTGCCTTTGGGCTCCCTGCTCAGCAGAGAGCCTGCTTCTCCCTCTCTCCCTCTGCTGCTCCCCCTGCTTGTGTGGTCTTTCTCTCTCTCTCTCTCTCTGTCAAGTAAATAAATAAATAAAATCTTTAAAAAAGAAAAGGAAAATAAAAAATAGAAAACTTCAAAAGAAAAAAAAAAAGAGTCTGCCTTCAGCTCAGGTCATGATCCCAGGGTCCTGGGATCAAGTCCCACATGGGGCTCCTTGTTCAGCAGGGAGCCTGCTTCTCCCTCTCCCTCTGCCTGCTGCTGCCCCTGCTTGTACATGCTCTCTCTCACTCTGTCTCTATGACAAATAAATAAAAATCTTAAAACAGACAAAAAAAACACACCTTTTTCAATAAGTAATCTCTCTGTGTCCAACGTGGGGGTTCGAACCCACAACCCTGAGATCAAGAGGTGCATGCTCTACCGACCAAGCCATCCAGGTGCCCCTGTTTTGCCCTTTTTTTGTGTGTAATTTTGTAATCCTCATTTGGAGGAGAGTCACTGTTAGTGGCCCCTTCCTACCTATTAAATAAAAGATCCCTGAATTCTTTTTATCAAGTCCTTATGCCCAAGTCACCTATGAGGTTAGGATACCAAAAGGTATCTCAGAAGGTTCTGGAACCGCAGACAGATAGAGCCAGGAGGCACTCAGCTGATATCTAACCTCTTTGGATAGAGAGGGCAACAGTGGCTCAGAAAGGAGCAGGATCTGGGCGGGGGTCATGAGGTGCTTGGGTGGCCCAGGCCAAGGCCGGCAGCACAGCCGAGGGCCCCCTACTGCCCATGTGTGTTTTGTACTTGCAGGACATAACCTACCTTCGCATCCCTGTGGCGGACACCCCTGAGGTACCCATGTAAGTTCTCTGGAGGAACTGAGAGAGGTGGTGGTGGTGGTAGGAGGGTGGGGGGTGGTCTGGGGGAGGACAGAGCGGACTCATGCCAGAAAGCTGTCCTGGGGAGCCTAGCACAAGTGCTCACTCAGACCTCTCTTTGCCTCTGTCCCAGCTATGCCCTTGCCTATGCCCCAGGCCAAGACCCTTAACCTCCCAGACCTCAGTGTCTTTAGCTGTGAGATGGGGAGAGTACTCTGCCTAAGGACCAGACGCCCAGCAGACTGGAAGGGGTCAGGCTCAGCCAGTTCCTGGCCCTGGAGTTAATACATCCGGGCTCCAGCCAGGCTTTGCCATTTTCTTGCTGTGTGACCTTGCACCAATGGCTTTCCCTCTCTGAGATCAGATGGTGCAGGTTGAGAATCCAGGACAGGGCCTGGTCTGTAACAGGGACTCAGAAAGCAGGATTTTTGTGTGTGTTATGAGCTGTAGTGCCTTCCCAGCCTGGGAGTGACCCAGACAGACACTCCTCCCAACCCATGGCTGACCACCCTTGTCCCCAGGTGCTCTGCTTGCAGACCCCAGAGGAGTGGGACTCCTCTGTCTCCTCCCACATGTCCTTGAAAGACCAAGATAAAGCCTCCATGAAAAGAGGATCCAGGGGACCCACAGGAGAGGTGCTCCTGCCTCTGTGATGGAATTTCTCATCATTGGCTGCTTTCACTACCTGAAATGTCCCCATTGTGGCTTCCCACAGCCTTGCACTTGCACTACCATACAGGCCCTGTTCGCTGCCTGGGCCAGCCGCCCTGAGGACCCTGGGCTCTTGACATCCCATCAGTGCAGAGGGGGGTGACTCCTAGGATACCTGCCCCCCAATGCTCATTACCCTATTGCTTTCTTCTCTAGCAAAAAGCACTTCAAAGAATGTATCAACTTCATCCACTGTTGCCGCCTCAATGGGGGGAACTGCCTTGTGCACTGGTGAGTTAAGAGAGGAATGAGGGGAGCAAGTAAGGGACTGTCCTCCATCACACCCAAGCACTCACACTATGGGGAATTAGGAACCTGGGATAGACCTTCTCCAGCCCGTTGTCACGCATGACTGTCCGCCATTCATCTGATGGAGGCTGGTCAGGGGGGCTCCAATCAGGGCTCTGTCCCTTACCAGCTGTGTGGCCAAGGCCAAAGAGCTGTTTCTCCCCGAGACTCCCACTTTCTCATCTGTAAAATGGAGGAAAGACTGTTACCAGATGGGCTAACCGTAGGGAGTAGGTGAGGTCAGGCAGGTGGCCCTGCATCCTGAGTGTTCTTGCTATCTCTCCTCCCCTCCATGCTTTTGAGGAAAGAGGGCTGAGCAGTGGGGGACCCCAGGCTGGGAGACAGGGACTCACACCAGTTGATATCATTCATCCCATAACTTCTCGCTGAGCACCTTCAGGTTCAGGGCGGCTCTCTCAGAGCCCTTGCCCTAAGAACAGCTCCTCCAGCCTGTCACCCTTTGCCTCTGCTTGTCCCACTCCAGCTGCACTAACCACCTCCCCACCCTTCAAATCCCCCAGCTCCCACCTCGTGGGCTTCACACACTGCCCAGAACATTCTTGACTGACCCCTACCCACCTTTTAGGACTCAGCTTGATGTCACTTCCTCGGAAACCCCTTCCCTAATCCCTCCCCAACCCCTCCACTACATTAAAACCTTTTCCTATACGATCCCTTAGCCCCTGGACTCCTCATTGGAGCAGTTATCCCTACCCGAAATTGTTTCCCTGGTTAGTGGCCTTCTCTCCCAACCCTCCTGAAAGCCCTGGGACAGACCATGTTTGTTTTATTCCCCACCATATCCACAGTACCTGACAAATAACAGATGGTCAGGAAACGTTTGCTGAATGAATGAATGAAGTGATTTTCCCACTCAGGCCTCTGATGTGGGAGAGTGCCCGGGGGATACTCCAGGCAGAAGGAACAGCATGGGCAAAGGAAGTGGGAAAACAGGTCCTGGCAGGCTCTTTGGGATGGGAGCTCAGAGGCAAGGGCAAGAATGAGAGCAGGTGGGAGAGCTGAGGTGGGGAGGGGGTGTCTGGGAGCAGGGCATGGAGGAGATTGGGCCTTACCTGAAGCCTGGGGGTGGGGGGTGGGTATCCCAGCTTTGCAGGCATCTCCCGCAGCACCACCATCGTGACGGCCTATGTGATGACTGTGACGGGGCTAGGCTGGCGGGACGTGCTTGAAGCCATCAAGGCCACCCGGCCTATCGCCAACCCCAACCCAGGCTTTAGGCAGCAGCTCGAAGAGTTTGGCTGGGGCAGTTCCCGTAAGGTAGGGGCTGGGGCAGAGGCAGGAGCTGGGCAGGGCTGGGAGACTGCTTCCCGCTTGAATGGAGCACTGATGGGAAAGAAGTTAGCCTGTGCTTCAGACCTGACAGGAGATTTTCTGGGGTCTCGAACTCGCGACCCCTGAGCTAATCTAGCCTCTAGGTGTATTTTGTTTGGTCAGCCAGATGTTTTCTTTTCCTTTTTAGTTTAATATTTGGATGCCTTTGGGCTAGACTATGGACCCTTCAGTTTGACCACGTCCCAGCACTGCCTTCTCTATCTGCCTGGAACCTGGAGGCATTTGAATGTTTGACCCCTTTGGGGAGTCATTCCCTTACTCCACCCCTGGGTCCCTGATAAGGCCAAAACCTCTCCTTCTTTTATACCCACTGGGCGGATAGCCAAGAGGCCAGTGTGGAGGGGGTTGCTGCTCAGGGAGGAGGACTCAGGTGGTCCCCACTGGGCTGGGGGCGGGCGTCGCTTTAGCAGGTCTGGGAGATGGAGTGTCCAAGGCGAAGTGTGGTCCAGGAGAGGGAAGGGACTTAGAGGAGGAGGGGGCTCGATGCGGGCGAGGGAAACTCAGAAGAGAAGGGGAGAGGATGCTCAGGAAGGGGAGGGGCCTAGCGAGGGGTGGGGAGCTCGCGGACCCGCGGAAGCGACGAGGACCCGGGAGGGGACCGGCCGGCAGCCCGGCACCGACCGACCCCTGGCCCCCTCCTCCTCCCCCCCACCCCCCAGCTCCGCCGGCAGCTGGAGGAGCGCTTCGGAGAGAGCCCTTTCCGCGACGAGGAGGAGGTGCGCGCGCTGCTGCCGCTGTGCGCGCGCTGCCGCCAGGGCCCTGCGCCGGCGCCCGCGGCCCCCGCGCCGCACTCGGCTGCCTCCGAGGGAACCCTGCAGCGCCTGGTGCCGCGGCCGCCCCGGGAGGCCCACCGGCCGCTGCCCTTGCTGGCGCGCGTCAAGCAGACTTTCTCTTGCCTCCCGCGGTGTCTGTACCGGAAAGGCGGCAAGTGAGGATCCCGGCCCGCCGTGGCGCCCCTCTTCCTAACGACCGGTCCCTTTCGGGGCTGTCTGGGCCTCCCTCGGCCTCCTGGACGGGCCCAGAGCCTGTGGGAACCCCGCGGCGCCCCGAGCCCTGCCCCTGCCCCTGATGCCCACCCTGCTTGTCTGCGTCTGCAGTCTGTGTGTCCTCCATCCGTGCGTCTCTGTGTCTAAGCCGGCCTGCTGCAGCCACTTGGTGCCTTAGTCCTTGGGCTGGGGGGAGGGGGCACCCGGGCCTCCACCCTTAAAGGCAGCGGGAGTGGGAGTGGGTGGGGGTGGGGGGGTTGGATGGGCCTGGAGGATATTAAAGAGACACAGAAGCTGTCTGTCTGAGCTCCTCCTAGTCATTCAGCAAGGGGCAGGGATGCAGGACTCTGCATGGGGCTGGAGCTTGCAGGACACAGGGATGGGAGGGGGCTGGCATCCCCAAGGGTCTGGAGGAGTCCGCCACCTCCTCAAAATCGCTCTGGGCAGGGCTGAATTCCTGGACTGGGGTTCACTGCCTGACCACCCCATCCAATCTCTCCCTGAAGCCCTGGTCTCCTGAAAAGGCCCCTGAATCCCTCCTTCTCTCTGAGCCTTTTTGCCCTCTAAGCTCTTCTCCATGTCACCAGCTCCCTCCTCTTCTCTACTCAGAAATACTAGCTAGTAAGCTGTCCAAATAGTGCCTCCTTCATGCCTGACTTTTTAAATGCATGAATTCCCTTCATCTCTCGAGGAAACTGAGGCTCAGAAAGGGTAGGCAGCTTGCCTGAGGACAGCTGGAGTAGGGGAGGCTGGATTTGACCCTAGGCTGTCTGTGTCCCATGGTGGCTGTTAAGAAGTAGTTCCTTGGTGACCGTTTAATCGGATTATTACAGGCCCTTTGGTGGTGACTTATATAAAGTTCTTTATATATTTTGCATATTAACTCCTTATTGGATGTTTCATTTACAAATACCTTCTCCCACTCAAGACCCTTCCCACCTAGAGCTTCAAGGCCAGGGGGCAGCCATTGAGAAGGGAAGGAAGGCCTCGGGGCAACCCCAGCAAGCAGCAAATGGACTCGAGTTGAACAGAGGTCATCCGAGCTGAGTTTTCTGAACTAAAAGTAACTTGGAGTTGAGAGGGGTCTGAAAAAACTCCAATCTAATAGCCACCTGGCTGGGGTCCCTGTTATGCACCAAGCACCCTGTTCAGGGCTGTGGAGGAAGCCCAGATGCCAGTATAGGGGTGAGAGGATGGACGAAATAATCCTCATCTGCTGCCCAGCCTCCTTCTCAGGAAACTGAGGTTGATGTCCGAGGTCACCAGCTGGCAAGTGGTGGGGCTGGGATTCTAATCCAGGCAGTCTGGCTGGAAAGTCAAGGGAACCCCATCCTCCTAATCACTATGACTCTGCCACCCAAAAAATGAAAAGATTGTCTGACACATTTAAGATTCCCACTTTGATATAATTATTACACTTGGAATTGATCCTATGAAATGCTTTGCTCCCCCCACCTCACCCCAGCCCCCGCCCCTGAGCCCTACAAGTGGGTCTGAATTGTGTCTGTAACTGTAGGGGGTCAGAACTGAGTGGCTGCTGGGTTGGGAGAACAGAGGGTGGAGAGCATGAAGAAGATGTCCCCGACATGTGCACAAGGAGGGTAGTACTTCCAGCCTCTGGTCAACACTGCCCAGGCATCCAGCTCTGTGCTCATTCGGAGTTTTAGTTTCCCCATGTACACAACAAAGGGTAGAGCAGCCTGAGCTTCTTAACCTCTTTCAAACTGCAAACTCCCTTTGACAGTTAAATGAAAGATGCAAACCCTAGAAAAATGTATATACACGAAAAAAAAATTGTATATACTTTCTGTGGGGAGTGGGTGTCCCTAAACCCCAGGTGTAAGCTGTTGGGAGATAGTGGGGGGCACTGTGTAGTGTCCTGAGCTTTGGGGACAGAGAGACACAGGTTCAGGTCCTGACTGCCTCCGAGTACTAGCTCTACGACCTTGTTACAGGGCTTTAACCTCTCTGAGCCTTATTCTTCTTACTAATAAAATGGGTAGACTCTTCTCACATGTTGTGGTGAGAACCCACTGAGACCCTGTAGGAAAGGGTTTGGCCAGGCCCACACCCTAGTGAGCCATCAGTGGATGAGGACTCTCAGTATTTAAGGAAGTATTTCTCCAAGTGTAGCTCATGGACCACCTGGATCAGAATCCCATGGGAGAACTGGTTAAATACAGATTACTGGTTTCTTGCCCAGAAAGTCTTTTTTTTCTGCAGGTCTGGTATGGAAGCGAAGAGTGTACATTTTAAACTAGTCTCTGCCTCCCAATTCTGATGGGAGTTAGTCTAAGAAGCACTATGGCTTTTACCTGTACAGTCCAGGCGCTGAAAAGAGCCTGGATTGTACAGGTAAAAGCCATAGTGACTTCACCATAGGCTGGGAAGTACAGAGAACAGGTGCACCGGTGGCGCAAGGGACGCCTCTGGGTGACCGCCGGGGCCCCTCTCCAGGGACGGACAGATCCCTGGCTACCCTCCCTGTACAGTCCAATGGGTACCCTCCAGTGGGTCATGGCGTCCCACCGTGCCTCTAACTGGCCCCTCTGTGCGGCGCGACACCCTCCGGGCCAGGCTACCACAGAGAAGAGCGAAGGGGTAGGGCCTCCCGAGTCAGGGGGACAGAAAAGAAAGCGAAACTCGCGCATCCAGAACTTTCGCATTCGCCGCTTCCGCGCACCATTAGGTGGTGGCTTCGTGATTCCCTGTCGCGCCCGGGTCCCAGCCGCCGCGCGCCCCAGACCTGGCCGCCGGCGCCCTGCGTTCCGGACGGCCGGCGACCCCTGGCGGAGGGAGGCAGGGAACTTCCCCGACGTTAGGCGACCGATGGCGGGGGCCGGGGGTCCCCTGCGCCTCCGCGACTGGCTGGTGGCGCAGATCGAGAGTGGGCGCTACGCGGGGTTGTGCTGGGAGGACGCAGACAAGACCCTCTTCCGCATCCCCTGGAAGCACGCGGCCCGGCAGGGCTACCGGGCGCAGCAGGACGCGGCGCTCTTCAGGGTAAGGGGGCGGGAGAGGCGGGACGCCGGGGCTGACCCGCGCGCTGTGTGACCTGGGGCCACTCGCTCGCCCCTTAGCCCCAGCGGTCTCTAGGTTGCGGAGCGTGTTGTGCATATACGGGAGACATACGGGGAGCAACCAGCCAAAGGTGCTATATACGAGCACCATCCGGACCTCCGGGGCCTCTCCTCCCTCCTCCCTCCCCATCCCCGGGAAACTGGACGCCAATGACAGGATTCCCACAACCTCCCCTCTATCCCAAAAGTGCCCATCCCAGCAGCCTGGGAACGTGTTCTGTGCTTCCCCACACCAGCCCTTTTCAGGGATCTCCTCCTCCCGGGATGCCCTCCCCGGCCTCAGTCCTCATTAACTTCAAACTCCTTCTCTTCAGCATTGAAATTCTGGAATCTCTCCCCTGAGTAATAAGCAACCAACTGCCATCAGCGCCCCCCCCCCCCCCCCCCCCCCCCCCCCCCCCGCCCCCCCCCCCGCAAACACCCCAGCCCCTCCAGCTCCCACTTCTCTGGCCCCCCCTCTCCTTTCACAGGCTGAAGGGCCTGGTCATCAGCTTTGTCACTCCTGGCCCCCAGTTCCTGACCCCCCCACCCCTAGTCTGGCTTCTGTCCTTCCTGCTAACATCACTAGTTGCCAAATCCAAAGATCCCATCACTGTCATCCTTGACCCCTGGATGGGTCTGGGCCTGGTGGACCCTTCCTTCTCGAAACACTCTCACTTGGTTTCCAGAATCTTCCCCCACCAGCACTCCAGCTCCATTTTCCTCCTACCCTGCTGCCCCTCCCTTTCTCAGCTTGCCCCCTCCTCCCCTCCTCTTTGGGTGCTCTCAGCACTGCTCCAGGATCTCCCCCCCTTCATAGCTTACTCCGTCATCCAGGGCCTCCGCATGAGCCCCACAGTTCCCAGCCTCCCCTCCAGGCCCCAAGCCTGCTGTTCTAAAGGCCCCAGAACTCTCCAACTCAGCACCTCGTCAGTACCACACTTAACATCTCCCCTTGACAAGCTTGTGTGTGTCCCCAAATGGAGGATGGCACCGATTGTCACCCAGACCCCAGGGGCCAGGCACCTGAACCCTGGCCTCTCCCCTGACTTCCAGCCTCGTTCCACTCGGTCCCCAAGCTGTAGAAGCTTTTCTACAGTCCGTCTGCTTGGACCCATTCCCACCATCTCTCACCAGGACAATCCCAGTGACCTCAAAGAGCGCCACTCTTCCCCCTGCCCCTTACTTCCCCCCTCGGTCTTCCAGGGAGATCTTCCTAAATGTAAATCTTGTCTTGACACTTCCCTACTCAGATTCCTTCTTTGGCTCCCCATTGCTCTTGTGAAAAAGATCCAACCCCTTACCAAGACGTCAGAGCAGTGCGTGAACTGCTCCTCCCTGGCCTCATCTCTCCCCACCCTTCCCTTCCCTGGCTTTAGACCTGGCCTGACAGTTCTTTCAGTTTCTAAATGCTTCATCTCTCTCTCACTGTTAGACCTTTGCACTTGCTGTCCCCCTGCCTGGATATCCGCTCCTCTTCACCTTGACCTGGCCAACTGCCATCATGCTCAGCTGAAATGTCTCCTCGGGAGCCTTCCCTAATACATTCATTGGTCGAATGCATTTATTAAGCTCCAACTTGGTGCTTTTCCTAGGCCATCCCTGATTCCTTGTTTCCTCCATTGGAACAACTTCCCCCACAACACACTGCCTCCAGCTACCCAAATGTCGAGGGTCATGACCCTGAGCTCAGGGCAAGGCCCACAGAAGACACTCAGTGAGTGTTGAACAGGGGGTTACATGGCCTGTCCCTTAGGACGGAGTGCTGTTCAGAGGAAGGAGAGAATGCAGAATGCAGAGAAGGAGAAGCAGACTCCCTGCTGAGCAAGGAGCCCAAAGCAGGACTCGATCCCAGGACCCTGAGCCGAAGACAGAGGCTCAACTGACTGAGCCACCCAGGCATCCCGCTGGGAGTGTTCTCTATAACATCTAATCTGTTGCTCCTGGATGCTTCTAGATGCTGCATAGACTCTGCAGTGGGCATCCATGACACACACACATCCCTATCCACTTTCATAGGGATGGACACAGGTTTGCTCTCCAGCACCAAAAGCAATGTTAGAGTGAATATCTTGCCCCCTCCCCCATGAGCCTTCGTGAGAATTCCTTTGGAATTGGAACTTCTGCTCACAGGGTATATTTAGACTTATTTTGACAAGACATGCCTGATTACCATCCAAAATGTCTGTATCATCCCATGCCCACCAACAGTGGCCACACCCCACCACCTCCCAGCATTATCCAACTCACAAAATATTTTGTTGGCTTAAAGGTGATAGCTCACTTTTTCTTTTTAAATCTAAGTAGGTTCCATACATGGGGTTTGAATTCACAACCCTGAGATCAAGACCTGAGCTGAGATCAAGAGTCAGACACCTAACTGACCAAGCCACCCAAGCGTCCCAATAGCTCACGTTTTTATTCTGACACTAATGAGTTTAAGTACATCCTCATATGTTTGTGGCCTTCTGGCTTCCTCCTGCATAAACCACCTGTTCTTGCCCTTTGATAAGAATTTTTTTTAAAGATTTTATTTATTTACTTGACAGAGAGAGAGAGCACAAGAAGGGGGGAGCAGCAGGCAGAGGGCAAGGGAGAAGCAGGCTCCCCAGCTGAACAGGGAACCCGATGCGGGGCTCGATCCCAGGATCCTGGGATCCCCAGGCACCCCGATAAGAATTTTTTCTTTAGGGGATGCTCTCTGTTTCCTGTTGGTTTGCAAAGTTCCTTGTATGTTCTAAAATTATCCCCTTGCTGATTTCAGACATTGACATTATTTTGCCTTGTCTTTGGGGGGGGTCAGGAAGGCATTCTGTCCCCCTAGAGGTATTTCCCCTCCTTATCTCCCATTAGCTTCCACTTTCATCTCTCACCTTTGGCTTTGAAATCATATGGAGTCCACTTTGTATGGAGCAATAGGTCAGGATTGAATTTTATATTTCTCCAGATAGCAAATCATGCCATTATTTTACATCCCATCATCCTATTTTTTTAATTTTTTAAAATTTTTTTAAAAATTTATTTTTTTTAAAGATTTTATTTATTTACTTGACAGTCAGAGATCACAAGTAGGCAGAGAGGCAGGCAGAGAGAAGAGAGGAAGCAGGCTCCCTGCTGAGCAGAGAGCTGGATGCGGGGCTGGATCCCAGGACCCTGGGATCATGACCTGAGCTGAAGGCAGAGGCTTTAACCCACTGAGCCACCCAGGTGCCCCCCATCGTCCTATTTTTAAAAAATTGATCATAATTCACAACTTGAAATATAATTATTTCCAGTTAGCTGTTTCCAGCTGTTTTCTCTCATTAGACTTGAGTTTCAGGAGAGCAGGGACCATGTCTGTCTTGTTCCCCATTTGGTCCCCTGCCCCTGCCTGGAACCTGGCACACCGTAGGAGCTCGAGGAATATGGTTGGATGGAAGGAAGGAAGAACAGAGAAAAGGATGAAGGGGCAGAGGGTCAGAGGCCTGGAGGGAGGGAGAGAAGAGTGAGAGGCAAGGTAGGACCCCCCTTCCTCTGCATGGCACCAGCCCCCTCTCCCAGGTTACCCCTCCCCAAGTGCCCCTGCTCATCCCCAGGCCTGGGCCATACACAAGGGCAAACACCTAGAGGGCATCGACAAGGAGGACCCCACCACCTGGAAGACTCGACTCCGCTGTGCCCTCAACAAGAGTGCTGACTTCTGTGAGGTGCGTGAGTGCAGCCAGCGGGACAGTTCCAGCCCCTACAAGGTCTACAGGATCGTGGCCCCCGGTGCCCATGGCCCAGGTACCATCCTGCCCTTGGCGGTAGTGGCTGAGGATAGCTCTCTGGGCAATAAGGACCTCACGTTGCCCACTGTAATGGGGGGCTTAGTAAGCTTAAACTCATGGCCTGGTAAACACAGAAGGACCTGTAGACATTCGGTTTATCTTCCCATTAGAAAAAGAGGAAACTGAGGCCCGGAGAGAGGTGGGCCCTGCCTGAGATCATGCTGTGGTCCTCATGTGGGATCACCTCTGTTGGGGGGCTCCCATTAAGGCTCAGGAAACAACAGCCTGCCTCTTGCTCCATCCAGGTGCCAGAGCTTGTGCTCCCCCTGAAAAGAACATTCCACGGAAGCAGCAGGAGCCCCCTGGAGAAGTGACAGAGCTGGCCTGCGGGACAGACCAGGTCAGTTGTCCTTCAAGCCCCCCACAGTCTTGCCAGCTCTGTCACCTATCCCGTGACCTGCCCTCAGTGTTCTCTGGCACTGCCATCTGGCCTGTCCTCTCCCCCAGCTGTGCTCCTTCCCTGCCTGCCCTCTCCTCCGCCCATGTCCCTCCCGCCAGCTCCACCTATTCTTACCTGGGCCCCACCTGCCCCGCCATCTTCAGCTCCGCCTCCTGTTCCCTTTGCCTCCGTCATCTCTGGGTCCCCCTGTTCTCTCCTCCTCCACCGTCTTCAGCTCCATCACCCTCTGCAATCTCTTCCCTGACATTCACCCCTGGTCCCTGTCATCATCGGGTCCACCACTCTGTCCCCATCAGATGCAGTTCTGGCTCTACATTTCCCTCCCCTTCAACCCTTCCAGCCCTCTTGCTGTTGCGATCACCCCATCACTCTGTCTGGATCACCCCCATTATCACCAACCCCCCTACCATCTGTGCTTCATTGCTGTGTCCCCACTCCCCCACCAGCCTGGTCCAATCCACTGTCCCTAGTGTCTTCTTCACCATGCATTCCATATAATGTCTCCCATCTCTGTCACTTCTATCCCCCCCACCTCTATCACCTCTGTCCCATGTCTATCATCTCTATCACTTCTGTCACCATTCTATCACCTCTGTTCCCCATCTCTATCACCTCTGTTCCCCATCTCTATCTCCTCTGACCCCCATCTCTATCTGCTCTATCCCCCCACCTCTATCTCCTCTGTCCCACCATCTGCTCATTTGCTCCTTAGCGCTTCTCCCCCAGCACAGTGAGCTTCATCTCCGACCCCATAACCTCCAACAACTCCATCAACCCTTTACCTCTATGAGGGACAGGGTCTTGAGCTCTGAAACCTCAAAGTCTCTATCGATCCCAACTGGCCTGCATTCTGCCCAGACTTCCCTCTGCCCTAGCGAGGACAGTCTGGGAACCCCTGTGGCCCACAGTCTCCTCTCCCACCCTCATAACCCTCTCTTCCAATGGCCAGGATGATTCCAGATCAACCACAGAGGATAAGGACACCAAGCAAGCCCCCACGCAGACCCAGCAGGGCTCCCTGCCACCAGCAGCTCAGCTCCCAGCCCCTCTGGCTGACCACAGTAAGGACCGGATCTCCTCAACCAATCCTGCCTCCTCTCTGTCCTCCTGCAGGACCTTGACCTGGGGATCGAGAGACCCAGGGTGAGGTGCCTGACAGCTTCCCCTCCTTCCCCAGGGTACCAGGCACAGGACCCTACACACCACTGGAGCCCCTTGCTCTCTGAGGACTTCAGCAACCCTGGTAAGATATCTCAAGGCCCTCCTCTCTGACCAGTGTGCAGAACTGGGGAGAGCCAGAGGTCAGGGCCTGCTACCCTGTGTCTTTCCCCGAAAGTACCCAGCCCCGATAACAACAGCTAACATTCATTGAGGACTTAGATTACGTCAGGCATCTTTCGAAGCTCTCCCAGCTGCCCTGTGAGATAGATACTGCCATCATCCCCACTTCGTACTAACAGAAACCTGGCACAGAGGTTAAGAACCTGGCCCCACATCACACAGTGGGTAGCCCTGGGGAAGTTACTAGTGGGTCACAGCTCCTAATTGGCAGAGACATCAGTCTCCAAGGGCCTGGCTGCAGAGCCCCCAGCTCTAACTGCTGAGTATCCTGCTTGCCCCTCACATGGATTGTACTGTGCTGTTGTTGTTGTTTCCATTGGCATTAAAATATTTGCTGGGAAGCAGGGACACCTGGGTGGCTCAGTTGGTTAAGCTGCTGCCTTCGGCTCAGATCATGATCCTAAGGTCCTGGGATGGAGTCCTGCATTGGGCTCCTTGCAGGGAGCCTGCTTCTTTCTGCGATTCTGCCTGCTTGTGCGGGCGCTCTCCCTCTGACAAATAAATAGATAAAATCTTTAAAAAAAAAAAAAAATATTCGCTGGGAAGGAGCCCCTAGAATCCCAGAGGTTAGGACAGGCCCCACAGATGGCCCCAGACCCTATGCTTTGGACCATGGAGCTCAGCTACCAGTTCATTTATGCCGGAAGCTGCTGCTATTACTACTGGCATTGGCGCTACTACGAGAATTCGAGAATTATCGTTCATCCGGAGGACGCACCCAAAACTCCCGAGGCGGGGGCAGGCAGGACCTGGGTGGGGAGTGGTCAGTGCTGGGGCTGCCAACCCCGGGCGCACCCCCTCTCCCCGCCCCGCAGATTGCTGGCTGCACGTGCGGCTGTTCTACGGCGGGAAGCTGGTGCGCGAAACCACCACGCGCGTGGCCGAGGGCTGCCGCCTGAGCCCCCGGGCGGTCACAGCAGCGGAGCGCCTGCTGGGGCCGCCAAGACGCATGGCGCACGTGCGCCTCCCGGAGCCGCCGCCCGGCGCCGGCGTGCTGGAGCGCTTGCTGCGGCACCTGGAGCGGGGCGTGCTGCTGTGGGTGGCCCCTGAGGGCGTGTTCGCCAAGCGCCTGTGCCGGGGCCGCGTGTACTGGCGCGGCCCGCTCGCCCCGCACCGCGCGCAGCCCAACAAACTGGAGCGTGAGCGCACCCACCAGCTGCTCGACACGCTACTCTTCCTCGAGGGTAAGAGCACGACGGTGGGGCCGCTGGCAGCGTGGGACAGAGTGGCTGGGCGCGAGTGGCGTGGGCAAAGGCACGGGAACAGAGAAGGGGGGCACACGAGATGTGAGCTCCAGGGAACGGGCTTATGGATTCTGGGTTTGGGGTGGACGTTGAAACAAAGGATGTGACATACGAGCCCCAGGAGTGGGAACGAATACGGGCGTCGGGGGACCTGGGCACGATATAGACATAGACTTATGGGGAGGGTAGGCACGGGGCAGGCTTGGGGCATAAGACTTGGGATGCTAAGCATAGCTGGGCATTAGGGCACTGGGCACTCGATAGATATAGGTGAATGGCAATGGGCATGGGGTGAGCACAGGAGCACAAGGCACAGGGGATGCACCCTGGAAGTGGACACAGATGTGAAACATGAGACAGGCATAGGGATGTGGAGGTGGGCATAGGGCATGGGCACACAATGGGGATGTGGCCTTACCGGACATGGGCATGGGATAGAAGCACAAGGTGGGCACCAGCTAGGATTCCCAAGCCCCCAATCTTGGTGCCCATAGAATTGCGCGCCCACCTTCAGGACGGTCGCCAGGAGCCCGAGTACCAAATCCGTCTGTGCTTTGGTGAGGAGTACCCAGGGCCGCCAGACCAGCCGGAGGAGCGGCTCATCATGGCCCACGTGAGTCACCTCCCACTCCAGTGAAGAGCCACACCTTCCAGTCACCACCAGCAGCCCCTTACTGACTCTGTCCAGTCCCCAGCTCCTGACCCGATGACCCTCGGGTCTGTAGGACCCTGCACATAAAGTGCCTGTGGGGTGGGACTGTCACCAGCTGGTGACTTCCCACCAGAACATAGGGGGCGCTAACTGAGAGAGTTAGCTCATTGTCCTACCCCCACCCCCACAGGTGGAGCCAGTCTTCGCCAGGGAGCTCTTCCTGCACTGGAAGCGCCACTACAGTGGTGTCCCAGCATCACCAACGGTGTCCCTCACCTGCTGACACAGCTGAGTCAGCAGTAAAGGGTCACTTGCTCCTCTCCTATCGTCCCAAGTCAGCACCCCTCCCGTGGGTGCGGACTCTACAGCAAACTTGCCCAAATTGCCAGTGGTCTTGGGGCTGCCCCCTACCCATCGGCCGGTCGGTGGGGACAGTGGAAGCCGATCCACGCCCTTCAACCTCTCAGCGGCAGAGATGCAGCCCCTGGAGCACAGCGCGTGGGCAGAGGCCTTGCAGCTGGGCCTGGGAAGTCAGGAGGAAACCAAACTTGACCTTGAGGTTCTGGAAACAGCAATTAGGGCAGAAACAAAACCTTATAGCTCAGGGAGAACCCAGCAGGTCTGTGGTGGTATACTTGAGAGCCCACTTCACCTGCAACTGATGCATTATAAGGTTTGCTTAAAGCTGGGTTTACCGATAATTAGATCCTCAGGGATTAGAGTGAAGCCAGACAGTAACAGAAATGCCTGGCTTCTGAGGGGCTCTGAGTTTCCAGACCCTTCCTCCCACCTGCTACTACTCTCTGTTCTTATGTGGGCAGGGAGGGATCTCAAAGCAGAAATTTGGCCTGAACTGGGGACTTGGGGGGTTGATAACTGAACCACCAATACCAGTGGATACTGTGTTTGGAGGAACCGAGGCTGACCCCCAAACACAGCCATAGGGCAGAAGCTAAGGGCAGAAGCAGGGGTCCAGCCCCTCCCCAGGCTCCACTGATCATTGTAAACTGCAAGTTGTAGGGAGTCCTTGAGAATTGGGAGGGAGCCCCTTCAACCATGAAGCCAGCTGACCCTGCCTTGGCGGAAAAGTCACTGTGTCCTGCCCCAGATATCAGACCTTGTTTCTGGTTCTGATTTCTGACTTTTTAAATAGGGATTCTCCTACAGATGGCAACATAATGAATCTCTTCTAGTGATACATTAATATGCTTTTATGGTGGGGGGGGACTGTATGCTTCGACGAAGGGCAGAAGTCAATCAGATCACTGTTTCTTATTCAGCAAATGTTGACTGAGCACCTACTCAGTTTCCAGGCCAGTGCTGGACAAAACAGCAGGCCCCTGCTCTCTTGGGGTTCATAGCCCGTGTTCCAGTGGGCTCCAGTGACTGTCCCTATCCCTGCTTCTCTTCTGTAGAAGGTGTGGTGTTAAGGAGTTAGAGAATACTGGATTCAAATCCCAGCTTTGTCATTCACTAGCTGTGTGACCTCGGGCAAGTCACTTAACCTTTCTGAGGCATAGATTCTCCATCTATTCAAAAGAAGCCATGAAGGGACACCTGGGTGGCTCAGTGGGTTAAAGCCTCTCCTTTCTGCTCAGGTCATGGTCCCAGGGTCGTGGGATGGAGCCCCACATCGGGCTCTCTGCTCAGCAGGGAGCCTGCTTCCTCCTCTCTCTACCTGCCTCTCTGCCTACTTGTGATCTGTCTGTCAAATAAATAAAATCTTAAAAAAAAAAAAAAGAAGAAGAAGAAGAAGAAGCCATGAAGGCCTGCAGAGCAGGGTTGCTCCAAGGAGTCAATGCAGACAGAGAAGGCTAGTTGTCGGGCGGCTGACATGGAGAGTGGCACACAGTAGGTGTCCTCTGTCTTGGGAACGTATGGGTGGGAGAACATGGAGTAGGCTACCCCCGCCTCCAGAAGACCTGACTGTCCTAGGCTTCGCTGGCCCAAGGCTGCGGCTGATGGGGAGCCTCAGTTCAGAGTGATAATCCTGAGTCATGTCCAAACCCTTACTCTGCGCTAAACTCTTGGAGGGTGCTGGATGCTGTGTAAGGGGATCTGTGGCCTCCTCACCACAGTATGGACAGCTGAAGGGTCGCCAGCTCCAGTTTAGAAGTGGGAAACTGAGGCTCAGCCAAAGTCAGGGACTTGCTTCAAACATCTGGGGGAGTAGTGGGGGAATGGCTCTGCCCAGATGGATGTCCTTCCCACACCAGTCACTAGAGGGCGCTGATGCTCACCATAAACAGTTTGACGGTTCTCACCGCCTTCCAGCGGCGGGCCGTCAAATGCCCCGGAGCTAAGAGGGTAAGAATTGTGAGACCCCGGGTGCTGCACCCTGCTGGGAGTAGAAAGTAGACCCCCAGGCCTGAAAGAAAGAGAGGAGAAAAGGGGAGCTGGAGGTGGGGGCTTGAGGACCCCTGGGGCTTTTCCCACTGGGGGGGCCCCATTCTCCAGCTCACCCCTTTGAATCTACCTGTCTAGTCTCTCTCCTCAGCGTGCCGTCTCTCTGTCTGTCTGCCCTCGATCTCTTGTGTCTGTTCTGTGTCTCTCTCTGCATCTTCCTCTCTCACTCTCTCTCCATACACGGATTTCTCTCCGTGATTCTTTCTCTGTGCTGTGTGTGCGTGTCTGGCTCGGTATGTCTCTGTTCTTTCTGCCTCGGCTTCGTCTCTCAGTATGTCTCTGCCTTCACAGTTTGTCTTGTTATGTCTCTCCCTCTCTGTGTCTTTCTCTCTGGTTTTCACGGGCTCTGTCTTTTTTTGTTTCTCTGTCTCTGTCTCGCTCAGTTGCCTGTCCTGTCCCTCGCAGCCACCACCACCCAGCACATGGGGGCTCTGGATCTCGGTCCCTTCCCTCCTATCTCCTCTCCCCAGGCAGCAGGCTCACAAGCTTCCCAGTCCTGGCCTCCCTGCCCGCCCCTCTCAGGCCTGGGGGGAGGGGGGGCAAGGGAGGAAGGGAGGGCAGCCTGGTGGGCCCACCCCTTTTTGCCTTTCCAGGCTGGGAGGCTGGGCCAGTGGGCCTTTTAACAGGCCCCGGGCAGGCTGTGCCGGGCGGACACCAGCTCCAGACGCCGGGTGCCTGGCCCCTCCGTGGTCCCAGCAGCCGCCAGCCCGGCCAGCCTGGCTCAGCATGCAGCAGCAACAGCCCCTACCCGGGCCCTTGGCCCCCGGGGCCGAGCCGACCAAGCCCCCCTACAGCTACATAGCTCTGATCGCCATGGCCATCCAGAGCTCCCCGGGTCAGCGGGCCACACTCAGTGGCATTTACCGCTACATCATGGGCCGCTTCGCCTTCTACCGCCACAACCGGCCCGGCTGGCAGAATAGCATCCGCCACAACCTGTCGCTCAATGAGTGCTTCGTCAAGGTGCCCCGCGATGACCGCAAGCCGGGCAAGGGCAGCTACTGGACGCTGGACCCCGACTGCCACGACATGTTTGAACACGGCAGCTTCCTGCGCCGACGCCGACGCTTCACCCGGCGAGCAGGTGCCGAGGGAACCAAGGGCCCTGCCAAGCCACGCCGCGGACCCCTCCGAGTGGGCAGCCAGGATCCAGGAGCCCCCGATGCCTTGACTGGCAGGCAGTGCCCATTCCCACCAGAGCTGCCAGAGCCCAAGGGCCTAAGCTTTGGGGGTCTGCTAGGGGCCTTGCCAGCTACCATGTGCTCTGCAACCCCAGATGCCGGGCCCCGGCCGCCCACAGAGCTCAAAGAGATGCCTGCACCTAAGCCTGCAGGCCCGGGGGAGCTCCCTGTGGCCCCCTCGTCTTCCCCATGCCCAGCGTTTGGCTTTCCTGTGGGCTTCTCTGAGGCCGAGGGTTTTAGCAAGGCCCCCACGCCCATCTTGACCCCAGAGGCGGGCATCGGGGGCAGCTACCAGTGCCGGCTGCAGGCACTGAATTTCTGCATGGGGACCGATCCAGGCCTTGAGCACCTCTTGGCCTCAGCAGCCCCCTCTCCGGCACCACCCACCCCTCCAGCCTCACTGCGGGCCCCACTGCCCCTGCCAGCTGACCCCAAGGAACCTTGGGTCGCAGGCAGTTTCCCTGTCCAGGGAGGCTCCAGCTACCCACTGGGGCTGACCCCCTGCCTATACCGGACACCAGGAATGTTCTTCTTTGAGTGAAGTCAACGTGGCCTCGGGCAGTCCCTGCGGGGTCCCCCACCAACTACACCCTCCAGGCTGAGCCTGACTCAAGGATCTGGGGAGCTTTCAAGGGACCCAGGCCTGGCAAGCCAACGAGCGGGACAGGAAGCCAAGATTGGAGTAGTGAACAGTCAGCCAGCCCCCGGGGCCTCCGGACAGACTTGAGGGAGAGGGGAGGCAGGGCCCTCTTGGGATTTACTCTGTGGCTCTCAGGGCCAATAAAACCAGTGTGACGATGAGGGTCAGCTTCATGGATGGTTGGGGGCTGAGGGCCGGGACGCCTGGTTCTGTGTGCGGTGGCTATGGTTGTGGGATTGCGGGGACCCTGGATGGAAATGTCCCTTGTGAGACTTCTTTCTCCTGCTGGGGACTTTCTCAGGGAGTTTCCCAGGAAGGTGGAGGAAGGGGGAGCAGGGAATAAGGAAGAGAGGAAAGTGTGGCCAAGAAACACCCAGCAGGGCGTGGCGCTGGGCTGGCCTGAGGGGTTAATTCTCCAGTCCCAGGCTCTGTCACTCCACACACCCCCCCAATTTTGAGTTGTCAGAATCACTGTGACCATGTGCGGCATTTATTCTGTCCTGGGCTTCTCTGTATCCTTTCACAGAGCCCTGTGCAACTTGGAATGTTATCCCCACTTTTACAGTGGGGGAAACTGAGGCTCAGAAAGTTTGAGGCTCACTAGATCTGACTCCAGATGGCAAATGAGTGGCTATACGCACAGCCCCTATCCCACAGTCTGAGTGAGGATACAGGGGTGGTGCCCAGGGTAGGAGCAGAGCTGGGGGTGACCCCCAGAGCGGGAGGGGCTTTTATGAAATCCTGGAAGACCAGTACAAAAAAGGCACCCTGACCCCTTACACAGACAGGGAAACTGAGGCTCAAAAGGCAGGCACCAGTCCTCTTGTCTGCATTCCCCACATGAATGGGGGCCTTGCCTGAGCCCCCAATTCTCCAAAGGCCTCCTGATGACTCTTTAAGAAAGCATTTCTGTCATGAGGGGAGTGGGTGCTGGCTGTCCTGTGTATAGATCAGAAGTGACTGAGCCCTGACCTTTGGTCTCTTCTAGCCTCCCCCTTGGGCAGAAGCAGGAGAAATGGGTATACTCATGGCCCCTATCAAAGGAACAGACTCAGGGACCTGAAACCTCCCAGTCCCCACACCTTTCAATACCAGAGTCGCTAAGGCAAAGGGCTTCCTTCTGGAGACTTGGTACCTCCATCTGGATCCTGGGTAGAGGGAGAAAAGAAAGAAGCCAGGGATAAGGGGGGAAGCCCCTTTCTGGCATTTGGTGTAGGGGCCTGATGGGTCTTCCATCCCATGAGGTGACACCCAGGGGGCTGGAGACCCCTTGGTGGGGCAGATAGCCCAGTCCCTCCAGAGGCCCTCACTCAGGCAGGCAGCCATGCTGATTTCAGTCTCTGCTGCTCCTTCCTCTCTCAGCAGGTCCCCTGGGGCCTGGGCGGAAGCAAGCCCGGCTGGACAGTCCCCACTGTCTGGTTCCCACAGACTCTAGAGCCGCCAGGGGGGAGGAGGGACCTGCAGGGTCGGGGCTCACTGTGGCCGGAAGGGGTTGGGAAAATGCCTGGCCAGCTGTGGGGCCCCTCCCCACCGCGCACGCAGGACCCCAACCTGGAATCCATCTAGCAATGGGGAGAAGAAGAGAGGGTCTGTCCTGTCCCATCACACCCAGGAAGCCTCATGGGCGAAGAGTAGGGGGAAGCTCTGTGTGCACAGGGCATGAGGAAGGAGAGGCGAAAGAGACACTTATGTGGGTTTGTTCCAAGGTGTGTGTGTGTGTGTGTGTGTGTGTGTGAGAGAGAGAGAGAGAGAGAGAGAGAGAGAGAGAAAGAGAGAGAGGCACAGAGACAAACAGTCACAGAGACAGGGACAAACAGATTCGAGGGGTAAGTGTTCTTTCTCAGTCCAGTCAGGGAAAGAGGCCTCTCTGCCGGGCACTGTTCCCTGTGGCACATTCCTGTGGAGACCTGGTGACCCCAGTCCCCTCCCAGCCTGTGTCCTGAGCTAGTAGGAGGATGGGGAGGCTGGACTGACTGAGTCCCCTCCCCGACCCCCCCAACCCCTCCCATCCTGTTCCAGCCATCCTCTAAGGAGCTTAGCATCTGAACTGGGGTGGGGGCTTGGGGAAAAGAAAGCCACATCTGCATCATGCAAAAAGGGGTTAATCACAGCTGGTGCACAGACTCAGCAACTGGACTGGAGCCCTCTCTCCATGTCCCTCTCTGACCCCCCCAACATAGTCAAGAAGTGAAGACAAGTCCCCTCGCCTCAATTACCAAGCAGGACCCTGGGCTCAGCGCCGGCCTTGGACTCTCTGTATGAGCCTGGCTGAGTGCCCATCTCTCTGGGCCCTGATTTCACTCCTTTTGCCCAGCAGGGGTTGGGGAAAGGGCAGCCTGACTCTGAGTCTGGGTCCCAGGGGAGGGTCTGACATGGGGGACTGCCTGGAGAGGATCCCATCCCCGGGGGTGCTGGACCAGGAGGCCCAGACACCATGATCTCATGTTGCCCTCCGCTTGCTGCCCAGCCAGGGGACCCCACCCACTGGGCCTCCTGCCCTCACATTCTTTCCATGACCAACAGACGCCCTGTGGCTCCTGCCCATCCACCCCCACCTGGAGGGGTGGACAGTGCTTAGCAGAGATTCAGAATGCCTAACGTGGGCTGACCCAGAGAGAGCACCTCAGCGCAGATGGACAGACCGAGGCCAGAGAAGGCAAGCGAGGTGTCCAAGGTCACACAGCAACGCAGGAGCAGGTAACCACTCTACCGCCTTAACTGTGCAACTCTTCCAGGACTGGGGCTGTCCCATCTGACTCTGCCTCAGGGACCCTCCTCCCTGGAAGCTTGTCTGTCTCCAGGAGGGGATTACAGCCTCTCCACTTTGTCCCCAGAAGGTTAGAGTGGAAAAGGGTGCCAAGTTGCCTTTCAGAGTTAGGCTCAATCAGATTCTAACATGGTAGAATCTGGAGTATTAAAGAATATTCCAGAATTTTTAATCACAGCAGCTTAGATTCTTGGAATATTAGCACTGAAAGGGCGTCTCCTGCCCGATTTCTGAATCCCCTCTACACCAAGTACCAAGTCACACAGGGTTCCCGGAAAGGGGAGCCCGCTGCCTCCAGAGGAGGCCCCTTCCCGCCCAAGTCTGGCAGCTCTGAAGTACAGTCAGAAGTTCTTCACCTGCTGGTCCTCTGGTCTCTGCTCTCCCTGCCCCCACGGAGGCCTCCCCCACCCACAGGGCTGGGCCTTCCTCAGACTCCCCCACCCTCCACATCTTATCTCCCGCCGCTCTCCCGCCCACCCGGCTTCCTTCCCTGGTTTACGGCATTCCACCGCCCAGAGCTCTGGACACTCCCCACACCCAGACAGTGTCTGAGCCAGGGGCCTGGAGACCCTGTCCTGATGAGGGTGGGCCACTCTGAGGCGGCCACAGCGATGAAGAAGAAGGTTGGGTCGGCCAGCCTGCCATGTCTGCCTGCGGGGAGTATATAGAACCTAGCAATCCAGTCTTCAGCCAAAACATCCTGTCCCCACAACACCTGGATGATTCCCATCACCCCCAAGGGCCAAGCTGCCAGAGGCAGTAAGTACAGGACTAAACGGAGGAGCTCTGGAGCCCAACTGCCTAGGTTGGGATCCCAGCTCCGTCCCTCCCTAGCTGTGTGATCTTGGGCAAGTTGCTTCCCCTCTCTGGTTTTCCTCATTATAACATATGGACACTAACAGTTCCCACTCCATTGGGGCTGTTGTGAGGATGACAGGAGTTACTATTTGCAAAGTGCTTAGAACCAGTCTGGCACAAGGAAACGGCAATGTGTTTAAATTTTTTAAAAAGTTGGGTCCCAGGGGCAGGTCCCCTTAGCCTGATCTACTCCCCAGGGGAAGGTCCGGCTCTTGCGGAGGTTGGGGGATAGAGGGGAATGGAAGACTGTTACAGAGACAGGCTTGGGGCTCAATTACTGGCATCTCCACTTCTTTGTTGTGTGACTTTGAGCAAGTGGACTCACCTCTCTGAGGATCACTTTCTTCATCTGTAAAATGGGAGTAATATTTTCAACCCCCAGGACCCATGTGTGAGAAACCTAATCCCACACACGGTGTGTACAGTCAGCCAACAAGAAAGAAATCAGAACATAAGACAGCCCCACTGGGGGGTCTGGGACCCTCAGCCCCATCCCTCTGCCCCATCCTTCTGCCCCTTCCTTTACATGTGGCAAACCTCTGTCCCCGCACAGCGGGAGGTGCCTGATCCCAGTTCCTGCCCCACTGGTAACTGGGTGGTGATGGCGAGGCAGCTGGTGAGGCCAAAGGAAGTGGTTCCAGGCTAAAAACAGGCAGGGGAGGCCCATTTAGTTACACAGCCCGAATCCTGCCCAGTGGCCTCTGGAAAGGCCATGGCTGCCTCCTCCTGACCACAGCCCACAAGGAGCCCTGATCTGTCCTGGATACAAATGAGAGGCCCTCGAAGACAGCCAACTCCCTGGTGAGTGCTGTTTCTACCTCTGCGCCCTTGCACTTGCTCTCCCCTCCACCCGGAATGCTCCCTCTCCCTCCGCACTGGCTGACTTCACAGCACCCAGAGGCCAAGTTAAATATTGCCTGCTCAGAGAGCCTCCCCTCAGCCCCTTATCTGATTAGATGCTTCCAGATTTGTCTCCTCCACCAGGCACCTGTTGTGATATGGGATTATGCATTCCTAGGTGTGTTCACTTTTTATTGTGTTTCTGCCTTAGACTATAAGCTTCAGGGAGCAGAGGCTGGTCTGCCTTTTTCATTGTATCTGCTTCCCTAACCCAGCGACTAGCACACAGAAGGCCCTCGATAAAGGTTTGCTGAGTGGACGACCGGACTGATGGTCAGCCCCCCCTTCATCCCTTCGCCGTGGAGGAAATCTCAGAGAAGCCACCAGGGGCTCGGTGGCCCACTCAGAGCAAAAGCCCAAGTTAGGGGCCTGGGCTGTCAGGCTTCGTCCCTGCTAACCCTAGCCTTACTCCAAATCGCCTTTGCACTTGAGCTTCCTTCCTCCTAGAACAACCTTCTACTAATCCCCAGGGAACCCTTTGATCTCTGTTCAAACTCTGTCCTGGGAGAAACCCTCCCCGACTCTGCCCCCACCCACCCCACCAATGCATTCTAAATTCACTGCTGCCCAGGTCAGAGTTCTCCCACCTCAAAGAAAGCTCCATAAGGCCAGAGACTTTCATCTCCTGGCTGCTTGCCCCCCAGCACCTAGAACACTGTCTGGAACACAATAGGGTCTGGAGACATAGTTGTAGAAGAAACAGCTGCTCTGTCCACATCCCTCATGTGATGCATGGTTCCCAGGAGGCAGGTAGGATTAGTAACCCCATTTTACAGACAGGAAACTGAGGCTCAGAGAGGGCAAATAAGTAGATTTGAACCCCGTTCTGTGTGACCTGAGCCCAGTCTCTGTCATCAGCCTGTCCCCCTAGAGACACATGAGACCTGCGTCTCCCTCCTGTCCCCCCACTTCTTTCAACTGCTCAAGCAGACATGGCCCAGCCTCCTTTTGGCCTCCCTGCCTCCAGCCTCTCTCTCCCACTCGCTAACCTCTCTGGCTTCAGGGATCCTTGTGAACCACGGATCTGGCCATATGCCTCCTTTGCTCAAAACCCCTCCATGTCTCCCTACTGCCCCAATTCAGGCTGGCATTTGAGGGCCCTCCCAACTTCTCCAGACTTATTTCCTGCTTCATCATGGAGACTCCAAGTCAACTTTGCTCTTAGCTACCAGCCTTTGGACATACTATCCCCTCTGCCTGGAATGCCGTCCTCGTTCCATCTGGAAAAGGCCCGCCCCTCATTGCTCTCAGCTTTGATGTCACTTCCTGCCACCAGAGAAAAGAAATTAGGAGTTGTGTCTCCTTCTATGTCCCTCCAGCTTCACCCTAACCCCCCAGCTCCCAGCCAGTGGGGTTCCAGAGGGTGTGAGCTCCCTGAGGGCGGGGACCATGACTCATTCACCCCTGGGTCCTAGCTTCGGGCCAGGCCCAGAGCAGGAACTCGACAAATAGCTGTGCCATGATTGGTGGTGTCCGAAGTCACATCACCTGCTTTGAGTTGTGACCCCACCATTTGCTGGCTGGGGACTCCAGGACTTGTCCGTAAACCCCCTGAGCCTCAGCTTCCTCAGCTTAATTAAATACCTAACAAAAATAACCACTCTTAGGGTGGGGATAAAATGAGTCCATAAGTGGAAATCACTTGCTACAGTGCCCCGTGCTCGGTAAACAACAGCTATTAATGTGCAGAAAAGAACAGGTGCGTGGACAGCCGCATGAACAGGAGCTAGGTGTGGGTAGGCCCATGCTTCAGGACAGCCCTGGCTGCTGGACACCCTCGGCAGCCCTGTCCCTGGCCGAATCTTTTCCCACCACTGCTCTGTTGGGTCCAAGGTGGCCAGTGGAATTCAAGGCCACTGGACACAGACAGGAAGAGGCAGCGTCACCAGGCCTGGCGTAATCCAAACCAGATGCGGCCTCAGACCCCTGGGGGTGGTCACTGCAGGCCTGGCCAAGGCCCAGAGGCAGGAAATAGTCTTGGAGGAACGCTTTCTGGGCTGGAATCAGCCGGGAGGAGCTGTCCCATTGAGGGCGTTAACCCTTCTTAGCCCACAGGGGGTTAGCCAGGACACCGGGCAGGGGAAGCTGGTGGTGCCAGCCCCGTGAGATGCAGTGCACCTTGTAGGCAAGGCGGCAGGGTCATCATTGTAATGGGCACCATGCAGAAGGGGCCCATAAGCAGGCACTGTAGTGGGCAGGGAACACTGGGCAAGGGATAGGGGATATTCCCAGCCTGGTACCCGGGACTTGAAGAATCACAGCCCAGAGCCTTGGGCCTGGCTCTGGCCCCAGCTGGCAGGCCCCAAAGGGCCATGGATTCACTCCCTCCATCAGGATGGTTCCTAGGGTGAAAAGCTTTATCCTGCGAGGTCACGGGGGATGGCAGTTCTAGGGATGATGGTAATGGGGTTGGGACTCAGGCCTGCGGAGAGGCAGAAACTCAACCCCACCTTGGGGGGTTGTGGCCGTGACTTTTTCCTGCGTGTGCTCTGTGGCTCTTGAAGGGAACAAAATCTCTCTGAACCTCCACCTCACCCATATTGTTGAGTCTATATCCTTTACCTCCTGGGATCAGGGGAGGCCAGAGGAGGCCCCTGAAAAATCAAAAAGAGCTTTCCAAGCTGTGCTCCAGGGAGGTGATAAGGACAGAAGCAATGATCAGCTCTGTTCCATGGTTCTGGGTGGCCTTCCTTCCTAGGAAATGTTAATTTGCTGTGTGGCCTCAGGCAGATTCTCTTCCCTTTCTGAACCTGTTTCCTCATCTGTGAAATAGGGTGAATGCGCACCCTGTCCCATCTTGAGACTGTCACGATGGCCTAGGAGTGCCAGTGGAGAGCAGAGCCCAGGTTGTCATTTGCATATTATAGAGCAGGAAACTGAGACCCATGCTGAGAGTCGGGGGTCCTGGGTTCTAGTCCCAGCTGTTGTTCTCTGCTGAGGGACCTTCTTGGTTTTGGCCTCGGTTTCCCCAGCTGGATCCAGGCCCTGGATCTCTGCTGCGGCTGGACCTCATTTCCTCACCACCCCCCACCCCGCCCCATGGCTATGACTCATCCTTCATCATCACGCTGTGTGGCCGAGGCTTAGCCTGGGTGGGGGCCAGCAACACTGAGAGAACTCAGAGGAAACCACAGGCCTGGCCCAGCTGGCAGGTGGCGAGCGGGAGGGTAGGCAGGGATCCACGGCCCCGGGGGTCTGGTCTGCAAGCACATGTCCCATGAAGAACCCCAATCAGGTTCCCCCGGAGTGTAAGACACTCCCCCAGGCTTAGACCCCAAAGTCAGCCTCCCCCACCCCACGTGGCACCTGCTACAGTGGGAGGCTGAACCCACCTGCTGGTATGGGACAGGGGCAGGAGTGACAACCCTGGCCTTGCCCTCCAGGCCCATATTCATGGAGTCAGGGGAGGTAGGGATGATCAGTGTCCTGGTCTGTGGTCAAGTGCAAGATTTCTCAAGAGGCAGGCAGTGTAGCAGTCAAGAGCGAGGGCTCTGGACCCGTACTGTCTGGGTACCGGTCCTGGCTCTGCCAGTAACTAGCTGTATGTCCCTAAGCAAGTGGCTTAACCTCCCTGAAGCTTGATTTCCCCATCTGAGAAATGGACCTAACAGCACGCCTGCTGGGCAAGATCGCCGTGAGCAGCCAGGGTGATCGTGACCACGAGGAGCCGGAGCGGGGCTGGTACCCAGCTGCCCTCGATGCACGCGACTGCTGTCACGGCCGCTCCTGCTGGAACCCCTTCACCCCAAGCAGGCCAACCAGCTGCCCCACTGAGGCCAGTCCCAATTCTGACTCAGTTGTCCTCATAGCCAGAAAGGCTGTGCCCTCTTCGGTCAGGCTCTCCCGCCCTCTGGCTGACGTCTCCAGCAGATGGAGTCTGGGCCAGAGCCCGCTGTGGCCCATGGGAAAGAGGGGAGAACAGCTCTCTCCCCAAGGCCTCTGGGGGAGACCCTCCCCATCCCTGCAGGTCCGGCAAAGGTGCCACAGGCCTGCCCGAACCCCTGGCTCGACCTGGGGGCTCTGCCTTCTGCCGACACCTTGTTCTGCTGCGAAGCCGGGTGGGTTCATGCGCAGGGCCTTGCCCTGGGAGACGAGAGTTTAAGCTCCAGCTTCTTCCTGGTTGAATAGCCTTCAAGTTCCTTCCCCTCTCTAAGCCTCAGTTTTCCCCCCTATAAAATAGGAATAACAGGGGCATCTGGGTGGTTCAGTGGATTAAAGCCTCTGCCTTCTGCTCAGGTCATGATCCTAGGGTCCTGGGATCGAGCCCCGCATTGGGTTCTCTGCTCAGCAGGGAGACTGCTTCCTCCTCTCTCTGCCTGCCTCTCTGCCTACTTGTGATCTCTGTCTGTCAAATAAATAAATAAAATCTTTAAAAAAAAATAGAAACAATAATAACGTCCACTTCATAAGCTTGCTGCTAGAGAAAAATGAGTTAATACCCACACAGGCACTTAAAGGGAACCTTCTACCCAGTAAGCGCCCAATGCGTGTTGGAAGGTTCTGTGACAGATGAGCAAACTGAGGCCCAAAGCGGGGAAGCCATTTGCCCAGATCCTGGGCTGGGCAGCCTGGCTCCTTAGGCCACACCGGGAGCTACCATGCTGCACCCTGAAGTTCAGCGCCCCCACCGAGCGTCCGGCCCCCAGCAGTGCTCGGGGGAACAGTGGTTCCCTCTGACCTCACCCAAGTCCACACGCACATAAGGGGAAGAAAGCCACATCCAACCTGTACATTTATTTACAAGGCACAAGCTGAGAGCAGGTGGGGAACTGCCCGATGGCTTTCCCACTCCTCCGGGGCCTGCTGACCCCATGATTCGAGGCCATGTGTGACCCTGAGGATGAGGGCCCACTGTGGCTGGGCTGGGCCCGCCTGGCCCTCAGGCAAGCTCGGGGGTGGTCTCCTTGTCCCCCAGGCCTCCCCCCGCCCCCTCCGCCAGGCCTGGGCTGGGCGTCCTTCTCTCACACCGAGTTCCTGTGTGTTGGTGGTCGTCGGGAAGGTGGGCGGGGGGCCGGGCCGGGCCAGCTGGTGTGTGCTAGGCCTTATCTGTTGGGAGTGGGGAGGCGGGCGGGGGCATGGAGGTCCTCTTTCACAAAGCCTGCTCTGTCTCCCCTGGCAGCTGGGCCTTAGGAATTGGACTTGCTGCCTTCCTGCCCCACCAAGGGCCTCCCATCCACAACCGCAGAAGCCCCACATGCTGGGACCCCCAGCCTTCCTGTTCCAGCTAGGAGCAAGCCCAAGCCAGGGATGCCCCAGGTGAGGCCAAGCAGGAATCACCAGGGCAGCAATTTCCAAGAGGGGGAGCCGGGGAGGGAACAAGGGCCTGTGGCATCTGGGCTGTGGCTGACGGGCCGGGGGCTCTGTCTGGGGAGGCATTAGCAGGATCGATTCAGGCCACATCTGAGGCGGCTCACGTCGGGGAAGCAGTCGCTGCGCGGGGTCATGGGGAGCCCCGAGCCTCCCAGCCTGGCGCAGCCTTGTCCTAGCCAGCCCACCCTGGGGATCTGGCCCGTCTGCTCTGGCCTTCTGGGCTGTGTGGCCTCAGCCCCGGCCGCTGTGCGGCTGCATCCAGGCTTCAGCCTCTCCTGGGGCTCAGACCCCCAGAGCCATGAGTGCTCCCGAGCTGCTGATCTTCTTGAAGCGGTTCGCAGCACTGACAGCAATGAAGTTTTTCTGAGGAAGGAGGAAAGAAGGATCCCCGTCAGCTGCAGCGCCATGGAGAAACTGTGGCATAGCAGAGCGCCTCCTAAGCTCTCCTTCATTCTCCAAGGGCCAGATGCGGGGGAGGGTGCAGTGCCCAAAATGGCCACAGGAGGTGCTATGACACCATGGCTTCAGGACGCCTTCCTTCATTCCACAGGTAGGGCAGCCAGACCTGAGCACCTCTCTGCTCTAGATGCTCCAATGGTTCCTATTTCACTCCAACTAAAACGTAAGCCCCTTGCCATGGCCAACAAGTCCCTCCACCCCCTGCCTCCCATTCCTCTCTGACTTCATCTCCCTTCACCCCTTGCTCATCCCACTCCAGCCTTACTGGCCTCCTACTTTTTCGTCATGTTTTGCCAACCATGCTTGTGCCTCAGGGCTGTTGCACAGGCTGTTGCCTCTTCCTGGAACACTCTTCCTCCAACACCAGCATGGCTCACTCCTCATCTCCTTCAGGTTTTTTGTTCACATGTTTCTTCTCAGTGGGCCCTTCCTGACCACCCTATATAGAAGTGCAACCTCTCTCCTGGCACTCCTGACCATGCTTATTTCTTTCCAGAGCACTTCCTTAACCCTTTTTCATAACTCCCTACCCTCTATCCAAAGTAAGTCCACAAAGACTAAAATCCTTGTCTCTTTTGTCCACCAGTACACTCCCAGTGCCTAGAAGGAACAGATACTCAATAAATATTTGTAAAATGAAGGGAAAGGGCCAGTGATGGGGTCAGAGATCTTTTCCTGTGCCTGAGCCTCAAACGGACACCCCTCCCCAGGGTGGAGGGTCACGGATCCAGGACAGGAACCAGCCCAGGACAAAGAGAAAAGCCAACCCTGTTTTCCAGACAGGGCTAGGCCTGGTCCATAGGAACTGCCAAGGCAGGGCTAGTGGGGCCTGGGATCTGCCAGGAGCTCTTCCTGCCTGCAGCCCCTCCCGCCACCCCACCCCATCCAGTGGTACCTTCCAGCGCCTCTTCATGAGGTATTTCTTAAGCAAGATCTGGGACTTAAGGCGTCGGTTACAGCGCTTGGCTTTCTCTGCCAGATTGTTGAGCCAGGGGTGGGCGAGGCACTGGGCAGCGCTCATCCGGGCCCTGTGGGAGGGGGCAGTGTGGTGAAGGCGGGCAGCATGCCTGGGAAGCACCAGAACGCAGAGGGCCCCGGCCTTCTTCCTGCCCTGCCAGCACACTCCTGCACAATCACACACACACACACACACACACACACACACACACACACACTGGAGTTGCACACATGGGGTCTGTGTCCTCAAGTGAGCCTCACCTCTGGTCCTTGACAATGAGGTTGGAGACAAAGTCTTTGGCCTCATCGGACACAGCCTCAAAGGTCTCCTCATCAAAGTACCAGTTGGCAGAGAGAACATTGTTTAGGGTCTCTGTGTCATCGTCTCCCAGGAAGGGGGAGAGGCCGCTCAGCCTGGAGAGAGAGGATGTCAGGAGGTGCTGAAAAGACCCCCAGGCTCTTGAGTGGGACAGACCTGGGTTTGATTCTGGTTGGGTGACCTTAGGCAAGTCACTTCCCCTCTCTGAGCCTCACTCTTCTCCTCTGTAAAATGGGCATAATCATCCCAGCTTCCCAGGGTTACACTGAAGAAGAGGGATGACAAGGGTATAAAAAATGTCTGCTGCTCCTCTGCCCCCACCCTGGGTCATCAAGGATCTGCTGTCTAGGAATGTTGACTGGGACACTATGCCTTCAGGGGCCTTCACTTCTCCATCTACAAAATGGGTACAAAGTTCCCCTTTCCTGGCTCTCCCCAGCATGCCCTCTCCCAGCAAAACCCTGATTGAGGGAGCAGGGGCATGGAACCCACCTCACCAGGACCCCAAGTCCAATTTTGGTCTCAGCTGCCCACCCCTGTGCCCCACCACATAGATGCCATATTCCCTCAGGACTCACAGCATATAGGTGATGACCCCCATACTCCACATGTCTGTCTTATCGGAGATTTGGTCATAATTCACCACCTCAGGTGAAAGAAACTCTGGGGTCCCAAAATTCACCTTTAGCTTCTCATTGGGATTATACCTGAGGGTGAGAGCAAGAGCTCAGAGCGCAGACCCCCCAGCCCGTTCACTGCACCCTCTGCACCTCCCCTGTCCCCCGCCCACCTCAGAGGCTTGCCCTGCCCTCCCCACCCACCGACAGGGTACCTCCGTGCCAGGCCAAAATCAATGATCTTCACCAAATGGCCCGTGGTGTTGACACACAGGATGTTCTCTGGCTGAGGAGAAGGGGGTGGCCCAGATTGACCTCTGACCCAGCTCACCCTGCCTCCCCACCCAGGTCCACCCAAGTCCCAGACTCTCTGGGCAGCCTGTCAGAGACCCCCAGACCTGCCTGTTCCAGGCACAGACAAGGACCCTGATGCCCTGAGAGGGTAGGAATCGTCCTCTCCTGGCCTCCTTGCTCCTCCCACTGGTGTCTAACTGAGTAAGGGCTCAGTCAAGTCTCCTGGGAATCCTGTGGCCCCAGCACAGGTCAGTGTGTGAATGATGTTCCTGAGAAACCAGTCCCTTCCTGCTCTGGGCCTCCAGGTAACACAGGGACACAGGACTAATCTGACGTTGCAAAGCAGAAGCATTTTAAGTAGTTAATCATGGTTAAAAGGCAGGAGACTTTGCACAACAAGCCTGCCTTCCTAATCTTCAACACCTCCCAAAACCCCAGAAACCCTAGCTACGTGGCCACAGGGCACCTGGTGTGTGTTGCCACTGTCCCCTGAGCCGGGTGCTGGGCCCCAGAAAGGTCCCAGGGTACCATCTTCTGGGGGAACGAGACAGACTCAGGTCTCCTTCTGGAGGACACAAGACTTCCTGAGGAGCCCTGGGAAGGGTCTTATGGCCATGGTTCACCCAACTTCCTTGACCATGAGACCCCTTTTTGATGAGAAATGTATTGCTATCCTGAAAAAACACATTTTAGAATAAAGAGGCTTAAGACAGCTTCTACCCAGGATGTTGTGTTTTAACTGGGGACCCTGCTCTGGCTTTCACAGGCCAACGGCAGGCCTCTAACACTGTGGGCAGAGGCCAGCTCCATCTAGAATCTCCGGAGTCACCCTACGCTTTCCTTTCCCTGTCTCCTACCCCCTCCCACATCAGCAAATCAGGTTGGTCCCATTTTCAGAACGTACCCATCATCTGGCCACCTCCCTTCCCTCCGCCATGGCCACTGGTGCCAGCCCCCACCGCCTCTGCCCTTTGTCATGACAACGGACTCCTAGATTCTCTGCCATGAAGTTGTCCCATGGAAACCCCTCTCCTTACCCTCCTGGCTTCCTCCTGTGTCCGTGGGGATGCTACCTGCACACCTGGCCCGTGGGCTGTCAGAAGGCGCGTACACCCCGAACAGCTCTGACCCGGAGCCAGCACAGAGCCGGTGTGGGCCAGCCCCAGGCCTGCTTCCGCCCAAGGTTCCGGCCCTTGCCCACTTCTTTAAGTTCACCTTGTCTGTCTCCCCATTCCTCTCATGGCTTCTCATCATGCTTGTCGTGGTTTAAAAGGACCTATTGTAGGAATGCCTGTTTCTGCCACTGACCTGGAGGCTCCAGGGGACAGGGTGTGTCCTTCGTCATCCCTACAGTGACACCCGTGCCCAGCACAGCATGCAGCCACAGAGGGGTGGCCGAGCACAGCAGAGGAGTGTGATACCCATTTATCAGAGGAATGAACCCAAGTACTAGCCGCGAGGCCAGTGGGCGGTAACTGCCCCTCAGTGTCCAGACTGCGGCTTCGCCACTGGCCCGGCCACCGTCCTGGAGACATGAGCCCCCGCACTGCCGCTGCTCCCGCCTACCCCATACCGCGGCTGGCTGCCCATCCCAGGCAGCTGCCACCTTATGTGTAAGGTGGACCGAATGCGTAAGGCCTTCGGGCTCTCCCTGACAGGCTCCGTGCAAGGCCCTGAGCAAGGTCAGAGGAGGGACAGAAATACTCTTTCATGGAACGATTCTCCTAGTGCCTAGCTCACGCTGGTTGCTACTATACTACACGGCTTTGTTTTCCAGACTCCTCTTCTAGAACCTAAGTTCCTTGAGAGCAGGCATCTTTGTCTACTTTGCTCATTGCTGGGTCTACAGCACCTCGAGCACTGCCTGCCGTGAAGTAGGCCCCCGACAGATCCTTGCAGGACACAGGAACCAACGCTCAGAGCGCCTGGGAGGGGCCAGCTCCACGTGGACATTTAAGCAACCCTTAGCGAACTGTAGGCATGAGACGCCAGGCTTGGGGCTCCCAGGACAGAGGACGCGTGCTCAGGACTCTGCTACAAGTCCCTGAGAGCTGGGACCAAGTCTTGTTTCCTCTCTGTTGGATCCCTGGCTCCTGGTACTTCGGGAAGCCTCAACATACCCTTTGGGATCTGCAGCTAGAAGGATAGAGGGAGGGAGAGGACGGATGGGAGGGGGGCAGGAACACCGGTGGCGACCCTGGCTTCATGGGGTCCGCTGCGACTCCTGAGCTCCCCCGGGAGGCCCCAGTACCTTGAGGTCCAGGTGCAGGACTCGCATCTTGTGCATGAAGAGGATGCCGTCACAGATCTGCCTGACAAACACCATAGTGTCCACCTCGGTCAGCTGATAGTCCTCGTCCACGATCCTTTCAAAGAGCTCGCCGCCCTCGATGCTGTGTGCACAGACCCCTCTGCAGGCTTGCTTCCGGGCTGGCTGGCACCCCCACCCGGCCCCCTGCCCCACGGCCAGCACTCACTACTCCATGAACAGGACTATCTCGTGTGACGTCTCGATGGCCGCGTACAGCTGAATCAGGTTACGGTGGTTTAGCTGGTTCATCACCTCGATCTCGAGCATCACCATTTCCTGGGCACCGGGGAAGCCAGGGCCGCCAGCTGAGTGTCCCTGCTCCCTGTCCTGCCCCCTCTGTACCTCTGCCCTGGACCGGACCCATCAGGCCCGGCCAGGACCCCACCGCTTGGCCTCCTCCTTGCCGGCCTCTCCCTGTCTCCCATCTCTCCCCACCCGGAGCCCGTGTCCTCACACCCTGGTCATTCTGGCCAGGACTCCGTTCCTTTGCCAGTTCTTCCCTTCTCTTCCCGACTGGATACTGGGGTGCCCGAGGGCCAGTCCTCTGCTCACTGCTCTCCCCACTGCACTCTCTCCCTGGGCTTTCTCCTTAAGTCCCAGGACTTGGCTGATCCCTGCAAAGGTGACTGATTCCCAAATATGCATGTCTACCTCTGAGCACGCCCTTGAACTGCAGGCACCCACAGCTCCCACGGCCTATCGGCCATTCCCCTCGGATGGCTAAGACACTCCCTGGATCTCTCAGGTCCAAATGAAACACTTGCCATGGCCTCCACCCCACCACTGAGCTGTCCTCAGCTTGCCTGTTGGCAAGAGGCCTGCCCCCTCGCCCAGGTGTGCAGGACCTAAAGCCAGGAGCCGTCCCAGATTCCTCCCATTCTCATACCCAGGCTCGGGAAATCCCTCTAGAGTTCAAATCCAGGAACTTCTCATCAGCTCCACCACCACTGACTTCCTGACCTGAGCTGCCGTTATATGTCACTTTGAGAAAGGGTGAACGCCAGCTGTCACAGCGGTAGCTTGAAGTCAGCTGTGGTAGGAATGTGGATACCAGGGAAATTGCCAAATGCTACAGATCAGGCCTCTCACCCCTGCCCATCCCCTCAGCACCCAGCATCATATCACTGCCCCAATTTTTCCATTTTGCCCGTGATGCTGCTCCTTCATTCACATCTCACTCTACCTGCCGCTTCCTCAGACAGGGCTGACCTCACCACCCTATCCTCGCGGCTCCCATCGGCCCCCACGCTCCTTGTACCCTCCCTGGCTCTATTCTCCTTCCTGGCACCGCTCAGGTCCTGACGTCACCCTTCCTGTGTGCGTCGTGCGGGGTTCTCTGCCCCCGTCTCGAGCGTGTCGGCCCCGGCGGGCAGGGACTCCGACAACTCACTGCCCCTTCCCGAGCCCCTGGGGCAGCAAACCACCCAGAAAAAGTACTCACTAATTCATTCATCAAGAGCTGACTCCAGTTAATCTCACAGCACATACGTCTGGAGCATCTACACCGAGCCAGGTCCTTGACAGAGGCCCGGAGACCCCGCGGTGGAGCGGGAGGCCGGAGAAAGGCAGAGTCGCATGGAAAACACACGCCTTCCTGATGTGCGATGATGGAGAAGCAGCGCCACAGGGCTCTGAGCCTCTCCTCACGCTCCTCCCAGGTTCTAGACCTCTGCACGCGCTGTGTCTCTGCCTCAAATGCCCACAAGCTCCCTTCTCAGCTCCCCTGCCTCTACCCAAGGGTCCCCCACAGACTTCTGTCGCTCCTGGCCTTCTCTCTCACAGTCCCCTCAGTCTGAACCCCCCTGCCCTGCCTCTCCAGCTCCTCCTTCGAGCCTTTACTGGAGAGAGACTGGCCCGCTGAATCTGCAAGCCCCTCCACAGCCCCCTCCTGACCCCTGCCTGACCCCCACCTGACCCCTGCCTAACCCCCGAGTGACCCCTATCCTAGCTTTCCTGAGCTACAGCCCTCACCACAACAGGGGGCTACGTGGTCATCACCCCCTCATTCCCCATGAGCCTCTGCCTACCTTCACTCATTCATTCACTCTTTGATTTGTTCCTTAAACAAGCACTGCCCTCGGCCTCCTCTGAACCAGGCCCAGGCCAAGTGTGGAGGCACAGCTCTAGACCAGGCCTGATTACCTGGGCACCCCCTGAGGGCAGAAACCATATTCACTTCACTTTGGGACACCTGCCCACCCCTACCCACTGTGCCCAGCGCAGGGCCTGGCCCAGAGCCTGCGCTCATCAGTATTTTCTGGATTGAACCAAACAGAAGGCAGGAACGTCCTGGGCCTAGAAGGGGAATTCCCAAGGATAAGTTCACCAACTGAGGTGTCTTGTTTATGGGTGGGGGCTTCAGGTCCCTGTGGCAGGGTTGTCCGTCTGTCCATCTGTCTATCTGAGTGACATCCTCAGCGCATCAAGGTTCACACACCAAGCCCCTGGTGCAGACATATGGGCAGAGGGAGGTGAGAGGTACCCACTCAAAGAACTCCCTCTCCTTCCCATGTAGCCGTACTACCCCCAGCCCCTACTACCTTGTCTTTGGGTGTCTGCTTCTTGATGACCTTGGCTGCCAATTTGAGGCCTGTGGCTTTCTCTGTGCAGGTACAGACTGCTCCAAACTTGCCGCTGAGGAGAGAAGAGTTTGGGAGTGAGGGGGTTCCCAGCGGCCCAGGGCTGAAGTAGGGGGCCTGCAGTCTGCTCCTGTCTGGGTCCCCCTCTGTGAGCTGGGACACCTGCTCCGGTCAAAGTCAGGAGCTCTTTGGCAGGGACAGTGGCTGAACCACACCAACCATGGCCACAGGACGGGTAGACTCATCCACAGGCAGGCCCCTGACAGCTCACAGCCTTGTGGTAAGCATGGGCCTTCAGGCTCTGGGCCCCAGGGGAAGGCACCTGGAGGGCTTTTTATGAAGCACTTTGAGGGGATCTGGGTGGTGCATGAAACTGAAACAGATGGGAAAATGCTGTTGGTTTCCTACGGGAAATACTGAACAATGAGCGGTGCGTCTGTGTGAGAGACAGAGTCATGAGTGCGAATCAACCCATGTGACAGCTTGCGTACGAGGGAGTAGGTAACCCCGCAGAAGTAATTGTGTCCACGTAGATGGTGTCCAGTTGGGGTGTGTCTGGGTCTTGCACAAGAAAGAAGTGAGGCCCTGGGGCTTGACACTCTCCTGCCTACACACCAGGGGCTCGGGTCCCAGATCTCACCCGCCCAGAGCCTCCTTGGAGTTCAGGCTGAATTGACTGTTGACATTCCCGGGCCTCAGCTCCACGATGCGGTGGGGAAAGGGGGCTGGGGGAGGCGGACAGTCATCTGAGAAGAGAGCAGGGCCATCACAGTCAGTGCCAGGGGCAGTGGACGAGGTGCCCCAGCACCACCCCCTCCTGCCTGGCCCGGGCCCCATCCAGGGAAGTTCACCAAGTGATACCTGGGGGACAGCTGGCTCCAGGATAGGGGCTAGGGGGCCCAGTTTCCAGTTCCAGCTCTGCCACCAACACACAAAATGGCCTTGGGACTCTGTCAGAGGGGGCTCAGCGTCTCCTGGCACAACAATGGGGACAGCTGATTGGACTTCTCAGACCCTCCCACATCCCAAGGTTTCTGCATTTCCATTAAAGGAAAAAAAAGGAGGGGAGGGGGCAGGATGATAATGATGGAATGCCAGAGAGGCATGACTATGCCTGAATGATGGGGTAGGTGACGGGATCTGCCTACCATCCCCTCTAATTACACTACAAGCTGGCCTGTTCTCCGGAATGGCTGCCCAACCTGGGAAAGGCCCAAGGGCGGGGCGGGGCGGAGGGGTGGCAGGGGAGGAGACCGGGACCCGAGATGTTTGGTAGGGAGAGGCTGCCACCTAGCGGCAACCACGGGGAACAGCGGGCCCTGGCGGCTCGCAGGCTGAGTCATCGGGAATGGAAACCTCTTTATAAATAGCAAGAGGCAGCAGGGAAGCAGGGCTGGTGATAAATCTGACAGCCCTTGGAGGTTGTTCAGGTCCCGTTACCCCAAGGATGTGATTTCTGGAGGGGGCGGGGCAGAAGCCTCTGCTGCTGCCTGGGGGAGGAGGCAGGGCTCCTGGCTGCCGCCCAGCCGCCAGGCCCTCCCACCCTGTCTGGGTGGCACTGTGCCGCTGACCGGGCAGCCTGGCTGGGCTTCCAGGGCACCTCAGTCTGGAGGAGGGGGTGTCAGGACACTCTGGGCTCTTCTGACCCCATCTCACCCCACACCCATCCCTGCTGCACCCCCACCCAGGCCTTTTCCCTATGCACCTGCTCCCCAAGCTTTCTCATGCTTGGTGGCTCCTGCTGCCCGCTGGATAAACCACCAAACCACCCAGCCCCTTGTCTAATCACCAGTTAAGGCCACTCCACGGTCCTGCCCCATCTCACGTGCCCAGCTTCCTTTGTCACTGCTCCCATACAGGCACCTGTGCTCCTCAGCTCATGAACCTTCTATGGCTCTCATGACCCTCGCCACCCATTCCAGGTTGCCCTTTAACTACCAAAGCCTGGCCTTTGAGCCCTTCTATGGACTGACTTCAAATTCCACTGTCTAGAGAGTTGGTGCTCCTCCAAAACCTGTCTGATTTTTTTTTTTTTTTTCAAAACCCCTTTATAGACAAAGTAGAAGAAAGTCTACAGTGAACTCTGAAGTGGGTCTGTTTGGACAGGTTCAAATGCTGTCCTAGCTGTGGATTTGGGGCACTCACTCCATTTCCCTTTCCCTGAGCCTCCATTTCCCCATCTATCAAAAGGGACTAGGAACTTATACTTCTTAGAATTGTGCATGGCTCAGAGCAGCTCAGTCCTCTAAACAGGGAGACATGGGGACATCTGGGGAGCCCCCTTCCCTCCCCAGCCCCCACCTGCCCCTGGCCTACCCAAAATCTGGAAGCAGTCCTCCTCCCTGGCTGTGAGACAGAGGTCCTGCCCCACCTCCGATTTCTCCGAGGGAACAGCCTGGAACTCGATCCCGCTTGAGGTGTCCCCTTGCACCTTAGCCTGGCCAGCCTGGCCTGGAGCCTTCTCTCCTGCTTCCTTCTGGCTGTCTGCCAGGACGTTCTTCCCTCCTTCTGCTACCTTGGCTGGCCCGGGATCCGTGGGGACGGGAGTCACAGGCACCCCTTCAAAGATGAGCTCTGATGCATCACTCAGGGGCTTCTTAGCGGGCAGATCCTCAGGACTAGAATGTGAGAACCCAGAGGTGATGCCTTCAATGACCACAGGGTTGTTTCTGCTTCCGGGAAGCCTTGATGCTTCCAGAGCCTCTTCTGCAATCTGGAGCTGATACAACCACCCCCCCCCCCACAACCCCGTCCCCACCGCCGCCCCAAATGCACTTCATACGACATCAAGGGATGTTAATAATACCATGCATGTCTGTGGTCATTTTCTTGATGATCGATGCATTAATATATCATTAATATCTACTAATAGGATTGTTGTTTTGGTTAATCATGAGGTGGCTACAGTTAGATTATGAAGCTCTTGATTCATATAAACTGGGAATGCAACTGATTAATCAGTGATACCAATGTATTAATTGATATTAATACATAATTCAGCCTGATACAGTGATAGTATCATGGTTTACAATTTATCGCTAATATCACTCATGTGATTAGCATTCAGGTTCGTCTAACAGATGGCCTCATAACACTGGTGCTATACTATGGTTAGGAAAGCATTAGTAATGTTCTATCAATCTGATGATTAGTCATGTTTCATATTATAGTAAGAACGGAGATCTTTTCCTCCCGAAATCTCAGTCCTGCCCTCAGCTAGAACCAAGTTCAAGGAGTAAGGGAGACTTTGGCCTCCAGATGCTTCATGAAGAGATCTTCAAGGACCTCTCTGTCTTGACATTCCAGGTGTCTGTGAACTATCACCAAGTCCTGGTTTCTGCAGGGGTACAACGTAGGAAAGCCAATGCCCAGGACAGATGTTAAACATCGGAACTGCCCGATCTAGCACGGAACACAGTGGCAATGAGGTCGAGACAGAGCAGCTAAATGCACCTGCTGTAGACAGAGCCTCAGACCCCTCCCCACCGCCCGACGGGAGACATTCACCTGGAGATGATGGCAGGGCAGCTGGGGCTGTGCAGAAAAGCGGGCGAGCCCCTCCTGGCCCCTGCTTGGCCCTCCACTGCCTTCTTGTGTACCTTGGGCTCTCTGGGGCCCTCCTGCTTGGCATCGGGCTTCTTAACGCTGGCCTCGGCTGTCGCCGTCTGCTGGGGCAGGGCTGCCGGCTGCCCAGCACTGCCCTCCGCAGGCCCCGCACCCAGGTTGCCTTCTCCCTCTGGGCCGGGGCTGCTGCTTGAGGGTTGGCCCACCGCGTCATCCTCTTTCTTTAGGGCCGCGGCTTTGTCGTCTTTCTTTGGGGTGGGTGGATCAGGCTCTTTCTTTGGATGTGGGGTCCCAGGTTCTTTCTTTGCATCTGGGGGGCCAGATTCTCCCTTTGGGTCTGAGGCGCTAGGTTCTTTCTTTTCATCTGGGGGCCCAGGACCTTTCTTTGGATCGTGTGGGCCAGACTCTTTCTCTGCGGCCGGAGGTCCTTCACCTGCTGTAACTTTAGGTGTCTCGTCTGCAAAGGAGGTGGGATCCCAGTCCGGATTCTCCCTCCTCCCCCAGCCAGGCTGGCCAGAGACCAGCTCCGGGCCCAAGTCCCCACCTAGGCAGCAGCTTGTGAATGTTTATCCCTGGGGCCTGGGGCCATTCCACGGTTTCTAGAGATGGGCTGCTGAGGGCCTTGGAGGCCCTCGTGGGAGACTCCGGGTCCTCAAATGCACCTTGATGCCCCCACCATCCCTTGCCCTAAGTGTGTGAGTGCCCTGCACAGGGCTCCTCATTTTCCCAGTCTCTCCAGGGAGGGCTTCATGTCGGCCCTCGACCCAGCCCAACTTTACCCAGAGATCGTCCTCATTTCTGGGTCCTTCGTGCGCCATACAAAAAGGCCTGGGGCACAGAACTCCCGCTGAGGAACGGGCCCGGCCCTGAGTCAAACACCCCTTCCCAGGCTCCTCCCTCTGCCTCCTGCCCCAGCTTGGCACCTGTTGGTGGGCTCTGGAGTCCCAGCTCCACTGCTCCGTTTTCTGTCGCCATGAGGTAGGGAGGCGTGTGCTGCTGCTTGTCTAACTCAGGTCTTTCTAGCTGCAGAAAGAAAAGTGAGGTGTGTCAGGCTGTCAGATTCTCCTCTTGTCTGGCTGAGAGGAGCCAGGGCCAGCTGACTGAGGGGAGAGAGAGGTACCTGGAGCAGCGAGGGGCAACCTGATGGCCGCCTGACTTGCAGCGGCTGCCCAGGAGCACTCCTGGGGCAGTTGTAAGGGATTGGGCTGGGTGGGCAGAGGCGGGGGCAGGGGTGCAGGCAGGGGAGGCGGGGACGGAGGAGAGGATCTCTTACACCAGGGGCCATGCAGCTCGGACTGCCACCACCTGTCACTCTTGGCCCCCGTTCAGAGGACACGGCATTCTTCCCACAGACCGACGGGGGGGAGAGTAGTGTTGGAACAAGCAGGACGAGAAAAGGGAGGGGGCCGCTGGGCCCCCGAGGGAGCAGCCTATCCCCAGGCCTACCCTGGTATCACTGGCTTGGACGGGATCGGGCAGAGGGCCTGGCCCAAGAGGAGCTCCCCGGCAGGGCCAGAGGACAAGAGTGTGCTCAGGCTGGGCGCTGACTCTGCCCACCTGCGCGCCATGACTCCTGGGGTTGCCCAGAAGCTGGTGAGAGCCACGCAGGCCCCAGGGATAATCACTCTGACCCCACTGCCCAGCTCTGTGCCCGTGATCCCTGCTCTTGGCCTCCGGACCTGCTTGGGGGCATCTTTGGGGAAGAAATTGTCCCAGGGGCACTTGCTCAACATGTCCATGGACCTGAAAACCTTTTCTTTTGAAAATGAATTTTTCTTGGGCTCCTGGGGAGACAGAGGCTGGCCTGCTTTGAAGGGGAGGGTGCTGGTGGAGAGTCCTCTCCACCATAGTGGGGACCTGGGGGCTACTCAAGCCCGAGGTGATCAAGCCAAGGTGGGATGAGGAGAGGTGTGATCCAAAGAGCCTTCCATCCCGCAGGGGCTACCAGCCCAGAGCCTGTCTCTGAGGGGGGCCTCGTGAACTGGCTGGGCTGAGTGCTCTGGAAACAGCTCTGCAGGGGGCGTCTGGGTTCAGGGCCTCCACCTGAACTCTCTCACATGGAGGACACCACCCCTACCCCCAGAGGGAAGGAGGCGGAAATGACCGGAGAAAGCAGCATGTCTGAGCAAAGGAAAATTACGTAGCTATGAACAAGACTGAGGATGTCGGGAATGAAAGGATACAAGGCAACCTGCAAAATGGGGGGGCGGGATGTAAGCCATGTGCAGAACAGCAAGTAGAATATGCTATTCATTGGGCAAAAGGGGGTAGTAGGCACAATAATACATAAACTTTTCACCTTACACACATAAGAATTTCTTTGGGATGATAAGCAAGAGACTGAGGACGGGGGTGGGAGGGAGCTGTCACGGCACACCCTTTTCCTTTTTTTTAATTTGCACTGTGAAGTATGTGAATGGAATACTATTCGAAATTAATGAGGTTTTTTTTTTTTTTAAGTGAGCAAATGTTGAGCTTGTTGGTGGTAGAGGCTAGCAAAAACCAATGTTAGGGTCCCTTCCCCAGTCTTGATGACTTCCTGCCCTTCCTGGCCTTCCTCACCTCTGGTTCCCTCCTTCTGGGTCCAGGTGACAGTCTGCCTCTCCTGGGGAGCAAAAATACCAATGAACGCCGGTCTAGTATTCGCTCCAAGTGTTCTTAGGTAGATGCACTCATGTGAATTTCAGAACAACCCATTGAGGTAGGTTCTACTACAGATGGGGAGACTGAGGCACAGAGCAGTTCCGTAACTTATCCAAAGCCATATGGATTGTCAGGGACTGAACTAGGATCTGAATGAACCCAGGCTCTCCTAAGGGAAGGGAGCTCCCTTTTTTTTTTTTTTTTTTTTTTTTTGGAGGCTCTGCTGTTAGCTCTACGCACATTGTCTGAAAACTTCATCTTGATAATAACTCTGTGGGGAGCTTCCATCCTATTTCCTAGATGAAGACGGGGTATCAAGAGAGTAACGTGTGCAAAGTCACTCCACAAGGGAGTTGAGCCAGAAATGTCCTTCTTCAAAGCTCAATGTCCTCTTTCTTCCCTAAAATCTCCCAGCCTGTGTCTCGCCCGTCTCTCCCCACCTGGTGCCCCCTAAAGGGTCTGACAGCGTTCTGAGGGTTGAAATGCTTCTTCTCGTGCCTGCTCAGGAGAGCCCCTGGCCCTCTATCTGTTCATTCCTGCAGTACGTTCTGGTTTCGGGTGAGATGTTGCGCCCTCCTCCAGGCTGATCCCACCACTGATGGGTTCCAGGACCTCCTGGAGGGCAGGGGCTTTGTGACGCTCGCATGTGTGTGTCCCCAGCACAAAATGTACTTGCCAGGCAGTGTTTGGTGAGTAAGCGACTGACTAGCAAGGCTTTGGCCTGAGTTTGTGGGATTACTCTGGTACGATGGCCCTCGTTGACATTCTCCTGTTATTAACCACGGTTGTCGGCCCGTATTTACGGAGTGCGCCCTTGGGGCCAGGCCTGACTCTGCCAAGGGCTTTACCCAGCTCTCTGGATCCTCACAGAGGACTGCGGGGCCAAGGATTAGGCCACTTTAAAGTACGGAAGCTGATGCTGAGAAAAGGGAATTTTATGGTTCCCACATTAAGTAATGTTTCTTAAGCTCTTACTAAGCGGGGCAGGCCCGGGGGGTAAGCAACTTCGTGGCATTTGTGGCAACACACCTACGGAGTAGTGGTTAAGGAGCTCTGAGACTAGTAACCAAGGCTGGGACAAACGCTGTCACTTGCCTTATCTGTGGGACGAGCACCTTCCTCATGGGGGAGGTATATAAAGCATTTAGAACAGTAAGTGTTGTAGACATGGCAGCTGTTTTCTCCCCATTTCACAGATGTGACAGGAAAACTGTCACGGGGCAAACTCACAGAGCTGAGTTTTGAAGCTCAGCTCAGAACCGCTCTGCCCCACTGCCCCTCCCAAGGTGGCTGGGAGCACTCGGCCAGCACACGGTATGGACAGTGCTTGGCACAGTCCATACTGTAATAGACAATGTGGTGGACATCCCAGGTAGAGCGCTCAGCTGTCCCGGCAGGCTCCTCCACGGTCCCTCCCGCTGGGATGAGAGGCTGGCCTGGTTCCGGATCCACGGGATTGCCTGAAGCTTGCTCCCCCCGCCCCGGGTTAAGCTCCGCTGGGCCAGCTGCTCCCTGGGAGTCCCCGGGCTTCTTCTCAGCGCTCTCTTGGAGGCAAAGGGGAGGGGCATGGGGAAAGCTCCTCCTCCCCGCCGGGGGCTGCCAGAGACCCTGCCCACCCCTCAAACGGGGCTCTCCCGCCCTGGACCAGCTGTGCAACCGCCCTCTTTGCCTCCACAGGGGCAGGGCAGGAAGTGGGGCAATGCCAGGACCAATTAAACCCGCCAGGGGAATTAAGGTCAGCAGGACGCAATTATGCCTGTTGGATTTAACAAGGCCAGAAGGAAGGTTTCTCCAGCCAGAGTTCACGGCTCCTTAGGCCGCATGCCCTGGATGGCTCTGCATTCCAGAAGCCTGGCCTCTCAGGCTCACCCATCCCTGGGAGAATTAATTGGGAGTGGAGGGGTTAACTTTGCCCCCGGCACTGCTTCCCTGGCTCCTGGAAGGAAATTGACCCAGCCAAGAGGCTTTAAAAGGCCCTGCTCAGAGAAGACATTTCCCGGCCTGACCCTCTCCCTGCTCTGCTGTGATGGAAAATCCAGGGAGTTGAGTAACCTTTCTGACTCCAAAGAGAGCTGCCAATTGCCCTCACATCTTTTCTGTGGTCCTGACATGGGAGCCACTCAGGACTGTTTTCTCCTGCCCACTCCCCCCTCCGGCCACTAAGCCCGGGGCTGGGGCAGTACCTCTCAGTCCTCTGGGTAAGGCCTAGGGAAGACCCTGTCCTTCTTTCCGAGGCTGGTAAGCCTATGGACACTCTGTGTGGCAAACTGAACAAAGATCCCTCTGGAAACTCAAACGACACACTGATCCATCTTGAAATCATGGAGTTTTATTGCTAAGATTGCTTACTGAATGCTCTAATCTGTGGCAAGGGCTAATATGGTCACTTCGGGGACACGGAGATGAGGAAGGATAGCAATAGAATCATCACATGGTACATTTTTGGTGAAAAATGTAAAGTCATTCATGAAGTAGGATCCTTTTTTGCTGTTAAAAACATTTATTAACGGGGTGCCTGGATGGCTCGGTTGGTTAGGCGTCTGCCCTCGGCTCAGGTCATGATCCCGGGGTCCTGGAACTGAGCCCCACATTGGGCTCTCTGCTCAGCGAGGAGCCTGCTTCTCCCTCTCTCCCTCTGTTGTTCCCCCTGCTTCTGCTCTCTCACTCACTTCTCACTCAAATACATAAAATTTTTTTTTAAAAACATTTATTAAGAAAATGAGAGAATGTCTGGAGGGATATAAATGCACATATTAATAAGTTGGGGAGTAGAGATGGTTTTTATTCTTTGGCTCTTCCAATTTTTTTGAAATGACTATTTGTGCCTCTAAGTGGATTAAAAATTGGAAACGTATCAATAAGCACACAGATTTCTATACTTCAAGACAGAAAGTGGCACCTGCTATAGGAGATATAAAAACAGCATGAATTGGGACTGATGGTCAGCGATGACTTCTCAGATGAAGGCATGGCTCTGGGCAACTTTCTCAGTGCCCAGGCCCCCGAGTTTGTTTTCAATGAAGCCTCTTTAGAAGGGAGCCCCAGGACTCTCTCTCTAACCAACATGTCAGGTGGCTATCATGCACACCCAAGTTTGAGAACCCCCAAGTCAGAGCGTCAGTTTCGGGGCCCTCCTGAGAGAGTCCGCTGGTGCAGCTGGTAAGCTCTTCCAGCCTCTAGAGCCTGGGCTGTGCTTCTCCCGCGACCCTGGAGCACCCTAGAAATGTCTGGAGAGCTTCTACAACCCCTGAAGCTTGAACCCCTCCTGAGTTCAGGCTACTGAAAGCAGAATCTTTGGGAGGGGCAGCCCAGAATGCTGGTATATTTTGAATCTTCCCAGAAGATTCTGATGTGCAGTTGGGATTGAGAACCACGGCTCTGCGTCTCTTCCAGGACAAGAACGTCACCTCATTTTTTGAAATGCCCCTACAAGTTAGGGTACAATGGCGCACATGATGGGTGGTCTCTTCTGACTTGTTATGTGGACGGTATATCCGGTCTTAGTATCTGGGGCTCTGGGGATCTAGATCCAGATCCAGCTCAGGACAGGGATCGTGTCCATCAACTTTGTATCCCAAGGACCTAGTGCAAAAAGGGGTGCCATCATGAAGTAATGGTCACAAATATTTATTGTGTGTTTACCGTGTGCCATACTAACTTCCTTAATCTTCAGAGCAACTTGATGAAGTAGATACTGCTTTCACTCCCATTTCCAAGGGGAAACCGAGGCACGGAGGAATAATTTGCCCAAGGTTTCCAAGAGAGGGTTCCAGGGGCATCGGAATGTAAACCCCAGCTGTTCAGCTCCCGGGCTCTCCTGCTTAATTACTACTCCATACCACTAAAATGCCCACTGGAGAGTGAAATCGTGAGTGAGTGAAAAAGACTGAGACCTCGTCATCAGTTTGGTAGCCCAGGGCCCGACATTCAGCAGGTGCTCTGTAAGTGCTGAAGAGCAAGGACTCCCACTTTGGAGGGGCCCCGGGACAATGGGAAACCTCCCCTTTCTCCTTCTCCCCCGTCTCAGCCCAAGTCTGTAGCATAAACAGCAAAGCCAAAAATAGCCAGGTAATGACGTCAGAGGAACAAGGTCATCTGAAAATTACCCAGGGCCACTGGACACCTCCCTATAGGATCAAGTAGCAGGAGGGTACCCCAGGCTGCTGCAGCTGTTCCAAGAACAGGAAACGTCCCAGGAGCAGACTTGGAAGCACCACTTCAGGAGGGCAGGGCCAATGGGGGCAGGGGACAAACACAGACACATGGAAGAGTAGAAGCAAGACCCAAGTCCCGAGTAGAGACCCGGGAGTCGAAAGGAATTCAATTTCGCACAACGAGTTACACCTGTCACGTGAGCCCAGGAAATGGCTCAAAAAGCGGGGAATGCATGTTCTGTCCTGCTGCACAGGATGGCTTCCCTGGCTGCCATTGAGCTATTTATAAAACTTGAGGTCCATTTGCTAAACTGGGTCCCCATAAGAACCGGGGGGTGCGAGGAGCGGCCGTGCCTGGGATGGCCAGGAGCGCCCAAACCAGGAGGGGGCTGGGGCAAAGCACCTTCTGGCCCTTTGACCTACCCTGGCGAGCATTCAGTCCTGCCAAGACTTGTGACTTTATTGACTGGCAGCTGCCACCTCCCTGACAGGAACCCAAGCCTCCAGCACGGTCTGAGGACATGCCTGCTGTGTGAAAGTGGGGAGAGACGACCTGCCTCCCAGCCCCTGGGACGCTTCGCTGGAGGTTCCCCATTGCAAGGCTAAGAGCTGAGTGAGGGCTCCGGCTCCAACTGCTACCTTCACAGGATGCTTGCTCCCAAGTCCTAAGTTGCTGGTCCTGAAAGTAGACAGAAACAATCTCTTTTTCACCCGATGTGGTGGGGGGATGGTCTCTCATCAAGCGTCCTCCAGCTCCAGAAAGAGCCGGGAGCCCCTGAACAAGCCCAGCCCCTACAGCTGGCTCTGCTTAAGGGATGCACCTGGTGCGGGGCAGAGGGCACCCGAGGACAGACAGACCTGGATCCGCACTCTGCCACCTCCCAGTAATGTGACTTTGGGAACAGTCATTTAAACATGGAGCCTCAGTTTCCTCATCTGTCATATGATTTGTTGGAAGGCCCCGTGGAAAAGCCTTCTGCTCTCCTTTATTGTGGTAATGGAGCATTGGCTAGGGAGGTAAATACCTACTGAACAAATCGGCAGCTCTCCCGTGTCACACGGGCAGACCTCACAAAGGTGACACCCCAGGGAGCTGCAGAGAAGGGTGTTCTGGCCCCCCAGATTCCCTGTTGTTTGGCCTCCGTGGGAGAGAATGGCTGCTGGCTCCCCAGCCCATAGAGCCTCCGAGTTGGGAAACCTGTTGTCTCTCAGGTTTGTCTCTCAGACCTGCGTGCATGTCTCTTTCCTGGCACGGTGGTCCTTACACTTGGGCATGCATCGGTCCCCTGGAGGGCTTATTCCGAACACCCATCGTTGGGCCCCACATCCAGAGGGTCCGACTCAGGAGGTCTGCAGCGGGGCTGGAGAATTCACATTTCTGGAACTCATGAGGCTGGTCTGCAGGTCCACAGAACACCCCCAGAGGACTACTGTCCCAGGGAACATTCCCCCCAGCCCCCGCTGCTGAGCTTCCAGCCTAATTCCTACCCATTTTCCTGAGGCTTCTGAGTAATAGGAATGTTCTATATGTGTGTGAGGAAAATGCAGAAATGCTCAGTTGTCACTACAGCTAATATTTCAAGGAGAAGGAGCTGCACAAAAACTGAAGCCGTGAAGGGCAGTGGGTACGGGCAGCCCCTTCCCACTCCTCTCTGAGCGCCTGCGCTGGGTGGCTTCCTGTGTTTGTCCCTACTGCTGCTGTAACAAATTACAAGGGAAAGAAAAAGGCTAATGAGCCATCAGAATCAGTGAGCCTCCAGTGTAGACATCAACCTCTAGCCAGTAAGGGTGATTTCTACAGGCTCAACTCAAATCCCTCTCCTTTCTTGCCTGCACAAACTCCCATGGAGTCTCTGAGATGTCTCTCTGCTCCTCTTGCTGGTGGTTAACTCGCAGCTGCTGGCCCCATCCTGTCAGGTTGTTAGCTTTGGGCAAACAGCAGGGGCTTCTGGCAACCCCTGGTGACACATACCCTCTGATAATTAATACTGAACATATGACTCAAGTGTGGTCACACTAGCCAACAAGAATAAGAGCCCAATATGACAGTCACCGTTGCTGCTCAGAGTGCCTTTGGGTCATGTTAAAGCTGGGAGCAAACTGTCCTCCAAAGAGCAGGAGGAAAGGTCCTTTCTAGAAACATTGTTCTAACTTCTACGATGAGGAAATTGAACGCAGAGAATTCAAAATGACATGCTCAAGGTCAGAAAGCCTGAAGCCACTCTCCCAATTCCTAATCCAGGGTTTTATCCACTAAATACTGCTGTGTTCTTCCTGAACCTTGTGACAATTAACCCAAAGCAATCCAAGTCCCCTTGACCATGAACACTGAAAACTGCAGTGGAGAGAAACAGAAGAGCAAGATAAGGTATCCGTTTTACTGTGATGTCCTTGAACTGCCTCCAACAAGAGAAAAACCACTACTAGATATTCTCACATCTTGGAAAAGCCAAGGATGGGAGGGACTTCCTTGCAGTAGTAAGAATTCACTGAACATTCTGTGCAGTCTTTAACCAGTTCCAAGGTCAAGAGAAACATCAGAAAATATGTGTGTGTGTCAGAGGACATTATTCGGGGATTAGTCCCCTGGAGTGATCTGGGCTAGATTTCCGCGTCCAGAACAACCCTTGGAAAGTCCTCAACAAGACAGCACACTGGTCTCCAACATACTTCATTGAAGTTCAAATGGTAATCCAGGGGCAGGAGAGCTCCCTAGAGGTGCCATCTTGCAGTGGTGGAGCAGGCGGCTACGGAAAAATATAAACATGAAAGTAGGCTTGGTGTGGTTAGAACAAAAGGCCCGTTAAAAATTCTGAAAATACTCAAATTGAAAGAGCCTTACTGATCTTTCCGATTCAATCTCCTCATTTGACAGAAGTGGAAACTCAAGTCCAGAAAAGGAGAGTGACTTGTTACAAGTCACACAGTGTGTCAGTGACGGAAGTCAGATTGGATTCCCTGCCCCTACTCTTCCCAAAGACACATCACAGTCTTGTCTTAACTCTAAGAAAGACAAAGGATGTCCTCTTTTCAAATCTGATCTGAAGGCTTGGAGACAACAATCAACTATGTAAGTCTGTCTGAAAATGCAGAGTTCTAAGACTTTAAATAACATAATGAGAGTTGTCTCCAGAAAGGCTTTGCCAAAGGCCACTAAACACTTTCTCTAGGCATGAGGCCGGTAACACGGACATCATGGCAGCTAAAAGGAGCTTTCCATTTTGCAAATGTGTATGCCAAGATCATGTCATTAACTATACTTTTGCGAGGAGTTTATATTTTCTTTTAAAATTTTAATTACAAAGCTTGAAAATGGTTTGAAACATTTCGTTTAGAGACAGACATGATACAAAAGAGGCATGAACAAATCTGTCCTATAAATAGAGTCTAGAAAAATTCTTTGCAAAACAAGCATTTTCAGTGGGGAGAAGCAAACTCAAAACAATGGAACAGTATGTAGCTGTTAAAATTGGCATTTACAAAGTACGCAATAATATGGAAATATATTTGAGTTGCTACTATGCTAAGTGAAACACACACACACACACACACACACACACACATATATATATATGCACATATATATATATATATATATATACACCAGAACATCCCAGGCAAGTATATGAATGTGTTAAGAAAAACTCTTCAGTGTAGAGAAAACCCTTCAGTGTCGAGAAACAGACTAATGCTTCATACAAGAAAAAAACAGATCATACAAAGTGTACCATGATCAAGGTGAGTGATGTATTTTTTTCTCTTTGTTCCTATTACCAGGTATTGTCTGAATGGTATTTAATTAACAATAAACCCTACCTTAAAAACTGAAAAAAAAAAAAATGTTGTAAAACCCACCCAATATTTTTGCATAGAGTGAATTCTGTCACTTTCTAGTCACTTAGCAGCATGTCTCTAGGACGTGACTGCGCGCGCGCTCCTGAGTGGGAGCATGTCAAAGTCAGGCTAGAGAATTTTCAACTCTCCTTACCACCGAGCAAGCTTGAAAAATGCTGCCCCAAACTGTTTTTCAGATGACTGCTTATGACCACTGACTCCATTTTGTATCTTGACCCACTGAAAACTACATCTCCCACCCTTGCTCCTGAAAGAAAACCTGGGAATAGCTTTGGTGCCAAAACAAGCAGAGAAGCAGCACTTGGCTACAATTCTTAACACATCCACATGCTTGTCAGGGATGTTCTAGGATACTAGTCCCGTAACTACGTGGGTCTCAGCACATCAGACAGGCCAGGTTTTTATTCCTTTCTGGCTAACAAAATTTTAAGGGCAAGGCAGAGGGTAATTGATGTCTTCAGGTCAAGGTTAATTGAGTCTGGTGAAATATTTTCTGATAAAACCCATAATTTTCTAAGCTGTTTCCCCTACCCCTCCAACCATGGTTTCTCTGGGTGGAATGTCAGCATCTGCCAAACCGTTTCAGGAAGCTGATACCCTCAGCACATTAGAGCCCTGCTTTGACCTGAGCTCCGTCTGTTATTCTATTGCAAGAACGAAAATAACAAACACCATGAGACATTTTCAATGTCGGTATCCTTCACGGCAGCACTAGAAAAGAGAGTGGGTATGCAAGAAGACAAAGGAAACAAGGCAAAAGTATGTTTTGTCCGCAGGCTTTTTTTTTTTTTTTTGGTAGCAACTACACTGGCTTCAGCTGGATAACAAATTGTCCTGGAATTCTTGGCGTTGGTGCAAACATGTCAGCTCCCTGGTTACGCCTTCGTCACCACTCAAAGTACCACACACTTTAACCTTCCTGCTCTTTCCATAGGCCTGGGCTTGTCCCGCATCCAGGAAACTTTATATGTTGTCTAAACCAAGCATCCCAGCAGGCTGCAAGGCAGATGGCAGCTCAGGACTCAAAATGTTGACTGATTCCTACCTGGATCCGCACCACCACGCTGTAACTCAGCCTGCCTCTGCAGAAATAGGAGCCCAGCCACATGGCTAACAGCTTTTTTAACTGCTACTCTCAGCAATGAAGAACTTTCCCAGCAGATAAGATTCAGAAGGGAATTGAAAAGGAAGCAATGTTGAGATTTATCCAAGGGGACACACGGGTTTTACCAGATACTTAGGCCAACAAGCCCCCAAGGCTCAGTTAGGCCAGGACGGGGTAAAAGACCAGGTGTTGCTGACCTGTCCTCAAGTCCTTGGAACCTCAAGTCACTAGCCTAGGATATCTGCAGAGGATCTAGACTCTTCTCCAGGTCTGCCTCCTTGCCACTAGGTTCTCCTAAGAGGCTTCATACTTCAGGCGGGGGAAGCCAGAACAGGCCCAAGGTAGTGCCTGAACATCATTCAATCCAGAACACATATGAAAAGAGCAAGGTACAGACTTGTACCTTGATACTATTTGTATAAAGCATGATACTATTTGTATAAAAGTTAAAGGAGAGAGGAGATAGAAATACATCTACAGTGACTGTCCCTGCAAAGGAGCACGCCTGACAGCACTATCTCTGACGATGGGAACTGAACAGTTGGGAGAAAAGGTGGAGGACTTCGCCTTTATAGCTTGTGAATTCTGAACCATGTGAATGTACAACGTTTCAAGGAGCAAATTAAAAACAAATGCGGAATGCTACAATCTTATTATTACAAGAAAAGAAAAATGCCCTTGAAATCTGTGTTTCATAAAAACCTTCTGGAAGAATATGCAACTGTTAGCAATGGGGTACTCCTGGGAAACGGGAGCAGAGAAATAAGGAGACTTGCATGGTTTATTCTATACGGTCTGTATTATTTTAATGGTTTCCAAAAGACATACTATACTCCTTTGGCAATTTTTACTTAAAAAAAAAAAAAAAAAGAAAAGAAACATCTTTAAGCACGGCAGCCTCACCTCCAAAAACAATCTCTGAACTCCCTCAGTACTTTTAGTGTCTCACATTACTCAGTCACATCTCGTCTTGTTACAATGCCTTGTATACGGGTCTCCTCTCCGTTAAACTCTGGAGCAGCTGCCACGGTAGCTCCTACCGCCCAAGCTCCACTTTCCAGGGACACAGCTCTGTGGAAAAGAACCGGCAAGGCATAAAACAGCAGTCAAGATGGCAACAGAGCAATCACACAAGGACAAAACGACCGACCACAGTAAGAGTGAACAGTAAGCTCACAAGTATGTTAATGAGCACGAGACTATTAGCAATGGGAAACCATGGCCAAGTCCAAACAACGCTGAAAACAAAGTCCTTCCCAGAAACTGTGGGAATGCTAACCATCTGCATGTGCGCATGAGCTAGAAGCCTTGTAAGGTTGCCAAGCCTAGTGTGACAGCCAGATTTCTCAGTAAAATTCAGTAAATTCCTATCAGAGGACAGGTTCTTTGCTTAGGAAAATTTCAGAGCAAATTCTGGGTGTTGAAAGTGCAGCTCCCGCTAGAATATGGCCGGAAGGGATAAAGAACCTGACTTCCTCTGTAAGATAGAAGTGGAAATTTTGAGCTTTGGAGGAAATGGGAGACTATTAGAAACAAGGATCATGTGAGGTGATCTGAAAGAGAACGGGGTACTAGACAGACGGAGCTGAGCAGAAACAGCCTGCTGCTGGGAAACTGAGGAATTCTGGGGAGCAGGAGGCAGTGGATGTCTGCATCTCAGTTTTAAGGTCTTTGCTCTGAAGTAATGTAATCCCATTCTGTTGCCTCTCCAAGACTGTCACACATTACCACCCCGACATGGGCCTGTCTGGAGAGGGCAATCCAGAAGGATCCAGTAGGTCCATAATTCTCAGTAATACTTTTTCTAGGACCCTCATTTTGAGGGTTGGATTTATTCTCTTCCCTGAAATGACTAAAAACAAAAAAATGGGCAAAATACATAAAACATCTGAAACCAGATGGAAATATATGAATGACCGTGAACTGTCAAAAAACTGATATCAGAGGGGTGCCTGGGTGGCTCAGTGGGTTAAGCCACTGCCTTCAGCTCAGGTCATGATCTCAGGGTCCTGGGATCGAGTCCCGCATCGGGCTGTCTGCTCAGCGGGGAGCCTGCTTCCTCCTCTCTCTCTGCCTGTCTCTCTGCCTACTTGTGATCTCTGTCTGTCAAATTAAAAAAACAAAACAAACAAACAAAAAAAACTGATATCAGAGAAGGGGGGTAAAGTTACAGAAGACAGATAGACCCAGAGGGGCTCAAGAGGTGAACAGGAGAAAAACCCAAGCAAGAGGTGACCAGAAACACTGAAAACCCTCCACGAATCCACGAGAGATAGGACAGAGGTAGAACTGGATTTTTCACAGGACAAATACCTATGTACCCTCCTCAGTTACCCTCTTTCTTGCACACCACGTCCAATATATCAGCAAGTCTTGCCAGTTACAACTTCAGGATACACTCAGAACCCGACCATTTCTCACCATCTCCACTGCTGCTACCCCAGCCCAAGCTCCTATTAACTCTCACCTACATGCCCCAACCCATTCCAGTCTATTCTCCACACGGTAGTCAGAGAAACATTTACTACATGGCAGGAGAGAGGAGAGTTGCTTGCTTATGGTCTGTCTTCCCTCCTAAAAGGTAAGCTCCATGAAGGCAAGTTCTTCTGTTCATTGTTTTACTCCCAGAGACTAAGTGGTCCCAAGGTATATATACTTAGCGCCAAGTAAATAGTTAAATGAATTGCATGAGTAAGTATGGCCCTGTAAATCTACACTTATGGGAATGAATAAGGGAATTTTATCTTGCATCGGTCAGTGGTCTTCAGGAGGCTCAGGGATCTGCAAATCATGTCTTGCTTTATCATCCGTCACCGAATCTACAACAGCCTGTTCATAATGCTCATTGAATGAATAAATGAAAGGAATGTAAAATAAGTTTACTATCTTCTATGGTGCCTAGGACTGGCCTGGGCTGAATATGGATGCTCTTATATCCTTTAGCACAGAAGTAGAGGACTAGTGAAGAGTACAGTTCATAAATAAGGCCAAGTGTAAGAGAAAATACAGTATTTGACATGGATCTAGCAAATTCTGTGCCAGCTACAAAAATACAGAGATGACTAAGGTAATTTTTATTTTTAAGGACTAAGAAAATTTTAGGTATCTGGGTCTCTACCAGTTTGTGAACAAGTAATTCAGCAGTATAACTGTTCTACTAGAGATATATACAGGAAACATTTGAGAGGCACACAGAAGGAAGTGATCATTCTTGCCTGCAGAGGTCGGGGTTCAAGGAAGGATTTATGAAAAAGATTTTACTTTAGCCTTATAAGGAAATTTACCAGATGAGAAAAAGCACATTTAGGAAAGAAGGCACAGGTCTGTGTGAAGGCATAACACACATGGATTGCCTTCCAGAGTATTTCCTGGAAGGGAGTTAACAAAATATGGAAGGCCAGAAAAGTGTTACAAAGCACATTCCTCTAAGGACAGAGCCTGTGCTTTAAAAAGTTCCTGGACCCTCCTCCTCTCAAAGTACCCATTTCTCCAATAAGATGTGACCTCCAAGGGGGCTTGACAGAATTAAAAACATGAAGTAACAAAATCAGGGAAGGGAAGACAAACATATTTATTCCTCTCCAGTTTATCGGAGGACTTAAAATGTGTACTGCACAGCATTCCCTGTTATCAGCATTGACAAGGAAGAACGTGCCTTAACAGCAACTCTGCCCCAAAGCTTGTCGATGGCTGCCGTGAGGCTCTATGTCGGTCCACGGTCTTCCTCGTGGCTGTGCAATTAATGAGCCTTCCGCCTTTATAGAGACAGTCTACTTGACTCTAAATTCATTTTGGGCAGAGATGAGGAAAGAATCTGATACACTGACTGTTCCTCAGGAAAGCCATGACTTAAATCCTATCTTAGTATTTAACTATCTTTATTTTCTGGTTAAAAAGAAAAAAAGGGAGAGGGGGGCAAAGAGGCAACAGAGAGTACATACTGTGCTGATACAGAAACTTCAAACTTAGTCAGAGTTAAGACTCATATCAAAGGTCGACTGATGGTTCAAAGGAAATCACTACATGGAGGCAGAGCAAGACATGCATCAGTGAGTCTCATTCTTAGTCTCAATAACGTAGGAAAACAACTCTCAACAAAATTGGAGTCCACACTTGTCAGGTACACTCTGTTGGGCATGGGCAGGTAAAAGTCTTGAGAAATGGGTTCTCTCCATGCCCTGGTGACAAGGAAAGAAGGCTCCTGGTTTGATGAAAAGAGCAGCTCCTGTTCTCAGGTGGTGCCTGCAGCTCACGGCTCAGGTTAGCAGTGGAATCGAGTGGAGAACTTGGGAGAAACGGGCACAGTCAGAGGCTGGTCACTTGACTTTACTTCCACACCCTGGTACTTGCGTATTGGATTTGCCTTGTGCACCTGTAGAGTAAGGACAGAGAATTACCACTGATCAGGATGTTAGAGAACTATGCATATAGTTGTTTTTATTTTTTTTTTTTTCTTCTTGAGAAAATGTTTATATAGTCTTAAGAGATCCAAATCACTATCCAAGAGGGGGTAAAAAATGCAACACAGCATGATGGAAAAGCACGTGAGCTTTTGCGCCCAAGTAGGTTTCTGTTCAGGTCTTGGGGGTCCCTCAGTCTGCACCAAAGAACATCAAGCCTAACTCCAGCTTGAGCTTGATTGTTTTTTTACTAGGTCTAACCGAGCTGTACACAACTGCAGCTGGAAAGAGATACATGTTAAGAACCCATCAGCATGGGGAGTGGGGGGCTGGGATAAATGGGTGATGGACATTAAGAAGGGCATGTTATGTAGTGAACACTGGGTGTCATAAGACTGATGAATCACTGAACTCTACCACTGAAACTAACAATACACTATACGTTTAAACAAACAAACAAACAAACAAACAAAACCTCCCAGAGTACAATCTTAAACTTATCAAGTCTTAATAGTCACCCAAACCATGGACAAACAAATAAACAAAAACCAGAACCAGGAAGGGCTGCTGGGAGAAAGCCAGCCTTCCTTCTGGGCAGTCTAAAACAATCCTGAATTAAGTCAGGTTAGTGAGAGCTAACTAGCCCTTGACTGAACTGTGCTTTAGGACGCTGACACCAGTATCGGCCTACACCGAGAATCGTTGTTAAGTGACACCTCGACGATGGGGACAAATACAAGAGGCAGTACTGAGTGTTGAAGAAAAATCAAAGAACTTCAGGCTGGAAAAAAGGCTGGTTCTGTGAGCATATCTAGAGTGGGAACTGTATCATTTTTTTCATCCAATCAGCAAATGGCAGCTTGGGTTTTGCCAACAAGTTAGTCCCTTTAAGTTTGTCCCTAGAGACTTCCTGAGGCCACAGTCATCTCTGCCAATAGCTCTAACAGCAGCTGGCCTAGCCTTTTGAGACAAAACCACAACAACTTATGTATTTATGTAATCATCCTTTTATCAGTCTCATGAAGTTCCATCTGAAACTGTCTCTTTGCTCATTAATGCAGTGAATGTACCTTGCTGCCCTCTGAGTGAAAAAGTCCTTACTGCAAATTAAGCTTTCTTTCTGGATAACTTAATATCTAAATCATTTTTCTAGTGTTAGCATTGACGTTCACATGGACCAATATGTGCTATAACCCCAAGAAATTTGAGTAAATTATTAAGAGAAAAATGAAAATGCAGTTGCAACGTAATTGCCATGTCCTTCCCTACCTACATATTCTTGTCTAATTGCAAAACCACATCGGTTTTCTTAAGTGTAAAGGAAATAATAAAAATTAGATAAATAAATAAATCCTAGGAATGCATCACTGTGCATATTATACCACATGATATCCTCCTTATGAAGACCCCCCCAGAAGAAATTCTGTCTGAATTCAGTATCAAGACTAATTTTTTTTTTTAAACTATTAGCTTGTTTGTATCTCATGAACACTGTGAGTTTTGTAACCAACAGGTTGGTTCCTAAAAAGAGCCAAAATTATGGCTCAAACGTAGCCATTGTGATCCACACATGGATCACAATGTGCACATCTTTAACACTGTTCACATCACAACTTTGCCACCGTTCTTGGTTTGTGTGATTTTCCACCTTCATTCATCTTTGATATGTCCTGGTAGGCCACCTTAGATCCTTTCTGGGACAAGGTAAGGTACAGATAAAACAGAGACAACTCTGGGTTAGTTAGTGTTCATGCTGCCCAGTTACCAGTTCTTTCCGTAGCCTGGCCAGCTCCTCCCTTTGCTGCTCTTCCTCCTGGTGCCTGGCCTCTTCCAGCTGCTGGATTTTCTGAGCTTCTACCTCAGCCATTCTCTTCTCCAGCTCCTGCCGCTCCTTGGCTCTCTTCTCAGTGGCCAGCTGGAAAGGTTCCTGAACTAGAGAACCAGAAAGGCCCTCTGAGTACAGAAACAGAGACAATATTGGTGCACAAGCACAACCTGCATAAACCCAGCCCCCTGCATGCAGCAAGTGGCACGGACGCACCCAGCAACAGAAAGGCTAAGTTCTAGGGAAGCCCTGTCAGCAGAAAGGAGGAACATACCACAAAGAAAAAGTCCTGGAATTTTAACTGTTGGAAGGGCTCCTGGAAACCATCTAATTCAGAGAAAAGCAAGACCCATACAGATGAAATATCTTGCTCAAAACTACACGGTGATTCTGAGACAGATGTAGGAGAAGAAGCCATTTTCTGACACCTTACCCAGTGCTTTAAGGAATCAAGCGTCTTATACCTAAGGCTTGCTTCATGGAAAAGAAGACTCCAGAAAGAAGTCCTGGCTCTTCCTCCCTCACTTACTACTCTTTGGGTGAGTAAAGTCCATGACTGCTGTGGAAATGCCAGCTGCCTTTGCCTAGGCTCTTGTTGTCTGAATCTGGCCCCAACATAGGCTGCAAACTCAACACAGGTGCATGGTTCAACAAAGACCAAAAACCTGGTCCAAGAAGAGAACAACTAGATCCTCTAAAGGCAAATGCTTCTGGTTGACACAGCTGATGCTGACACAACGGAGTCCCAGCGTCCTCCCCGGGAAGTCTGACAATTCTGCCCTGATCCCCCAAGAATACATATGTTACTACCTGCAATGGATTTCTTCTCTTTCTTGGGAACAAAGGGCTCCTGGGAGATGACGGTGTTTGGACGAGCCTTGAAGCAAGCTGCTTCTCTCTGCTGTTTCAGTTCTTCCTCCAGCTATTAGAAAGAATGTCTGTTAGATAAGCAACAGTACAACTTTCCAGAACTGCTGCCTCAGTGGCTTAAGAGCTAACGTTTCTAAATGGCTTCATCAATAAAGGCAGGAGATGATTTCATTTAAACTTCAGTTAAAACCCCCTTTACACTAAGTAGATTAGACTGATAACCTCGGAATCCACTGAGAACTAGAAAATATCTTTAGGTACTTTTAAGGAGTATCTGAACATAAAAATAAATGTGTGGACATTATATACCCTTGGATGGGATCATCTATAAAGTATTCTCCCTCCCAAACCCCAAAAGAATCTAACCAGAATATTCTCTAAAGATTATATTTATTTGAGAGAGAGAGAAAAAGGCATGAGCAGGGTGCAGAGGTGGGGGTGTGGGCGGAGAGGCAGAGGGCAAGGGAGAGGCAGACTTCCGATAAGCAGGGAGCGCAACACGGGGCTCAATCCCAGGACCCTGAGACCATGACCTGAGCCAAAGGCAAATGCTTAACCAACGGAGCCCACTCAGGTGCCCCAAATCTAACCAGAATTTAATCAAGCCTTTAGGTTTGACCACTCATTTACAGGAAATACAGAAGGAACAGGAATATATTAAATAACACCATGGGAATACAATGACCAAAACTGGGATTGTGGAAAATTTATAGAACAAGCCACTTTATTCCACAAGTAATATGTAAGTAGAGGAGCCTACAGAGAAAAGGGGACTTAGAGATTTACCAAACAAATGCAATATGTGGGCTTTATTTGGATCCTGATTTGAATAATTCAATGAGAGATTTGGAGATGTAAGAACACTATTTGTCACTATTAAGAGATTACTATTAATCTTTTTATGTGTGATAGTATTATGGAGATTTTTATACTTATATTTTTAAAGATACATACTGAAGATATAAAGATACATATCTTTACTTGCTATTGAAATGATGATATGAGGTGATACTTAGAATTTGCTTCAAAGTTATCTTTTGTTGGTAGAAATATCCAGTGCAGAGGTTAAGTAGGTAGAAATGCAGATAAAATAAGATTTTCCATGTTTTGATCACTATAGAACCAAGTGACAGGTTCATGGAAGAAGATCATACTATCCTCTCTACCTCTCTACCATTATACTAGCCTCTGTGTATGTTTGAAAAACTTTGATTTTTTTTTTCTTATCATAGGAAATATCCCACACAGACATTTTGTGTCATGGTCCTGGAAAGACAGATTCACTACCACTTCCAAAACAACAGTCCTAAGTTTTCCTAGGGAACACCACCACCAAGGGACTTATATGCAGTCATGTAAGCAATCACACCTTTTGACTTCCTAGAAAGATCAGCTCAGAGCTCCTTTTGAACAGAGTCCAGGGTAAGTGATGATATAAAAACACTTACAAACTTAGGGATTCGGGGGACTTTTTTTCCAAATAGCACATTATTAGATCCCAATTATACCAACCAACAACCAATTGTTTTTAATCACCTGTCATCTACAAAGAGCAAAGGAGGATACTATGTTGAGAAAACAGCACTCCATACTGAGGATCTATTCTCACCATACTGTTTCTTATCAAAGTACTAACAGAAAGGAGTGAACATGTAATGAAGAAATCTAATAGATGGAACAGATGAGATCTTAGAGTCCTGATGCAAAAAGAGCCTTTTAGTTCTCACATTCCACAGATGGATCACTTGGAGCAGAGGTCAGCAAACTTCAGTCTGTGGGCCAAATCCAGCTTGCAATCCATCTTTGTACAGACCTTGAGCTACGTCTGTTTTTCACAATTTCAAAGGGTTGAAACACACACACACACACAGAGTATGTGACAGAGACCATATGTAACCTACAAAATTTAAAATATTTACTACCTGGTCTTTCACTTTTTTATTATTTTTATTAAATATTTATTTATGAGAAGGAGAGAGAGAGAGAGACAGATCATGAGCGGGGGAAGGGGCAATGGGAGAGGGAAACAAGCAGACACCCTGCTGAGTGAGGAGCCTCATGTGGGGCTTGATTCCAGGACCCTGAGATCATGACCTGAGCTAAAATCAAGAGTTTGACACTTAACTGACTGAGCCACCCCAAGTCGCCCCACTATCTGGTCTTTTATAGAAAGTCTGCTGATCCCTGATTTAGAGTGAGAGTCCCTGAAATAATCCAGTATGGTAGTTTTCAGATAAATTTCAGTGTAGTGGGTCTACCTATTCTAACAAACCAACAATGATGCAATGAACATTTTAGCTGCTCTCCCTATCCCCCACCTGGTGCTTCCAAGTCTGTGCCTTCAGAGCACCTCTTCTGTCAGTCTCCAGGCAGAAAGGCTCAATCTGAGTTGTGGTCTTCACCTTCTTCTCTGGCAGGTTAACGGTGTCAAAATGAGGCAAAGGAAGTGCCTTAAACTTGGGCACCTAACAGAAAAAAAACATAAGATTTAAGATCCTAAGGTCTCTCTAGCCAGAAAGCAAGAGTTACTCCAGAGTATGTGGATGAATCTGAAATATAGAAAAAGCCAGTTTTTAAAGCAGAATGGTATGTGTAGCAGAAAGAGTAAGGGGTTCAAAAGGAAATCTAGGTTATCCTCCCAATATTGCCAATAGCTAGCAACATGATCACAGGCAAGTCAGTTAATCTCCTTGTGCCAGAAGGGTTATTAAAAACTTGCCCTATTTATACTTCATAAGGTTCTTAGAGGGATCAAAGGAAGTCAGTGATTTTATAGCTAAAAGTGTAACATAAAAGATTATCTGTGACAGATCAAAGAATAGTATTATGCTACTTGTAGAAATGGAAACACCTACCTCCCCTTTCTGCAGTTCTTTTATTTTCTTCTCCTTCTGCAACTGACGTTCTTTGTCTCGAGAATCAAAAGAGAAAGGGCATATTTCCACAGTTCTTGCCTCTGGGATTTGGGGCTTAAAAGGCACCCCGTAATGTGGCACAGGTTGTGCTCTTATCACTACCGGCTCCTCCTCTTCCTAAGGGAAAAACCGCAGTTTAGACATAAGCTCTCTCTCACCTCTTCAGAATGTGGGTGTCCGAAGACAGTACTTGAGAGAAATCATTAATTAAAGCAAGTCACTCAACCTCCTAGGTGTCTTTGCTTCCTTTTCTACCAAAGAGGGATAATACCTAAGTCATCTACCACTTCATAGGGGTGAGACCAGTGTGAAAGCATTTGATAAAGGACTAACACAATTACTCTTGAAGGAGCTAAAGGGAGGTTGTAAAACCGAAATGAGATCAAACAGTGTGAACAAAATAAAGAACAGAGGAGAGGTACTACCTAAGCATATACCTTGGCCTCTTCTTTGACCCAGCCTCCAGACTCCACTAAAACATGTGACTGGGAGTTAATGGTTGCCAAACCCAGAATAGGACCAAGTAAGTTGTTTGGGTTCAAGCTGGTAACATAAGATTACGGTGTATTTTAGTTTCAAATGAACCTATAAAAAGGTTTATGCTTGAGATCTGCTATAAAATTACCCTAACTCTGGATATTTATAGATAAAATGGGAGATGTAACAAGAAACTAGCCTGATCAATGACAGTTTATGTATTCCAATTTCATGAACTATCACCACACAGTAACCTTAGCAACCCTGGGTTAGTGGAGATCAGACAGGGTGGATATAACTGCTCAGTGTGAATTTTAAAAGCCCCTCACTGAATGGTGACAATAGCTTAGGCAAAATAAAATATAGGGCTTATCAGCTTTTGATCCAAGTTATGACAGGCTGATTTTCAATGCTACCGAAATGGATAAGCATCCAATAAGTTGTATAACCAGTCACTACTGAAGGCCAGAAAATTCATACCCTTACCAACTACTTTGCTCTTGGGGGAGCAAAAAAGATGACCAAATGTTCATATACCCACTGTGAAAGACAGCTCCAGATAAGAGTGACTGCCTTTGAATTCCATTAAGCTTAACAAAGAAGAAAGCTTAAATTGATAAAGTAGAAGGAAGAAAACTCCCTCTATCCCAGGGAATCACCTCATCTTCTTTGGTGGGCATTCGGATTCTGTTCTTCAGTGCAAAGGCCGGTGACTTGGGGACAGTGATTGGAAGTACTTTCTTCTCAGGAACACCCTACAAGGAGTAAACAATTCAATTAGACATCCCAGCACAATCTCTACTACGCTGTGTGATAAGATCAAATCCCTCTTGGGGACCCTGGGTGGCTCAGTTGGTTAAGCATCGGCCTTTGGCTCAGGGCATGATCCCAGGGTCCTGGGATCAAGTCCCACGTTGGGCTCTCTGCTCAGTGGGGCGTCTTCTTCTCCCTCTCCCTCTGCCTGACACTCCCCCTGCTTGTGCTATCTCTGTCAAATAAATAAAAATCCTTCAAAAAAAAAATAAATAAAATCCCTCTATTAAAGGGATTTAATTAAAGGGGAGTTCATATACCAGGAACCAAAAATAGTCTAGTACTCTAGTATATTGCTGTTTACCCACATACTGAAACACAGTAGCATTCTAACGGTGGATTACCATACAGAGAGCAGTGGATAACAAGGGCATGGCTGGACTATATTCAGTAAAAATAGGATTCATCACAATCTTTTTTGGTGCTTATGAAAAACACTCAGAAAACAAATTAATGCTGATATTTTATTGTTTCTCTCCCTTTCTATACTCTAATCCCTCAAAAACAAAAATCAAAAAAGACTTCCAGATGCATTTAGGATCAGAATAGATACTGTCCATTTTCTTAAACCTATTCCTCATACAACTCTACAATGAGAACTTATGTTCAGAAACATCACCCTCAGGGTGCTTGGCTGGCTCAGTTGGTGGAACACGTGACTCCTAACTTCCAGTCTGAGTCCCATGTTGGGAGTAGAGATAACTTAAAAATAAAATCTGAGGGGTGTCTGGGTGGTTCGGTTGGCTAAGCGACTGCCTTTGGCTCAGGTCATGATCCTGGAGTCCCAGGATCAAGTCCCACATCGGGCTCTCTGCTCGGCAGGGAGTCTGCTTCTCCCTCTGACCTCTTCTCTCTCATGCTCGCTCTGTCAAATAAATAAATAAAATCTTTTAAAAAAGAAAATAAAATCTTTAAAAAAATATATCACCCTCAAAGGGCAAATAGGAAAAAGTACTGGACAAGAGCTAAATTTTCTTCTGCCAAACAAACAACAAAAACAAACAGTTCACAAAGATACACAAGAGACTCAATCTCAATAATTTTTAAAAATATAAATTAAATCAGGTTATTCTTCACTTATAAGACTGAGTAATATTTGAAGGACTGATTGATACCAGTGTTGCCATATATGAAAGAGAAGTCAGCACTCACATACAGTTGGGTAAGAGTATATGTCATAAATTGGTACACCTTTGGGGAATTACCTATTCAATTTTTTTTTAAGATTTTATTTATTTGACAGGGAGAGAGAGAGCACAAGAGAGCGAGAAAGAGTGTGCACAAGCAGGGGGAGGTGGGGGGAGCAGGAGAGGGAGAAGCAAGCTCTCTGCCGGGGACCCTGGGATCACAACCTGAGCCAAAGACAGATGCTTAACTGACTAAGCCACCCAGGCCCACCCCCACTTTTTTTTTTTTTTTAAAAGATTTATTTATTTGACAGATAGAGACAGCAAGAGAGGGAATACATGCAGGGGGAGAGGGAGAAGCAGGCTTCCTGCTGAGCAGGGAGCCTGATGTGGGGCCGGATCCCAGGACCCTGGGATCATGACCTGAGCCAAAGGCAAATGCTCAACGACGAGCCACCCAGGTGCCCCTACCTATTAAGTTTTTAAATGGTCATACTCTTTCACCCAATATTCCACCTCTAGTATTGGATCTCTAGTTTAGTTTTTGTTTTTAGGCATTATTTCAATATACTTTTTAAAAGAATAAAAAATTACAAATAGCTCAATTGTTTATCAAAAAGTATCGGTTAACTCCTTTTTTAAATTGTGGTGCATCCATACCAAAGAATATTATACAGCTATAAAGAACAATTAAATAAATCTTTATTACTGACATACTACAGTGTTCATAATATTGAAGGGAGAGGGACAAGTCACTAAAATAGAGAATATTAATTTTTTGTTTTTAAAATATAGATAATTAAGTTAAGCATAGAAAAAATCTGGGTTAACTCTCATACCTCTTTGAGAGTAGATTAAGGGAAGCGATGAATTTTCTATATTCCATAATTCTCATACATTCAACTACTCTGAAGATTTTTCCCGTCATGATTCCAAAACACTGCCGACATTTTAAATCCTTGCAGGCTGAGTTACATGTACCATACTGTGCATATCATTCAGGACTAACACATTTTAGAAAGTTGTTCCATAAGCACTTTCTGATTCTCATAGAATTCATACTCTATCACAAATCTGCCAATTAATCCTAACTACAAAGTGGTATCTCTTGGGCTTTTTTGAATGAAGTCTTATGACCAGATCAATTTTTAAAAAAATAAGAATAGGGATGCCTGGGTGGCTCAGTTAGTTAAGCGGCTGCCTTCGGCTCAGGCCACAATCCCAGTGTCCTGGGATCGAGTCCCACATCAGGCTCCTTGCTCAGCAGGGAGCCCGCTTCCCCCACTGCCTCTGCCTGCTACTCTGTCTGCCTGTGCTCGCTCGCTCTCTCTCTCTCTGACAAATAAATAAATAAAATCTTTAAAAAAATTAAAAAATAAAAATAAAAATTGCAGCATTATGTACAACAGCCAAACCATGAAAGCAGCCCAAATATTCACTGCTAGATAAATGGCTAAGAAAGATGTGGTGGGTGTGTGCGCGCACACGTGCGTGTGTATATACACACACACCCACCACATCTTTCTTAGCGCACACACACACCCCAATACCAATGGCATATTATTCAGCCATTACAAAAAGAATGAAATCTTGCCATTTACAACAATACGGATGGAACCAGAGAGTAGAGTGCTAAACAAAATAAGTCAGTCAGAGAAAGACAAATACCATATGATTTCACTCATATGCGTAATTTAAAAATCAAATGAGCAAAGGAAAAAAAGAGGGACAGAGAGAAACCAAGAAACAGACTCTTCACTATAGAGAACATACTGATGGTTACTGGACAGGAAGTGAGGGGGGTGGGCGGATGGGAGAAATAGGGGATGGGGGTTAAAGAGTTATCATGATAACTCTTTTTTTTATCATTTATCTTTTATTTATTTATCTTTTATTTATCATTTATTTATCTTTTATTTTTATTTATCTTTTTTATTTATCTTTTATTTCATTTATCATGATAAATACTTATCATGATGAAAAAATAAAATAAAATGATAAAATTCAAACCCTTATGTGTTATATTTGCATGTGTATGCTGTGTCCCTCTGCCCTCTATTCTACTTCCTCTTCACCACCATACACAGGCCACACCACTGATTACCTATAACATTCCACTAGCCTTATTAATAGTCCTTCAGCTTCTCATCTCATTCCTCCAATTCATCTTCTATATATAGTCAGAATTACTTATCTAAGACACATTGGATCACATAACTTCCTGACTTAAAAAGTTCTTTCATTGCTCCTCTGCTACCTACAATAGTATAACAAATTCCTTGCCATGAAGTACAAGGTACCTCATAATATGGTGCCCTGCCTGGCTGTTCAGCCTTATCTCTCGCCCCTTCCTACAGCTCACCCTCCAACCACTACAAACTACTGGCAGTTGCCAAAATGTTAACGCTGGTTCTCTCCATACCTTTATTTGTGTTCTCTCTGAAATCTTTCTTAGCCATTTATCCCAGCTGCTTGGAAGCTCCTAAACCTTCTTTTTAAGCCGCTATTGAAGCATCTCTTTTTTTATAAAGGCTTTCAATTGATCTCTCCACTCCCAGAACCTATGAAATAACCCCTCTTTCCCTGTATGTAGTTCCCGGACAGTACATAAAAAACTTCACAGCACTGTGCATTCAGATGTTCAACTCCTGCCAGCCTTCAAGAGTGGGGACTGTTATTCCATTAATCTGTAGTACCTAACAAAGACTTTGGCAAGTATAAGGCATTCAGTAAATGTTCATTGAATATAGTAAAAATGAATAACAGAATTTGTACTTGGACTCTTGGGCTCCCAATTTATACCTTGGGAGAGAGATTTCTCCTTAATCCCTACAATGCTCTAACTGTTTAAAACATGTTTGGAATGTCTTTCTTGGAGTGGCCTTCAAAGCTCATTTTTAAGCAATGCAAGGCAGTAGGTCAATATTTACTTTTAATTAAGCAAAATTATTTTCAGCTCTATTATCCTGGACTACTTAGTTTTAGTTGCAAATGATTCAGATTAGCTCTTAAAAGCAAATTAATCTTTAAAATATGAACATTTGCCACTGCTGAAGAGATCCAAGACTGTGTGCCATAGACTCGAATATAAGTGGCTTTTCCAAAATGCTTTGTATAATGAGGACCAGTCATCGAAAAGAATTTATACCCTGCCAAGGTAACCACTGTAAAGAAAATGCTCATTCTGCTGCGGAAGCTGTTTTCTAAAGAAAGCCAGGATCACTAGTAATAGTGAAATCCCATAGAGCAGAAATTAAAATGAAAGTGACAAAAGCCCATGAAATGGGTTTTCAGGTAATGCTAACCATAAAACAATCAAGAGCCTGTTGTTCTACGGGTAGCTACCAGCCTCTTGAGAGAACACTCAGAGCATGTGGGAGTGGGAAGAACATGAAGCAAGGCTCAGAGGTTGGTTCTAGTCCTTCTCTAATTCTAATCTGCGTAACTTGGGGCACATTAGAGAGCCTTCTAGGCCTTGGGTTTTTGGCTGTTTCTTTTTTTTTTTTTAGGATTTTATTTATTTATTAGAGAGAGAGTGTGACTGAAAGAGCAGAAACAGGGGGAGCAGCAGAAGGAGATAAGCAGACTTCCTGCTGAGCAGGGACCCCCGCTGACGTGGGGCTCAATTTTAGGACCCTGACATCATGACCTGAGCAAAGACAGATGCTTAACTGAATGAGCCACCCAGGTACCCCAGTTTGTTTGTTTTTTTAAGATTTATTTTGGGGCGGGGCAGGGGAGAGAGTGTGTGTGTGCGTGGGGGAGGGGCAGGAGAGAGGGAGAAGCAGACTCCCTGCTGAGTGTGGAGCCCAATGCAGAGCCTGTCCCAGGACTCTGAGATCATGATCTACGCCAAAGTCAAGACACTTAACTGACTGAGCCATGCTGATTTCTTTTCATAAATAAATTTCTTTTCATAACATAATAGAAATAAATACCTGAGGATTCATTTAGTTCCAAAATAATCCCTCTTTTCCTTTCTTCCCCTCTCTGCATTCACCTGACAGAGATGTGCATTTTTTTTTAAAGATTTTATTTATTTATTTGACAGAGAGATAGATCACAAGTAGGCAGAGAGGCAGTCAGAGAGAGAGGAGGAAGCAGGCTCCCCGCTGAGCAGAGAGCCCGATGCGGGCCTCGATCCCAGGACTCTGGGACCATGACCTGAGCCGAAGGCAGAGGCTTTAACCCACTGAGCCACCCAGGCGCCCGAGATGTGCATTTTAAAATAGCAACAGAAAACTCTAACAAATAAGCCAGGAAAGAGCTATCTATGAGTGGGCTCACTCCTCACTGATTGGAGGAGAGGAAAAGGTGATTTATAAATACCAACTCTGTAGCAGTGACCCACCCACACATCTCTATTGCCCTCAACACTAACTAGGGACTCAATCAGAAATTTAAAAAAAACAGGGGTACCCAGGCAAATACTAGGTTTCTAAAAACAGAAGACTTCTTGTTTACTATTTTAAATTTTCCTAGTTGTAAGCTACTTGAGGGCAGGGATGTTGCCATTTACATTCCTTTGCATTCTCCACAGGACCTACAAAAAGTAAAAATTAGTTCGATGAACCCATGTTGATTGACAGTACTGTCCTTATGTGTCTACATATCAGTCTGCTCTGCCAAATGATGAACACTGTGAGGAGGAGTGCTGTGATTTCCCCCCTCTCTGAATTCCCAGGACCTCACACAGCCCGGGCTGGCGCATTTCAGCTGGTACTATCACTCACTCAGTTACCCACTAACGGAGTGCTTCTGCAGCGAAATCAGGGGCAGGGGATATAAAACTGAGTAAGACAGATATACACAGTCCCTGCTTTCAGGGAGCTCACATTCTAGTGGAGGAAAACAGAGACAATGAAAAGGCAACAAATCAGGTACTCCCTGATTTTCAAAAGTACTCTGAAGAAACCTAGCAGAATGTGCAGCTAAAGATAATGGGGGCTGGGTTTGGGGTCGGGGGACTCCTAATGGGAATTTCCGGGAAGACAGCTCTAAAGAAGTGAGGGGTGGTTAGAAGTAGGTAATGTGGTGGACAGATGGTGGATTTAGGGAAAGCAGCCCAGAATGGGGGAAGGGGTATTAGGGGTGAGCATTTCTCCCTACGGCAGGATATGCCGCCAAATGCCCCGGGATAAGAGCAGTTAGGAAATTACTGTGAAGCAATGTTATCTCAGGAAGTATGGGGGAAAAAAAAAAAGCCTGCTGGTCTCCCCAAGTCATCCCTGAAATACTGCTGCTAAAATTACTCACTGGCCTCACCAACACCACATCCACCTCTGTGGTGCCCCAGCTCCCCACTAGATGTCGGCACCAAGTTCACATTTCACACTCTTGAGCTCAAGGTTTTCATCACTCCACCTCTGCCCCAAGAGCCCTTTTTTCATCTCTGCCTCATGGCCCACTGCTGTGCAAGCTCATCTCTCATCAGCCCCGTTGTCTCCTTGCCAACTACCAACCACAAGTTTAAGAGCGCAAGAAATACCATAAGGACATGCGGAAGGAGCTTCAGTACCAGAAGGACATGGATGAAGAAAAACAGTGGCAAAGAGACAAGCTGCATTTGAGCTCCGGGAAGCAGGCTCCTCTGTTCTGCTAGAAGAGTCAGGAACTAGAAGTTATGAGACCTAATCTCAATTCTGCCACCAACTTTTAAAAATATGAGCAAGCCACATTCCCCTTTCAAAGCCTCCCTTTCTAAAAAATGAGGAGGGTAAGAGAGAATGCACCTAATGTCTCCTACGCTTTGCTTCTCTAGAAACCAACAGTTGAAGTAAAATCACCAGAAATTTTTAAAGGGAGAACTACAAACAGCCAGTGTCAAACTCAAAAACTGAGATTGCTAAAATAAACAATGGTAAGTCAGCACTGTGGAAGAACATAGTGCTCGAGGAGATGACAGTTCAAATCCTGGCTCTGCATACTAGATTCCTCCTAATGTCTCTTCCTCATCTAAAAAACAGGGCTAAAAATAAAACCTATCTCTTAAGAATTGTTTCAAAAAATAAGTACGATAATCTACATAGAACACTCGGTATGAGGTAAGCATGCAATAAAATGACAGTTATTACTATTAACAACATGACTGCTTACTGTGTGTCAGACACGAAGTTCTCACTGGGGCTCTCTCTAATCTATGCTGCACATAACAAATCAAAACTCCAGGGGTGGGGCCCAGGAATCTGTTTATGTAATAAGATCCCCAGAGGATTCTGAGAACCAGCGGGATTTGGCAAACACTTCCCTGGAACACACCACATCAATTCGGTCGCATCTTACTTACTTGCCTAGTGCGTTGCTGATCTGCTTATCCAGAACTCTCAACAAGGTATAACCTGGTACAAGGGTACTCTAAGATCTCACTTAACTCTTACTGAACTCTAGGCACCCTTCCACATGTACCACTTCACCCTAGCATGTCCAAAGAAAAACAAACTGCCAGTCTGATTTCCTAAATCAGCATTTCTAAAAATTAAGACAGATAATATGGAAGAGGATGCACCCTACTTTTTTAATGCTCACATATTTCCTAAGACATTTCCATTTAAAAAGGTACCTTCTATTTTAATGTAAGAGCACAGACCCTGAAACCATACTACCTAGTATTTATCCCACATCTGCCATTGGTAAGTTTACGATCTTGGGCAAGTTATTTAATCTCTGTATTTCCTAACTGTAAAATATATTAATAATAAGACCTATAGTGTTTACCTCATAGGGTTATTATGAAAATTAAATAAGTTATTATACAAATTGAAGAACTTAAGACTAAAACTTGGGGGGCGCCTGCATGGCTCAGTGGGTTAAAGCCTCTGCCTTCAGCTCAGGTCATGATCTCAGGGTTCTGGGATCAAGGCCCACATCGGGCTCTCTGCTCAGCCGGGAGCCAGCTTCCCCCGTCTCTCTCTGTCAAATAAATAAATAAAATCTTTAAAAAAAAAACAAAAACTAAACTAAACCTTGGCACATAATAAGCTTTATCTATTAGCTATTACTATTATTCATGACAAAAAATACTGGTTTTCCATTTACATAGTGATTTAATGTTCCCTTTAAATTACTTTAAATTACATTTTAATATATAGTCAGGGGCACCTAGGTGGCTCCGTCAGTTAATCGTTTGCCTTCAGCTCAGATCATGATCCCAGCCTCCTGGGACTGAGCCCTGCACTGGGCTCCCTGCTCGACAGGGAGTTTGCTCCTCCCTCTCCCTCTCCTCCCTCCCACCCCTGCTCTTGCACTCTGCTCTTTCTTTCAAATGAATAAATAAAATCTTTTTTTTTTTTTTAAGATTTTATTTATTTGAGAGAGAGAGAGCACAAGCAGAGGAGTGGGGGTGGAGAGGCAGAAGCAGGCTCTCCAATGAGCAGGGAGCCCCATGCGGGGCTCAATTCCAGGACCCTGGGATCATGACCTGAGCCAAAGGCAGCCGCTTAATCAACTGGGCCACCCAGGTGCCGCTGAATAAATAAAATCTTAAAAAAAAAAAAGAGGGACGTCTAAGTGGCTTGTGTCATATGCTCCCTCCTCCACAAAGCATTCCCTGAACCTTCTGTCTGTCTGGAAGAAATCATTATCTCCCTTGAGTTCCTATAGTACTTTTAACTGTCACCTCTCTTAGAACACTTCTAATTTTATATTATTTATACATATGTTGTCTCCCTTACTTGACTTTAAGTTTCCTGAGAGTAAAATCCACTTCTGATCTGTCTCTATCACCTATAGCTCCTAATACAATGCCCTGATCATAGCATCTACTCAAACATTTGTGAACGTGTAGATAATCTGGTCACGAGCAGGACATTTCTGCCAGCATGCAGAACCTCAAGCATTCTTACCACAACATCTTCCAAAATTTTAGTAGGGCAAGGTCTGGAATGAAATTCAAAGTGTTCATCTTCCGATTTCTTCTTTGACTCCCGTTCCTGGATTCTTTTCTCAATTTCCAAATCAAAGCCAACAGGCTGAGTGGGTGGCTTCACAGGAGGTTTCTTGGGCAAGATGGGCCCACCTTCAAGAATTCTGGGATCGAGTTCCCGTGCTTTGAATTTGTATCTGTAAGATGAGAGTTTAAATGACAACCACACACACACACACACAAAATGTTAACAAAAGCTACACAAACAACAAAGTAGGCCAAAACAGAAAAATAGTAATTATGATGATTATTCAAGAACAGCAAAATTCGACTCTCTCCATAGCCATTGTCTCTATCTCCAGAGCAAAGAATAAAGGAGCCAGTCCTAACATTCCCTCTGCTTTAAAGATTGGGGTTTCTCAGGGCACCAAGTGGCTCAGTGGGTTAAAGCCTCTGCCTTTGGCTCAGGTCATGATCCCAGAGTCCTGGGATCAAGCCCCGCATCTGGCTCTCTGCTCGGCAGGGAGCCTGCTTCCTTCTTTCTCTCTGCCTGCCTCTCTGCCTACTTGTGCTCTCTCTCTGTCAAATAAAAAAATAACATCTTAAAAAAAAAAAAAGATTGGGGTTTCTCTACCCAGAGGAAGCTGCCCCTCCTCAAAGTACAAAAAGGAATGAAAGCAGAAGACAGGAGAAAAACTCCAGTGCTAACCACATTATATTCTAGTTTTCTCCACCAACAATAGCTGTAATGAGCCCTTGGGTAGCCATAAAGGGTAAGATTTGCTTAAATGAAGCTCAGAGGACACTCCTTAATTGGAATCCTGAGTAAGTTCTCCCACCCCGACCTCTGCATTTGTTTTTTTAACCAGTTTATACTCCAGGATATCTCTATATTCCCGCTTCTAATTTTTTAATTATTGAGGCAGGAGCACAGACTGTAGAGAGCCTGTAACTCAAATGCCATTTAAAAAAAAAAAAATCCAATGGCAAGAAAAACAGCAACTATCCCCATTAGAGAACCGAAAAGAAAGCAGGTACTTAGAACTCTTCCTCAAATACTGCCAATGGGACTTACTGTTGCAGTTTCTCGAGTTCCTCTGCCTCCTGATCCGCTGCACTTTTGCAGGCCACAGGCCTTGTGCGCTGTTTGGTTTGCAGCACAGGAGTCTGTGGGTCTCTGGATATCTTGACCGCAGCAGATTTGGAGGGTAACAGAACTGTAAGGCAGGATCACAGACATTCATCTAGCTCTCTGAGACTGTGTTTTCTGTAGGTGCTGACTCGGTTAGGCAGCCCATGATGCCAGATCAGAGCAGCTGCCCTCCACACTCAGCTCAGCTCATGTCAGTCAACCTGACAAACATGCAGCACCTTCTTGCCTGTCACTTTTTATTGAGGGGTATGATGAAAGCCGTCTTTGGGTAAACTCTATTGTCATTTTCGGAACTTAAAATCCACTTGTGTCTGATGGACTCATCACTGCCTACGCATGTACCAGCTTTCTATTGATAATGCCAACTACTTTGGTTCTTATCGACACATAAGATTTTTGCTTATTCCAGCTTTAAAACAAAGCCTTTCTAAAGATCAAGTATTAACTCCCAATTTTGTCAATTCCCTAAAAGCAACTATATCAAAACACCAAGAACACCTCTCACAGAAAGTCAAATAGAGAAAGTAAAAAAAACTATGTCAAAGCATCAATCTTAAGACCATCACTATCATTCATAGAAAACACTGATTCACCTAACCAGGGAAAACTTGTCAATTTTCATAATTATGTAGAATGAATCCTCTACTTTAGATCTGATCACCTAATGGCAGGAGATACAAACCAAATCTATTTATTTTAGAAATAAGCCAGTCTTCAAGTATATATACAGCCATTATTTCTAACTACATAAAGCTTTAAATAAAAATTGCAGAAAATACACCGTACACAAAAATAAACTCAAAATGGATTAAGGACCTAAATGTCAGATCTGAAATCATAAATATACTAGAAGAGAGCACAGGCAGTAATTTCTCTGACATCGGCCGCAGCAACATTTTTCTAGATATGTCACCTGCGTCAAGGAAATAAGAGCAAAAATAAACTACTAGGACTACATCAAAGTAAAAAGATTTTGGACAGTAAAGGAAACAACAAAACTAAAAGACAACCTAGGAAAGGGATAAGATATTTGCAAACAACATATCCAACAAAGGGTTAGTATCCAAAATATATAAAGAACTTACACAACTCAACACCAAAAAACCCCAAATAATCTAATTTAGAAATGGGCAGAAGACATGAACAGACATTTCTCCAAAGAAGACATAAAAATGGCCAACAGACACATGAAAAGATGTTCAACATTACTCATTATCAGGAAAATGCAAATCAAAACCACAATGAGAGATTACCTCAAACCTATCAGAATTGCTAGAATCAACAACATAAGATGGGGCACCTGGGTGGCTCAGTTGGTTCAGCGTCTGCTTTTGGCTCAGATCATGATCCCAGGGTCCTGGGATTGAGCCCCACATCGGGCTCCCTGCTCAGCGGGGAGTCTGCTCATCTCCCTCTCCCTCTGCCCCTACATCTACTCATGTTCTCTCTCTATCTACCTCTCTCTCTCTGATAAATAAATCTTAAAAAAACAAAACAAAACAAAAAACAACACAAAAGAAACATGTGCTAGCAAGGATGTGAAGAAAAAGGAACACTCCCACACTGTTGGTGGGAGTGCAAACTAGTGCAGCCACTGCGGAAAATAGTAAGGAGCTTCCTCAGAAAATTAAAAATAGAACTACCACATGATCCAGTAATTCCACTACTGGGTATTTACCCAAAGAATACAAAAACACTAATTCAAAAAGATATGTGCACCCCTATGTTTACTGTAGCATTATTTACAATAGCCAAATTATGGAAGCAGCCCAAGTGTCCATCAATAGATGAATGGAGGGGGCGCCTGGGTGGCTCAGTGGGTTAAAGTCTCTGCCTTCGGCTCAGGTCATGGTCCCAGTGTCCTGGGATCGAGCCCCACATCAGGCTCTCTGCTCAGCAGGGAACCTGCCTCCTCCTCTCTCTCTCTGCCTGCCTCTCTGCCTACTTATGATCTCTATCTGTCAAATAAATAAATAAAATCTTTAAAAAAAAATAGATGAATGGATAAAGAAAACATAATATACATGTGTAATGTAATGATCTATTTATCTCTCTCACTGAGTCACCAAGTCCATTTTATTCACTGCTATACCCCCACACCCAACAGTGCCTGGTTTGTAGTGGTAACCACACAATCCTGAATGAATGGGATACTTTCATTTTCTATAGGTCACTAGCTGTACCGTGACACTGACACATGGCGAAGGTATAATCCCTGGCCAATTACTGATCAGGAGGATCAAGGTGGTTGATGGGTATAAGTAACAGATAGCCAGGGTAGGGCACAGGAGTGCAGAGATGCTCAATGGTACATGTGTTGGCGGCATATAGGCACATGCCATACTGTAGTTCGAAAGCTAGGATTTCAACAAAAGGCAAATTTGTATAAGCAAAGGGAATTCTAGGGGAGGCTATAACATTGGTATGAAACTTACTATCATCCTTCCTGCTCCTCAAATGATATCTGTTAGGGGTTCGTTTATGAAAGGCTTCGACCTGCTGTGCAAGGGGCACGTACGTAGAAGCTGTTTCGTCAAATGTTCTTTTCTTTCCTTGGGACAGGTTGAAAGGCTTAATAATGGTGCATCCCTTTGTCACTCTGGCCTGTGAAGAAAGAAGTTATTCTCCCAATGAAGTGTTCTAGAAAAGCTCAGATCTCCCACAAGCCGCATGTTTAGCTCAGAAGATCAAAAGAAAAAAGGCCTGTGGTGAAGCCAAGATTATTATTCTTAAATTTGTCAGTTCTTGAGCAAGAGTTAAAACTAGTCCATTCCCATCTTTTAAAAAAGGGAGAAAGGATGTAGCACTTAACAAATGGTCTGTTCTGCAATAGTAAATAAAGTGATTTTTCCCAAGCATGTCAATGTTTTAAAGCCAGCAAGAACAAGTTTTCTGAGAATTAGAAGGAAAAAAAAAAGCTGCAAAAGTATTGTCCTCATCCCCAATCTCATTAAGAAAAAGCTGATTTGGGTTCTGGGTCTTTATCAGGCCAGAGAGCTGCCTGAATCAGAATCTCTGCAGATATCTTCCCCAAAACTAAGAGATGAATAAGCCTAGTCCTTGGGTGACTGATTTTCATAAAACTGATCTCTGATTGGAAATAAAACTCTTTAAGGATTGATATCTCAAAGGAAGAAGCATAATCCCAGAGTCTGAGACTGCAAAGGACTGATTTCAACAAGCGATAATGCCCACTGCAAATGGACGTAGAAATTCTTATTACTAAAATTTTCACTTAGGATTCTTACTGCTTCTGTTAGATATGAGTGATCTGGCCCAACACCATTTTTCCCATAAGCCCTGTCATATATTGTACACAACTCTAAAGATTTAAGTTTTGTGTTTTTTTTCCCCAAGAATTTTATAAAGCACAAACTGCAACAAACTGGGACCTACAGTTTGCCACACATAATTATTCTATGTGCTTTATGTACATTCTCAATTCAATTTTCACAGCAACTTCCTAAGATGCTTCCCAGAAAAACAGAGCGATTTCTCTAAGGTCATACATAGCAAACAGGGCAAAGTGAGGATTTAGATCTATCTTAACTCAAAAACCTGCTTCTCTCAATTATATTATTAGAAGTAGTGACCCAACTACTACACCTGAAATCCTTGCTGAGTTAGTATAAGAATATCCACTGAGCCCATCAACTTACAGGAGAAGGAGGATGTTTTCGCAGTTCAGATGTAAAATTCACTTCCTTATATTCCTCCTGATTCTTAGGATGTTGTTTGATTCGCTCATCTGTGCGGAAGTGGAAGTCAACTGATTTGGTTACTTGGCTCACTGATTTCTTCACAGGTTGCCCTGAGTGAAAAGCAGAGTAAAACACACAGGTAACACTAAGAATAGAGAGTATCAGTAAATCTCCTTTATCTAGTCCTTTCAGTATTTCTATCACCATGGATCTAACTTTGTTCGCGCTCTCCACATCACCCAAACCTTGAAACGGTCCTCAGAGACACTACTGTATGTGCCTCATTCACAGAGTACTCTTGGTTTGAGGACCTTGGGTCGGATGCAAATTGCAGAGGTGGCACAAGGGGAGAAGAATCCCATCCCCCAGGTGTGGTCATAGCTCTGGAGATGCACAGTAACTGGAATTCTTTTGACAGGAAAAGCTATAGATTGACTTGAAAAGCATACTTAACTAAACCTATCTAAGAGGGAAACCCTATAAACTCCAGGGGTACTTTTTCAACCCCGTAAGCAGGGCTTTATAGCTTTGACCTCCACCAATAATAACTCTATTTAAAAGCAAAGCAGAGCTCTGACTCCTTGGCTCCCTCAGTCCTGCTTTCCCTCTGTAGCTACAACTGGATTCACTCAGCTTTCTTTTCCTCTGTCTAGGATTAAATGGGAGCACAAAAACAAAAAACTGGCCGCCCAATGGCTTTATCTTCTGTCTCAGTCCTAATGCCTTCTTTTTCTAATACAAAGAAAAAGAATTAGGAAGAAAAAGGAGAGAGGAATTAATTTTACTTAAAGAAATGAGGGAAGGTCTCATGGAAAAAGGCCTCGAACGATGGCTGTGAGTCCTATAATTAGAGGCAGAGAGCAAGAGTGCACTCTAAGAAAGGCCCGGTGTATGTAATACTTTTTTTTTTTTTTAAAGTAAGCTCTTTGCCCAATTTGGGGGTTGAACTTATGACCCCAAGACCAAGAATCACATGCTCTGTTGACTGAGCCAGCCAGGGGCCCTGGTCCAATGTATATAGAACATTCTAGGGAATGGTCATGGGGATATAAAGGGTACCAGCTTTCCAATAAACATATCTTTTTCTACTGACTACTAACCAAGAATGCCTTTTTCCCTTTAGAGACTTCAAAAACCCTTCAAAGATAATGAGAAGCACCCCTCATAAATCAGACTGAACAAGAGCCAAGCTGACCTATTCCGGCAAGAGCAAGTTTCTTGAATTCTTCATTCTTTTTCCGCATCTCCACCACCTCCTGTTGCATTTTCATTCTCTTCTCCAACTCTTGCTCCTCAGTACTTTTTAGAATCTTCTGCCTAAGGGCAATTCAGTAAAAGAAATAAGAGAGGAGAGAAGAAAGAGGCTCATGATTCAAAATCGTATAAAGGTATTACATAGATTCGATTTTTAACCTGTGATAAGATAATCAGCAAAACCAAAAAGTATTCTGATAAATTGATATTGACTTAATTATGCAACACTATGAAAGAAAACCTGATTCACAATTTATATCAAAATATTGAAAACTTCTCAAAACGACAGCTAAAATAGTCTATAGAAGATAATACAAAAGACTCATAAATTTGACTATACAGTGATTAGCTTTTAGGCCACAAGAAAAGGCAAGATTAAAATACCAGTAGAATGGGGAAGTATTTGCAAGAAATATGACAAAAGTCTACATAAAATACACACTGTGATTAAGAGAGGACAGACTTAGGAGAGAAACCAACCAGAGCTCAAATCCCTACCCTGTCATTTCATTTTCTGCCCATGTGATCTTTAGAAAACTATTTAATCCCTCTGAGCCTTAGTTACCTCCACTGTAAAATGAAGAATATAAATATTTATCCTCACAGAATATTTGTGACTATTAAATCAGATATTTCTGAAGTACCTAACACATAGTAAAAATTCAATTTAGAGTAGCCATTCTTAGCAATGAGACTATCACTAAGACCACTTATAGATAAATAGAAAAGGAAACAATTTACCCAAGAGGAAATATGGAAAATATGTTTACATATCACATAAGAGAAAATATGTTTATAATAATAGTAATACAATCCTGTCAGTAATCAAATAAAAATTAAAATAAGTTCATGCCATCAACATTATATCAATTAAATTTGAAACAATTCTAAATGTAAAAAAACAAATTCGATGTGGATGAGAGTACAAGGAAACAAAAATATTCATCCAGAGCTGATGGCACTGTAAATTCATACATATCCGTTTCAGAAATAAAATTTGTGGGGCACCTGGGTGGCTCAGTCAGTTGGATGTCTGATTCTCGACTTTGGCTCAGCTCATGATATCAGTGTTGTGAGATCGCCCGCAACAGGCTCTGTGCGGGGGCCGGGAGTCTGCTTAAGATTCTCTATCTCGCCTGTTTCCTCGGCCCCTCCTCCCTCTAAAATATATATATGTATTAAAAAAAAAAAAAAAAAGTTAAAATTAAAAAAAGAAACCAAATTGGCAATTAATATCAATAGTCATAACACTAGTCATACCCTATAATCAAGAAATTTCTCTTTCTTTAGCCTGAAGAGACTACTCAAAGAAAAGTCCCTGCCACTAAAGATGTTTGCTGATTATTTATAATGTGAAAAACTGGTAACTGCATTTTCAACAGGAAATAGTTAAATATAATTTGATAGACTATTAACTATTAAAAAAGGATAAATGTGAAGAATTTATAGTAGTACAGGAAAAAAAAATGAAATACTCTCATGGCAAGCAAGGAAAACAGAATCCAAAGTTGTCTGTACACTGATTTTTTTCTTTAAAGATTTTATTTATTTATCTGACAGAGAGAGAGAGAGATCACAAGTAGGCAGAGAAGCAGGCAGAGAGGGGGGAAGTAGGCTCCCTGCTGGGCAGAGAGCCCGAGGCCAGGGCTTGATCCCAGGACCCTGGGACCATGACCTGAGCTGAAGGCAGAAACTTAACCCACTGAGCCACTCAGGTGCTCCTGTACACCGATTGTGAAAATATATTTTTTGCTTGAGTAAAGACCAGGAGGGAGCTTGGCAAAATTAGAACTGTTCAATTCAAGTAGTAAGAACCTTTAATTTTTCCTTTTATATTTCTTTTAATTTGCTTTTTAAAAAAATATTCTTTTTTAAAATTTAATTCAATTAGTCAATATATAGTGCATCATTAGTTTTTGATGTAATGTCCAGTGATTCACTGTTGCATATAACATCGAGTGCTCATCACATCACGTGCCCTCCTTAATCCCCATCACTCAGTTACCCCATACCCCCACCCATTTCCCTTTCCATAACCCTCAGTTTGTTTCCCAGATTAATTTGCTTTTATTTTATTTTATTTTTTTTAATTTTTTTATTTATTTGACAGATAGAGATCACAAGTAGGCAGAGAGGCAGACAGAGAGAGAGGGGGAAGCAGGCTCCCCGCCGAGCAGAGAGCCCGACGCAGGGCTCGATCCCAGGACCCCGGGATCACGACCCGAGCTGAAGGCAGAGGCCTCAACCCACTGAGCCACCCAGGTGCCCCAGATTAATTTGCTTTTAAAGTATATTTTTCTCAACTTTTAAGATGAGCATCCCCAAGATATAAAACAATTCACCTCACCATGGTTATAGCTTTATGAATTTCCCAAGTTCCATTTGCTCCAGACCGCAGATATACCTACTTACAATTTTACTCTATTGACTCTTAAAGTTTAAATTCAGGAAAGAAGCATACCTCACAGGTTGTATACAAGACACAGTATGTCTGCCCTTGGCTTTCTCTGGGGAAGACTCATGTTTTTCTGATGTATCTTGGTGAGCACTGCCTTCTTCCTCTTCTTCTGGCTTCTTTTTATTGTTAGAACTTTAGTTCAAAAGAACAACAACAAAAAAATACTCTCAATTCACTAAAGCATGCCCTGCTGTACCGTCCTCCCCAAAACTACCACATACGGCTTAAACTTTCTCATTCTTTAGGGCAACAAGCATGTCTCAACTGCAAGATTCTTCCAATAGCACTATTGATCATATGTACCAATGGATACAATGGGTAAACTTTGAGAACACCAATAGAAGTCAAGGTGAGAATTGTCTAATGATGGTTCAGGAGCGTGGGGAGGGATTCCAACGGCTCATTATCAAATTCACAAATGGCAAATAGCTAATTGCCTTCCCAATACCTACTCTACTTTCTTTCTTATTAACAGAACTCCAATTTTGTTTGGGGCAGCAATGTCCAAAGGCAAAAGCACTATACTTGTTTCAACAGCCTCTCTTGCAATGAGGAAGAATCCAAGCGACCCAGTAGGGCAACTGAAGTATAAGCAGGGTTTCTGGAAATTTTTCACTTCTGTGATATAGGTGCTGCTCTTCTTCCTTTGCCATACCCTCCTTCTTCTCTTGAACATGGATGTTATACTTAGAAACATAGCAGCTATCTTATGACAATGTGGCAACAAGCACAAGGCAGAAGCTGAGAAACAGAGCTGCCATCTTGAGTAACAAGTATGAAAAAAAGCTAACTCAGAGATGTTGCCTGGCATTGTTCAGTCACTGAACCAAAGCCAACAGCAACTTCTCTGAAGCAAATAAATCACTAGTCCTTAAACTACTCTAGCTGAATAGGCTATTACTTAGAGCAAAATACATTCCTAACTGATAAAAATAAGAACAAGCACCATTGCTATGAGCCATGGGAGCAAGCAGGAGTAAAACCTATGCCAACTGAGAGAAGCTGTGGCTACTTACACTTTCATTTTTTTGGAGGGTGGAATTTCACTGATGATTACAGGAGTAGCACATCTCTTGGCTTTCATTTTTGCATGATGTTTTTCTTTCTGTTCCAGATCTTTCTGAGCAGAGAGTCTAGTAGATCTTCTATGATACAGGAATTGACAAAATTTATCTGAAATGAATACATCTACTACAGATATGCAATTATGCCCCACAAATGTGAAAGTATGTCCAACTGCCAAGGGCTACAGAGAGTTTAATGGTATTATTTCCACTCTAAAAACCCAATCTCTTCTTGTCTTACTGATAGCTTTTGAAATTTCATCATAAAATGTTGGTACTTATATGTAGCCAATTTTTTTTTTAAGGTACTGGTAATCACCTAGTACAATTCTGTCCTTTTATAGGTAAAAGTCAAAAAAGATGAGGTGACTTGACCCTGCTACATAGCTAATTGCTGTCAGACCTGACATTTGAGGTCAGGTATCCCGGTAATTGACTAAGGTGAATATTTTCTCTCTCTTTTTTTTTTTTTAGCCACATTCCCCCTTCCTGATAAAATATACCATATACCAAAAAAGAGCACAAAACAAAAATTAAATGAAATGATTACAAAGTGGAAAAAAAAAAACGGTTACAAAGTTAAGACTCATGAAATCACCACCCAGGCTAAGAAAAGAACACTGGCAACAGCTACTACCTGACTTGTTTTATAGTTACCATTACTTTTTCTTTATCGTTTTGCCATTTAGCATGCATTTCCATAAGCATGGTACATTCGTTTGGAAAGAAAACAAAATACAAAGAATAACAACAACAAAGAAAACCCCTTTAGATAATATAATCAGACTACTACATGTATTTATTTCTGTCTGGTTTGTTTCACTCAACATTATGTTTATGAGAATCAACCACCATAATTTATATAGCTTTAATTCAGTGATTTTCAATGCTTGTATAACAGTCACTGCAGTAATGTACCACTATTTATCCAGCTTACTGCCAATTTTCATATATGTCTCCATGAGCACATATTGTTGTTGGATGTAAGTTGTAAGATTGTTAGGTCAGAGGGCATTGGTTATATCAACTAAAGCTGTTTTCCAAAGTGCTCGTACCAATCTATGCTTTCCCTGGCAAGTCTGTATTATAGTCTGCATTGCTCTACACACTCCTGAACACTTGATATTTTCAGATGAGCTAATTTAGCTGGTATTGAGTAAAATGTCACTGTGAGGTTTTTTTTTTTTTAAGATTTTATTTATTTGACACAGAGAGAGTGCAAGTGAGCATGAGCAGAGGGGAGAAGCAAGGGGAGAGGGAGAAGCAGACTCACTGCTTAGCAGGGTTCCATGCGGGGCTCCATCCCAGGACCCTAGGATCATGACCTGAGCCGGAGGCACACGCTTAACCAACTGAGCCACCCAGGTTCCCCTCACTGTGGTTTTAATTTGCTTTTCTCTGATTACCAATGAAATAGAGCAACTTTTCATATGTTTTACTGGCCATTTGGATATCCTCTTTGATAAAGTGCTAGTTCAAGCCTCTTATTTGTTTTCCACTGGGTGGTCAATCCTTTCCTGATCAGTAGAAATTCTTTACATACTATGAATATAAGCTCTTTGGTAGGTTTTATGTGTTACAAGTATCTTCTCCCACTCTGGAGGTTGGCTTTTTACTCTCTTTATGGTATCATTTGATTAAATAAATATCTCAAGTACATCAATAGCCTTCCCTATTATGCTCAGTGCTTTTCTGTATACTATTTAAAAAAAAAAGCAAAACCTTCCCTTATTCCAAGATCATAAAGATATTCTCCTTTACTTCCTTATAGGAGCTTTAGCTTTCATATTTAGATCTACAATTCCACATAGAATTGACTGTTTCAGGGTACCTGGCTGGCTCAGTCAGGAACATGAAACTCTTGATTCCAGGGTTGTGGGTTTGGGCCTCATATTGAGTCTAGAGTTTACTTAAATAAAGAAATAAATAAACTTGAAAGAATTGACTTTTATATAGAGTGAGGTAGGGACCAAGTTTCATTCTGTCTATCCAGATATCCACTAGGTCAAGCATTGTTTAAGGGGGGGGAGGGAGCACTACTTCCCACAGATCTGTGGTAACATCTTTGTCATATATCATGTTCATATATGGGAAGATGAATTTTTGTTTGATTCCACTGGTCTCACTAATCCTTGAGTATTATCATAAAGTTTTAATTACTGCAGCTTCATAATAATATGCCTTTCTATGTACTAGACACTTCAAAAGTATCTAGCTATTCTTTTTTTTTTTTTAAAGATTTTATTTATTTATTTGACAGACAGAGATCACAAGTAGTCAGAGAGGCAGGCAGAGAGAGAGAGGGAGAAGCAGGCTCCCTGCTGAGCAGAGAGCCCGATGCGGGGCTCGATCCCAGGACCCTGGGATCATGACCTGAGCCGAAGGCAGAGGCTTTAACCCACTGAGCCACCCAGGCGCCCCAGTATCTAGCTATTCTTAGACCTTTGCATTTCTCAAAAAATTTTAGCATCAATTTATCAAAGTCCAAAGTGAAAACCATTGGGATTTTGATGGATATTGCATTGAATCTATAGACGATTTAGGGAGAATTGACATCTTTACAATAGTGAGTCTCCCAATCCATAAATATGGTATGCCCTGCCATTTGTTTAGATCTTATTTAATTTCTCTTTTTTTTTCGAAGCACTTTCTTTATAAAAGTCCTTAAACATTATAAAGACATTATTACATATTCAGACTTTTATGCTACTGCATAGAGTCACAATTTTTTTTTTTTAAGATTTTATTTATTTATTTTACAGAGAGAGAGAGAGAGAGATCACAAGTAGGCAGAGAGAGGGGGAAGCAGGCTCACTGCTGAGCAGAGAGCCCGATGCGGGGCTCAATCCCAGGAACCTGAGATCATGACCTGAGCCGAAGGCAGAGGCTTAACCCACTGAGCCACCCAGGCGCCCCTAGAGTCACAATTTTTAAATCTTTATTATGGAGAATATCAAGCATATTTTAAATATAAAGAGAATAATATAATAAACTACTAAGTACTCATCATTCAGTTTCAACAATTATCGACTCATAGCCAATCATGTATCAGTTTTCCCTCCATCCATTCTCCTGGATTTTCAAGCAATTCCTACTAAAGATCTATCTTTCATCTGCAAATATTTCATATTAATCTCTAAAAGAAAGTACTCATAAAAAAATACATGGAGGGGCAACTGGGTGGCTCAGCGGTTAAGTGTCTGCCTTCGGCTCAGGTCATGATCTCAGAGTTCTGAGATAGAGCCCCACATTGGGCTCCCTGCTCAGCAGTGAGTCTGTTTCTCCCTCTCCCTCTGTGATCTCTCTCTCACTCTCTCTCAAATAAAAATCTTTAAAAAAAAAATAATACATGCAGTAACAAAGAGCAAATTTATTCAATTAAGGAATGAAGTAATGGATGTACTGAATGAGTAATGAAGAGTGCATATTATAAAACACAGACAAAACACAAAACTACAACTATGTGAAGGCACTGGAAAGTGACCAAAAGCAGGCAGAAAACAGGAACATTTATTCATGAAAAACAGCAACCGCAAAAGGTAAGTATTATGAGTTAGTAGCTTTTTGGCCTGAGGTACTCCCCCAACATAGCAGCTCCAAGAGCAGAAAATTCCAGTCTCACTGGCTTGAGATAGCAGAAGAATTCAAGGCCAGTATAACAGCTGGAAATTTAGAGGAAAATCCTAAAAGTACAAGAGCTACAGAAAAGATGTCGTTCAAAATCTGAGCAAAAACTCTGTATAATTCCTGCCTGACAGCTAACCCATTTGTATTTTAGGGGAGACCTAGGAAGCCCAGCAAAAAGGCAAAGCAGAAACTGATGAGGAGTCCATCCTTAAAAGTCATAACTGTCTAGATAAGATTGGTGAGTTTGCTGCTTTTTTGAAGTAGATTCCCCACTGTGTACATAGGAGGATGGCACAAAGATAACATCTCACCATCTTGAGGTGTCAGTAAACAAACATCAGAGCAGGCAGAAAGGCTGAAAATTTAGATGCAAAACTTCAGAAGCAAGACAACCACAGAGGATGAACACTTAAACCTACGTATAAACTCTACTCAGAGTCTTGGCTGACCTCTAACCTTTGCAGACCCAGGGGAGACTACAGGGAGCCAGACTAAAAAAGCAGCAGCTATGTATGCAAATACATGAATAACCAATAATCCCATGAAAATGTGGATCAACATCATTAGTCATCAGAAAAATGCAAATTAAAAACAATGAAATATCACTGAAAAGACCGACTATCAAGAGTTGGCTAGGATATGGAGCAACTGAAACTCTCATATATTGTTAGTGGGAATATAAATGGGACAGTCACTTTGGAAAACATTCTGGCTGTTTCTTATAAACATACATTTAACCTTATGGCCCAGCAATTGCACTCCTAAGTATTTACCCAAAAGAAATACATGTCCTCAACTACTCAGAGCAGCTTTATACAGCCCCAGACTGGAAACAACCCAAATGTCCTTCATCTGTTGAATGGATAAACAAATTGTGACATATCCACTCGATAGAACTTATTATCAGCAATAAAAAGAAGCAAACTACCAATACATGCCATGACATGGATGCATCTCAAAAACAAATGCTAAGCGAAAGAAGTCAGATAGAAGAGTACATATAATTCCATTTACAAAAATATCTAGAACAGGACAAAATAATTTATGGTGACAGGAATTGGAAAAGTGGTTGCCTCTGGGTGAGAGGGTGAGAAGGTAGAAGAAGCAGTTTAGTTTGACTATACAGGGATAGGAATGAGAGAACATTCTGAAGTGTTGGAAATGTTCTATATATTTTGGTTGTGATTGCATGGTGGTATGTATTTGTCAAAATTAATCAGACCATACACTCGAGATCTATGTATTTTACTATATGCAAATTATTACCCAGCAAAATTAGTTAATTTTTAAAAATGGGTTGAGAATCATAAAATCTAGAAAGAAAGGCAAAGCACATCCATACAGAACCATTTAGACCATTACTTAAATTCAACATACAGTGATATTATAAAGTCAAGAGAAGAATTGCTGGGTGTCTTTAAGGAGAAATGGCTAAGGGATGAGATACCAAAATTAAAACATATATTTGTGGTAAAGCAACCCCTTCATGGAAAAATTATTATGACACACTAAGGCCTTATTGACTCTTAACTATTCTGTGTCGAAGAAGTTTTGGCGATCTTTTAGCCTACTGAAACCATGTGAAAATAAAATAGTAGGGAATTTGCCTGACTGTCTATACCTTCCTATCCCAGCTGCCCTTTCTTTCCAGATTAGGCAACTCTGGAGTCAGAAAAATCTGAGATTTGAGATTAACGGCACTAATGTTTTACCTCTTATTATGCATTTTGATAATGCGGTATCATTTACAAAGTACTGTCACATACCATCTTATCTGACCCTTTCTGACAAGAAGCCTGAAGGATATGGTTATTCTCAGTAAACTGAGATTATGAGTGGTAGAGGTACCTGTCTTAAAAACAAAACAAAACAGGGACCCTGGGTGGCTCTGTCGGTTAAGCCACTGCCTTCAGCTCAGGTCATGATCCCTGGGTCCTGGGACTGAGTCCCGCATCAGGCTCCTTGCTTGGCAGGGACCCTGCTTCTCTCTCCACCTCTACCTGCCGTTCTGCCTCCTTATGCGCTCGCTCCCTCCTCATTCTCTCTCTCTCTGACAAATAAATAAAATCTTAAAAAAACAAAATCAAAAACCACTCAGGTCTTCTAACTCTGAGAGAGAGTAGCTGGATTCCTGTCACACCATCACTTCCAAAAAGCATTCAGAATTCAGTCAGGATGAAAGACAATTTTAGCAATCATACACAAATCATACACTAGTGAAGACACTAACACTTTCCTGAATTCTGAAGAAATATCTAAGACACTGGGTCCCTTTTTTGTAGGACTCATTTACAACCTAAACATCAAACAGAAACCACAGAATCAACCAGTAGCAATCTCTTAAGATCTCTTATAATATATGGTTGGTTGAGATTTCACAGAATTCTTTGATTAAAACAGGCTTCTTTACTCGGGACACCTGGGAGGCTCAGTCAGTTAAGCATATGACTCCTGATTTTGGCTAAGATCATGATTTCACGGTGTGAGATAAAGCCCCACATCTGGCTCCACACTCAGCACTGAGTCTACTTGAGCTCCTCTCCCTCTACCTCTTCCCCCACTCACATACTCACTCTTTCTCTCAAATAAATAAATAGATGAAATCTTTTTAAAAATAATAATAAAAAATAAAATTAAAAAAAATAATAAAATGGGCTTCTTTATCAAAAATGATTAGGATAAGCTTATATGATGCTATCCTCAAAAGGCAATATCCTGGGGCGCCTGGGTGGCTCAGTGGGTTAAGCCTCTGCCTTTGGCCCAGGTCATGGTCCCGGGGTCCTGGGATCGAGCCCCGCGTCTGGCTCTCTGTTCATCAGGGAGGCTGCTTCCCTTCCTCTCTCTCTGCCTGCCTCTCTGCCTACTTGTGATTTCTGTCTGTCAAATAAATGAATAAAATCTTTAAAAAAAAAAAAAAAAAGGCAATATCCTTATGCCAACACGAAGCTTTGTAAAGGGTAACTTCATCACTTCTGAGCAACAATACATATTATTATCTATATATAAATAATATCATTTGCCATTTCTCTTCCTTGAAGATATTCTAGGTAACATCAAGGTATAAAGCAATAGGGGTTTCTGGGTGGCTCAGGTGGTTGGGCATCCAACTCCTGATTTCAGGTCAGGTCAGATCTAAGTTGGGAGACTGAGCTCCGCATCGGTCTCCGTGCTAGGCTTGGAGCCTGCTTAAGATTCTCTCTCTGTCCCCCACCCCACACTCACTCCCTCTCTTTTAAAAAAAAAAAAAAAAAAAAAAAAAAAAAGGATACTGATACAAATACAACATTCAAAGACATGAAATGTTTTTATTTTGTTTTTTTTTTTTTAAGATTTTATTTATTTATTTGACAGAGAAAAAGATCACAAGTAGGCAGAGAGGCAGGCAGAGAGAGAGGGGGAAGCAGGCTCCCTGCTGAGCAGAGAGCCCGATGCGGGGCTCGATCCCAGGACCCTGAGATCATGACCTGAGCCGAAAGCAGAGGCTTAACCCACTGAGCCATCCAGGCGCCCCAACATGAAATGTTTTCAGATCACCAGTGTCAAGACTGCAGCTTAACCCATCCACCCATCCTTTCATTCATTCAAGTATTTATTCACCTTCTGCTCCTGCCAGACACTGTTAGGCACAGTAAGAATACATAATTTTTGCCCTTATGAAATGTACTTACAACCTAAAATCAGGAAAAAAATATCTGCCATATTTACATAATTTACACAAGTAAATTACAATCCATATTGATGGTGCAAACAGCAAGAGCTTTGGAAATGAACTAATCAGTCTGAATTCTGGCTCTGATACAAACTTCAAGCAACTTAGTACCTCTAACTTGCTTAACAATAAATTAAGCATGCTATCTACAACTCATAAACATTATAAAGATTAAATGAGGTAATATAAAGAGTCTAGTATAGTAGGTATTATAGTAGGTAGTATAGTCTAGAATAGTAGGTATTCTGACAATAATTATTCTTTGAACATCATTAATATAACCACCACTTTGAGTCCTGAAACAGTCTTACCTCTGAGGCTGCACTGGAGTATATTTTGAGGTGGTTCCCTTGACTTCCAAGGAAGAACAAGCATTTGATGGAATGGACTGTTCCGCCAGATTTTCTTTTTCTGCCTCTTTGTAATAAGTGTTGTCAACTGTAGGAGAGCAAAAACTAGTTAGCACTCAGAATCCCAAGGAAAATGTTGGAGAGACATATAGATACATACATATCTATGTGTGTGTGTGTGTGTGTGTGTGTGTGTGTGTATCCCTTCTAAGCAGTGGAACCATTAGTTCCAGTGACATCTTATACAGAAGTCCAATTTATAAAATCTACTTTGGTTGAAGCAGAAATGTAGGATCTAAGGCCTATCTGCCAGCCTAAGTCACCATCTCAGAAAAAAGCAACTGTCTTTAAATGCTGATAAAATCATATTATCTGGCATTATGAGTATACCCACCAGCTTTTCTCCCCTCCAGAAATTAAAAACACTGAGAGTTAAAAGATATAGCATTTGAGAAAGGGGAGATAAAGGTGGGAAGGGGAAGGAGTTACTTTATCATAAAATATTCTAACGTTACCATGGCCATCATGGAACAGAAACAAAAAAGAACTATAAGAATAAGGAGAGAAAAAAAAATAATAAGGAAAAAGAACAGTCAAGTAAAGGGGAAGAAATAGCATTTGCTGGTATAGCTTATGAACTGAGCCTTGACAAAAGAAAAAAACCCTAACGAAATAAATGGAAGAAAAGTTAGGCTATGAAAACACACTTCATGCATTATTTATTCCAGAAAACAATCATTTGGCTCATTCCCTAAAGAAATTTTTTTCTGGAGGGGAGAAAAAGAAACAAACAAACAAAAAATGATAGTGCATTATATCAAGACTACAATAGAGGCACTTAACCCATTTAAAAGCAGAGATGATTAAATTTTTTAAAATTAATGTAAAAAATTTGATATAAAATTTTTACAGGGCACCTGGCTGACTCAGTCAGTAGACATATGATTCTTGATCTCAGGGTTATAAGTTCAAGCTCCATATTAGGTGCAGAGATTACTTAAAAATAAAATCTTAAAAAATATATATTATATGTTACCTATAAAAATGCACTTAAAATATAAAGATACATCATGCTAGCACTAATCAAAAGAAAGCTGGGATGGATATAACATCAGACAATGCAGATTTCAGAGCAAAAAATATCACCAGAGATAAAGATGACCATTTCAAAATGATAAAATGATCAATTCCTCAAGATGCCAAAACAACCTAAATATTTATGTATCGAATAAGAGACCTTCAAAACACACAAAGCAAAAAGTAGAAGAAGAAATAGAAAAAACCTTGAGTATAGCCTGAAATTTCAATCTCTCCCTCTAATTTATGGAACAAATTGACAGAAAAATCAGTAAGAATCTAAGTCATATGAGCAATTGTGTAAGGCTGTATTCAGTAAAACTTCATTAACAAAAATATGTTGCAGTCAACTCATCAGAAGAACATAACAATAGCAAACATATATATATAAAATAACGAAGCCCCAGATACATAAAGGAAAAACTGAAAAAAATTAAAGGGAGAAATAGACAATTCAATAGTATAGTTGAAGATTTCAATATCCCCATTTTCAATAACAGACAGTACAGTTAGATAGAAGATCAATAAGGAAATAGAAGATTTGAGCGATACTATCAACCAACTTGATCTAAATAGACATTGATATAACTCTCCACTCAATGACAGCAGAATACACATTCTTTTGAAGTGCATACAGAATATTTACCAAGACAGACCATATTCTGGGCCATGAAACAAAACACTTAAAAGGATTCAAGTCATACAAGTAATGTTCATTAACCACAATGGAATTAAATCCCTCAAGAAATCAGTAACAGAGACGATTTCTAGAACCAATCCCCCCTCCATATATTTGGAAATTAAATAATATACTTCTATATAACAGGTAATTTGGAACTAATAGAAACACAAACTACCAACACTCACTCAAGAAGAGATCATCTATATCTCTTAAAGAAATTGAATTTGTAGGGGCGCCTGGGTGGCTCAGTGGGTTAAAGCCTCTGCCTTAGGCTCAGGTCATGATCCCAGGATCCTAAGATCAAGGCCCACATCAGGCTCTCTGCTCAGCAGGGAAGCCTGCTTCTCTTCCTCTCTCTCTGTCTGCCTCTCTGCCTACTTGCGATCTCTGTCAAATAAATAAATAAAAATCTTAAAAAAAAAAAAAAAAGAAAAGAAATTGAATTTGTAGTTAAAAACATTTCTACAAAGAAAACTTCAAACCCAGTTGGGTTCAATGCTGACTTCTACCAAACATTTAAGACATAATATCAATTCCATGCAAATTCTTCCAGGAAAAATGAAAAGAAGGGAATATTTAAAATAAGGCCAGCTTTACTCTATCAAAATCAAACAAAGGCTTCACAAGGAAAACCACAGACCAATATCCCTCATCAATAATATAAGAAAAATCCTCGACAACAATGTAGCAAACTGAGCCTAAAAACATAGAAAAATACCATCATGACCAACTGGAGCTCATCCCAGAAATGCAAGGTTGGCTTAACATTTGAGGCACCTGGGTGGCTCAGTGGGTTAGAGTCTCTGCCTTCAGCTCAGGTCATGATCCCAGGACCCTGGGATCGATCCCCGCATTGAGCTCTCTGCTCTGCGGGGGGCCTGCTTTCCCCTCTCTCTCTGCCTCCCTCTCTGCCTACTTGTGATCTCTCTCTCTCTCTGTGTCACATAAATAAATAAAATCTTTAAAAAAAAAATTGGAAAATTAGTGCAATTTAACATATTAACAGACCAAAAAAAGAAAAATACCATATAATCATCTCAATATAAGCAGAAAATACATCTGACAAAATCTCACATCCATGACAAATAAAAATTATCAACAAAGCAAGAATAGACGGGAACTTCTTCAGCCTGATTAAGGGTATTTATGAAAAAAACTATAGTTAACAGCACACTTTTTTAAAAATTTTATTTTATTTTTTTATTTGAGAGATAAATTTATTTGAGGGGATGGCAGAGCAGGAGGGAGAGGGACAAGAAGACTCCAGACTGAGTGCAGAGCCTGAGGCGGGGCTCAATCCTACCACCCTGGGATCACAACCTGAGCCAAAATCAAGAGTCAGATGCTCAGCTGACAAAGTCACCCAGATACCCCCAACTACAGTTAATGTCATACTTAATGGTGAAAACCTAAATGCCACAACAGGCATGTCTACCCTTTCCACTCCTATCAATATCTTACTGAAGGCTCTAGTCAATGCAATATTCAAGAAAAAGAAATAAAAGGGATATTTGCAAAAATAAATAAATAAATAAATAAGGGATATTTGCAGATGACATGATCATCTGAAATCTGATGGAATCTAGGGTCACCTGGGTGGCTCAGTTGGTTAAGCATTCCCTTCGGCTCAGGTCCTGATCCCAGGGTCCTGGGATAGAAACCCCCTCTGGCTTCCTGCTCAGCCGGCCATCTGCTTCTCCCTCTCCCTTTCTCCCAACCCCAACCCCAGCTTGTGCATGCGCATTCATGCTCTCTATCTCTCTCGTTCACATTCTCTCTCTCTCAAATAAATAAGTAAAATCTTTAAAAAGAAATAAATAAAAGAAATCTGATGGAGTCTACAAAAACCTACTAAAACGATTAAGTGAGTTTAGAAGGTAGCAGGATAAAAAATCAGTATATAAGGGGCGCCTGGGTGGCTCAGTGGGTTAAGCCTCTGCCTTCGGCTCAGGTCATGATCTCAGGGTCCTGGGATCGAGCCCCGCATCGGGCTCTCTGCTCAGCAGGGAGCCTGCTTCTCCCCCTCTCTCTCTGCCTGCCTCTCTGCCTGCTTGTGATCTCTCTCTCTCCGTCAAATAAATAAATAAATCTTAAAAAAAAAAAAATCAGTATATAAAAATTAGTCGTATGCCTTTGTATTAGCAATACAATAGGAAATTGAAATTAAAATAGAGGTATGAAAAGAACTTTGGGAACACAAATACAGGAAATTAGTTAGAGAAAAAAGGGTATTTGAGCTGGACCTTGAATGACGAGTAGGAACTTTTCATTTATATTAAGAGGCAGAGGGAACAAAACTAATAGGTGAGAATATGTAATAGGAAAGAACACAGACTCTGAGGGGTCTAAGGGGCATGCACATAAGCAGTGTGTATGGTCTTTGGCACATGACAGGCCCAGAAGAAGTCTCTTGCTTTGGGGCACACCGTTGACAAAACAGTCTTGAACTGACAAATTAGGTAGTATTATATATTCTCTCAATTCAAGAAAGTACAAAGTCCACCAAAGCAACAGATAATCTGCCACACATAATGAACTAATGAAATTCACCTGAGGATACAGCACTCAGGCCACAGGCATCGTAAACATGTCAAGTGAAACAAGCCATACACTTCTAATACCTTCTACAAGAAAGAGAGTGGATGCAAAAATTCAGGGTCCTTGTCCTGATCCCAAATTCAACAGATGTCATCTGTACTCATGAATTAATTATCTGAAAGTCATCCTAGTAGCTTAGACTCTGTAAACTAGAAAAGTTCACTAAAAATACAGCTATTTCCTGGTATGACTCCTCTAGTTAATGGTCTAATTGAAGCCAGTTTCAGATTTACCTATAAGAGTCACAGTCAAATGTTCGAAATTAATTGTGGTGATGGCTGTATAATACTCTATGAATATACTATAAAAAAACACGGACTACGGTGAGTGCTATGAAATGTGTAAGCCTGATGATTCACAGACCTGTATGCCTAGGGCAAATAGTACATTATATGTTAATAAAAATAATTTTTAAAATAAATAAATAAAATAAAATAAATACCAAGCCATTAAAAAAAAAAAAAAAAACTCATGGAAATGTAACTTTAGGTGGTTTGTACAGGTGAATTATATCTAAATATAGCTATTATTTCAAAAAAAGAATCATTTTTAAGTATTTATGATCTCTTTAAAAATGCTTTTGTTCTTTAAAAAAATGCTTCTTTTGTTCTGATCAAACAGACAATATTCTGCAGACTTAGTAACCACCAGTCTAAATGTCAATTATCTTTTAAAATCAGATGCATGACTCAAAGAATCCTTGTACAATGGCAAACAGTACGTTCTTCTCTCCTGCTGTTTTGTTCCCAGTCAGACTCAGGTTAGGTTAAATCTTGTCATAAAAAGAGAAGAGTTATATATCTGGCAATAAAAGTCAATGTTAGCTTAAGTTCTAAGAGATTAAAAAAAAAAAAAAAGTATAGTGCATCATTAGTGTCCCATTCACCATGAAATGAAGTAGCCCACTTCACCAATAATAAACCAAAGGATACAACATTTAGGTAATTCCCCAGATCCCTCAGGCTCTTAATACACTGTTTCACCATTCTACCAAGGACCTTTTTTCTAAGATGATCTTTCTTACCTGGTCTCAAAGGCGTGACAATAGCTTGCTGAGGATTAGGCTTCCTCAGAGGGGTTTTGCCCTGAAAAAGCCCTGCTATGCCATTCTTTCCAGGAAACTTATTCTCCAAATTGGCCTTCTCCTCTGTGAAAAGGTAAGAATGTCATCATTTAAACAATCAGCAAGGAAGTAAAATAAATCAGTACCCTGCACAGTTTTTTAAATGGGGCCTAAACCCTTCTACTGGTACACTTGCAATTCATTTGGCAAGTACAAAGTTCTAGTGATCAAAAAGAAATGAGTATACATTATATGTCAGAGATAGAGACTGTAAAAACTATCAAAACTACCACTAAAACACTGGCAACATTGAACAATGTATCATAGAAAAGAAGTGCAGACTCTGCATTGTGAATAGCTACTTACTTTTACTTGATACACATTTGGACCATACAAGCATGAACCGGCCTAATACATCGTGTTCCTCTCAAAGAAAACTGTAGCTATTAAGATCTGCAGGGCTTACAAGGGAAGTACTATGGTCTATTTGAGTTGAGGTTCCTCACCCACAGTGGCAAGAGGTGGGTGTGTGAGGATGGAACAGACCTAGGCTCTCTCAGGAATTTTATCTTAGGTTCTGCTGTGCCCAAAAGTTAACCCAAAGCAGTGAAACGTCTCTTCTACCAAAAGCCTATCAACAGACAGAAGCTTCAGGAATATGGTGACGCCCAGCAAATAACACTGAGCACACATACCCTGACTGCAAATATGTAAAGAGATACGATTATTTGGAAGAGAATTAGAAAATAATATATTAGAACTAAGGTGGTTTTGAAAGAATAGTGGGGTTAATTTTTCTTCTACATATATTTAATAGTGTCATTGTACTAATATTTCCTTTTTTTTTTTTTTTTTTTAAAGAAACTTAGATAAAGGAATAGACAACCCAGACTTCTCCTTGGGGTTTCTTTCAGTAAAGCAGAGACACAGGGAACACCCCTGTAGGGCAGCTGGCCCTCTTCTCCACCCTTCCTCAACACCACTTTCAACAGATCCCTCCTCTCAGGATCCCCCCGGCATACTACTAAAGAAGAGAATGGCATGTGCCATCACATTTGGATACTGCATTATAAGTAATAAGTGCAGCTGCAAGGGACTCATTTTTTTCTCCCATTACATACTGATTTTCTTTTAATATGGAGGATAAAGACATGAGAAAGTAAAAAACGAAGAGATTCTAGGAACTACTAACCTGACATATCAGTGATCTCACCATATTATTACAAAGTAATATGAAAATATAACCACATCCTTATTTATTGTTGGACTGGTGTCAGAGTTTGTGTCAAATCACATTACCCAACATCAGGTGATCCCATCTGCTTGGGGATTGGGTTCTAAGTAGCATAATCCCTCCAGCCAAAAAAGAATTGGTAAAGCGAAGTAAGAGGGAGGTAACTACAGTTACAAAAAAGTAACACAAGAATCCTTGTGATATTAGATCTGTTAGAACTGTTCAATATCTTGACAGTGGGAGTAGATACACAAACCTACACAGGTGATTAAAAATTGCATAGAACTTACTACATAAATGAATATGAGTACAAGTGAAATTGAGGAAATCTGAGTTAAGATAGGTAGATTCTATAAATGTCAATATCCTAGCTATAATATTATATTCTGTGCCCAATGATAGTAGAGCAAGTTTTTATGTGGCTGCCATCACGACAGAATGTTTTGAATGCTAGAGTTTCACTGAACTTTGTTTCATCTGGATTTTCCCATATATCCCTAAAGATTAAACACTTATCATTCTTAATTGCAAAATAACATTAATTTGTACTGATAGTCCATTTCCAAAACACTGGGCATTTCAATTATTTCTATCATATCATGGATGATAAAGTATCTTGGTGTAAACAAGAATTTATATTTTAGTTATTTTCTTGCAATTCCTTCTATTTTTTGAAAGGTACTCAGAACAAAGCAAGCCACTAATCCTTAGAATGGCCAGAGAAAGTCAACACTTACCAAACCAAGAATCTATGTTTTGGGTATCTTCCTCATCATTCAAAGAGGTAAAATTGATGAAGTCCGTGGGAGCGTCATAGGAATAGGAAGTTTTAACTTGCGACATTGTCCCCTGCCTTGGCACGGAAGAGCAGATTTTCCCCAGTACTCGTGTCACTTCTTTCAACAGATCACCTTCTAATGAAAGAAATGGTCAGAAACTCAGTTGTACATTAATCTAAGGTACTGATTCCCCAGCAGGTACTTTGCCTTTACTACTACATGTGCAATTCTGAAAATGATCTGGACAAGTTGCCTAACTTTTCAAACCAAACTAAAAGTTAACTTCTGGGGCACCTGAGTGGCTCAGTGGGTTAAGCCTCTGCCTTTGGCTCAGGTCATGATCTCAGGGTCCTCAGATCCAGCCGCTTGTTGGGCTCTCTCCTCCCCGGGGAGCTTGCCTCCCCCCCCCCCCCCCCCCGCCTGCCTCTCTGCCTACTTGTGATCTCTGTCAAATAAATAAATAAACAAGCAAATAAATAAAAGTTAACTTCTCTTTTTCTCTTTCTTTTCTTTTTTTTTTTTTTTTTAAAGATTTTATTTATTTCTTTGACAGAGATCACAAGTAGGCAGAGAGACAGGCAGAGAAGAGGGGGGAAGCAGGCTCCCTGCTCAGCAGAGAGCCCGATTCGGGGCTTGATCCCAGGACCCTGGGATCACGACCTGAGCTGAAGGCAGAGGCTTTAACCCACTGAGCCACCCAGGTGCCCCTCTTTTTCTTCTTTTTTAAAGGTTTTTTTGTTTGTTTGTTTGTTTGTGTTTTTTTTAGCAATGTCTACACCCAACGTGAGGCTCAAATCCCAAGATGAAAAGTCGCATTCTCTACTGACGGAGTCAGTGAGGCACCCCAAAGACAACTTTTCTTTTTTGGTAACTTGAAGATACCCCTTGAGATAAATATGTTGGAATTAGAAAGAAGCAAAGTTTGATGAGTACCTACAACATGCCAGGCAAGCACCATATTGGGTGTTTTACATTAATTATTTTATTTTCCCTCAATCTACCATTTTCTCACTTCTAGCCTCTCCAATATCCAATTTACTCTCTTTCTCTCTCTCTGCCCTGGATAATCCAATTTCTGTCCTGAATAATTCAATTTCTGAAACACGCCATTAAATTTTATACCTACCAACTAAAATCTTACTCATCGGGGCGCCTGGGTAGCTCAGTCGTTAAGCGTCTGCCTTTGGCTCAGGTCATGATCCCAGAGTCCTGGGATCAAGCCCCATATCAGGCTCCCTGCTCAACAGGGAGCCTGTTTCTCCCCATCTAGCTCCCCCTGCTTGTGTTCCTTCTCTCACTATCTCTGTCATAAATACATAAAAATCTTAAATAAATAAATAAATAATAAAATCTTACTCATCATTCAAAGTTCAATTTAATTCTCTACAAACTTTCCCACACTCCACCTATCATACAAACTGTTGCCTCTCCAAAGCCATAGTGCTTTGTTTACCATCCAATTCTATGTTAATTAACTATACAAATGCCTCTCCTAGAAGACTGTAAGTTTCTGAGAACAAGGATGGATTTTACTCACTTGTATATACCTCATCCGTCAAGGTACATAGAACAGGACCTTATATATAGTAAGAGCTCAATACATTTTGCCAACTACAGGCTTTCTTTCCTTAGAAATATCTTCATAAAAATACTATTCCTGGGCATGAAAAGAAAAACTTTAAGAAATACATAAAAGGAGATGCCTGGCTGTCTAAGTAGGTAGAGAATGTGACTCTTGATCTCAGGGTTATAGGTTCACGCCCTATATTGGGTGTAGAGATTGCTAAAAATAAAATCTTTAAAAAAAAAAAGGCACATGCCGATTAGATCAAAGGAACAAGTCAAAGATAGGGGCCCATCCCTACTCCTATATACAAAGTTCTACACTGCCCTGTAGAAACCTGTGTGGGTTTAAAGTCAATCCCCACTCTAGCCCTCTGTGGTTAAGAAAATTTCTGAAAGTAGTCTGAAAAACAGCCTGAAGGACACACTCACTGGCAAATAATTTCCCTATGAAACTCAGTGAGCCATTTGTCTTCATCCAGGGAACAACATGTACTTAAAATATTCTGTATCTTGGAAGAGAAGTAGATACCAGTAATCACTTGAATTTACATTTATAAACTTTTTTTTTTAAAGATTTTATTTATTTGACAGAGATCACAAGCAGGCAGAGAGGCAGGCAGAGAGACAGAGAAGGAGGAAGCAGGCTCCCCGCCGAGCAGAGAGCCCGACGCAGGGCTCGACCCCAGGACCCTGAGACCATGACCCGAGCCGAAGGCAGAGGCTTTAACCCACTGAGCCACCCAGGTGCCCCTTGAATATACATTTATTAAGTATCTTCTTTAAGCTTTTATTTTATTATAAAAATGCATGCTCATTAAAGAAATTAGATCACAAAAACACCTTTTATTAAAAAAAATAATAATCTACAATGCCACGCTGTTTCAATCTATCTCTCTCTCATTCTCTCTCTATACATATACACACATATATATGAATCTGCTTCACATATTTTGAACGTTTTTCATGTCAATACATACGGGTATTTTATCAATTGATGACTGTACCGTAATTTACTTATCCCATATTTTTAGGTATTTCCCAATATTTTCGCTTTAAAGACACTACTAGAAGACTATCTGGGGTACCTGGGTGGCTCAGTCAGTTGAGTGTCTGCCTTAGGCTCAGGTCATGGTCTCAGGGTCCTGGGATCGAGCCCTGCATCAGGCTCCCTGCTCAGCGGGGAGTCTGCTTCTCCCTCTCCCTCAGACCCTTTGCCTCCCCCACCCCAGCTCGTGCTCTCTCTCAAATAAATAAAACCTTAAAAAAAAAAAATGGAATGGCTGCATTTATGTGGAAACGTTCCTCTAAAGAGCAATAGTTACTTGTATTACCAGAGAGGTCTGCCAGTTCCCCAAACCATCACCAGTTCTGGGCACTGTAACTCTCAGTGCTCCTTTTCTTTATATTCTACCACCATCCCTATTCTCTGAGATAAATTGTGAGCTTAGTTACACCCAACTTCATTGCTCAGTGGTTTGGCCAATATTTCATTAGCTTCTCTCAGTGGACTGGGGTAATTCAGAAGGTACTTGAGTGCCTCAGAAATATTTGTTCTAATAAATACTTGGTTTACTTAATGACATCAATCTATATACCAGAGAACTTCATCTTCCCATGGTCTCTCCTATTAACTCACTGCAGTCAGAACTCCACGGACACCTTTATAACAATGCCCCAGTTGAGGTACTTAGGTAGAAAGACAATTATTTTGGAATTGGGAGGAATCTTAAACAACACCTAACTTTTGCAGTTTATAGATAAGGATTAAAGCAAAAAAGGCTCTTTCAAGGTCACATGACAGAAATACTAACAATCATGGTAAAAACAGTTACCAAAGGTACTTATTATATGTACTAGGTGCCATGAAGTACTAAATTCATATTATTTCTAATACTCTCAACAATCCTGTAAAACAGCAATTATTATTCCCATCCTACAAGAGGAAGCTGAAGAAATGACTTGCCCAATATCGCACAGTTATATAATGGCAGAAGTAGATCTAGAACAGAGGCTCCTAACTCCTTTACAATGCTTTCCACATTATTCTGCCCTCTCACCCTGTGAATTAGAGAAGCATATTAACATAATAAGGCCTTTAACTGCATAATAGTACTGTATTTCCTAGTAGATCCATTCTCCATAGTCTTTTGCCCTGAACAGAGGAGTCCTTATTATTCTCATTCTAAATTTTTCACTTTCCCCTATTTCTACTTTCATTGTTCAATTTAACTCAATAAGCCATTTGTTAGCAGTCCACTCTTACTATACACTCACCAGGGGCCTGAAGATAGGGGCTTGATGATACTGGAGCTCCTTTCTCACTAATACCCAAGGATAAGACTCTGTCTCATACAAGTAGATCTAGCCTCAGATACAAAGGAACTTAAATCTAGATAGGAGCTAAGGTTCTGGCACACCCAATAAATAAGATGGTATGTAATATTTAAATTACATCGTGCTAAGCAAAATAAGTCAATCAGAGAAAGATAATTATCATATGATTTCACTAATAAGTGGAATTTAAGAAACAAAACAGTGGGTGGCTCAATGGGTTAAAGCCTCTGCCTTCGGCTCAGGTCATTATCTCACGGTCCTGGGATCAAGTCCCATGTTGGGCTCTCTGCTCAGCGGGGAGCCTGCTTCCCCCTCTCCCTCTGCCTGCTGCTCTGCCTGCTTGTGATCTCTCTCTGTGTCAAATAAATAAAATCTTTGGAAAAACAACAACAACAACAACAACAACAGAGGATCATAGGGGAAGAGAGGAAAAAATAAAACAAGATGAAACCAGAGAGGGAGACAAACCGTAAGAGACCCTTAATCATAGGAAACAAACTGAGTGTTGCTGGAGGGGAGGGGGATAAAAGGATGGGGTAACTGGGTGATGGACATTAAGGAGGGCATGTGATGTAATGAGCACTGGGTATTATATAAGACTAATGAATCACAGTCCTGTACCTCTGAAACCAATAATACATACGTTAATTAATTGAGTTTAAATTTTAAAATGTTTTGAGGGGACGCCTGGGTGGCTCAGTGTGTTAAGCCTCTGCCTTCGGCTCAGGTCATGGTCTCAGGGTCCTGAGATTGAGCACCCCCACCCCTGCTCAGCAGGGAGCCTGTTTCCCCTCTCTCTCTGCCTACCTCTCTGACTGCTTGTGATCTCTCTCTCTGTCAAATAAATAAATAAAATCTTGAAAAAAAAAAAAAAAAGGTTTTAGGGGTGCCTGGGTGGCTCAGTTGGCTAAGCATCTGCCTTTGGCTTAGGTCATGATCCCAAGGTCGTGGGATCAAGCCCCATATCAGGCCCTCTGCTCAGTGGAGAGCCTGCTTCTTCCTCTCCCTCTGCTGCTCCCCTTGCTTGTGTTCTCTCTCACTGTCTCTGTCAAATAAATAAATAAATAAAATCTTTTTAAAAAAATGTTTTTAAAAATATATAAATAAATAAAACAAAAAATAAACTTTCATTCAACTTTTAAAAATATTTAAATTACACTGCATAAGTTTAAGTATAAAGAGAATTAGAAATTAATATGGCTTAAGCTATGATTAAATATTTTTCTTTGAACATCATCTAAATAGTAGGAAGCACCTACTATTATAACAAAAGTCACCACCTTGATCACCACCTTCCAGGCTTAGAGTGGCTATGGACAGTTCTGGCCAATGAGAACAAAGTAGGAATTTGCTGAGGGATTCGCAGGAAAACTTACTTTCCTCATACAACCACAGCCTTGTTCCTGCCCTCTTCCTTCACCTTTCTTCTTGCAAATGCAATGGCTAGAGATATAGCAGCTCATGAAAACAAGTGGATGGCCAAGTAAATAACATTGGACCTGACATTGCTGAGCCACTGACCTGACCACTGATCAAATATCAGCAACCACCTACCTCCAGACAATAATACTTTTTGTATGAGTCATTATAGTCACATCTTCTGTCATTTATAGCCCAAAACAATCCCAACTAACATAGAAGTCCAGAATTCTAGACCTATCTCTGGCATTTACTAGATACATATGACAAAGGCAAGTCACTCCACCTTTCGGCCTACTTACTTCCCATAAACAAATGAGAAAGCATTTCAAGTGCTATAAAATACACTACTGTTCTTACAGTATCATCACTGCCTTTAGACCTCCTGATACCTCTCCTCTCCTTGACCACATTTGTATTCAAAACTTTCATTCACTGAAAGATTCCCCAGTGACTGACAGTGGTTAAAATTCCCCTGCTGCAAGGAATAAGTTTTCCTGTTCTTGTGAACAAACATGCTGGAAGACATGGGAAAATCTTGGATTCCCATGATCTTAATGCCTAACCCAGGTCACTGGGAACACTTCCCAGGCAGGAATGTAATGAAGACTACTAAAGTTGGGGGAGGGAAGAGGCAGGAATGTAATATGCAACAACCCCAATTAGCTTCCTAAAAATCATGATTTCCACCAAAGCATGCAAATGAAAACCACCTGGAAAGTATTCAAATTTAACCCTCACACTCTTCTTTCTTTTTTTAATTATGGAGCTAAACAGCTACGCTCTTTGGAGGGCAACTGTATTTTTCTTTTTGATAGAGCTTGCCAAATGTAAAAATACTATAGTATTGTTCATAAAAGCCAAAAAACTAAAAACCAAAATTCCACCAATAGAAGATTGGTTGAATAAATTATGGCACAATCATATAATAAAATATTAAGTAACTTTAATATTAGGTAACTTTGCATATGTGATGATATGTGTACACAATGAGCTCCAAGAGCTATTAAGAAAAGCAAAACATAAAAGTGCATACTCCCATTCATGTTAAAAAGAAGCAGAGGGACTCATATATACCTTTGTTCACACATAAGACTATTGTGGAAGGAGACATAAAAGTGTTAACAGTCTGGGAAGAGAGCTAGGAGTTCTGGGTCAGGGGAAGATTTTTCACTATATGAACTTTTATACTCTTTGAATGTTTTATAAATGTATACCTTTTCAGTTTAAAGAACTAGTTAAGCAGTACTTATTTCTCCCTAAATTGATGTATACAGTCCGTAAGTCACTGGGCTTTCTGGAATTTTTTATTAATTAAGTACTCTTGGTAATCCAGCAATAATTGCTAAACCTCTTGATTTTTGGAAATAACGTTTCCCATTTATGTGGTCTATAAATTAGCTACTAACTTCACTTATCCAAATGTTATCCATCCTTTCTTTTTTTAATTGTCTCTGTATAAAAACAAAATGCTCCTGGGTATTGACTTAATAAAAAGTATATAAACTTGAAAAAAGTAAGAGCCCGGATAGCTCAGTCAGTGGAGCATCAGACTTTAAACTTGAAAAAAGTTAAAAATAATAATAGCTATTAATTATTGAGTACTTATGGCATGCCAGACACTGTTTTCCACAGCGTTTTACATGTATTAACTCACTAAATCCTCCAATAATCCTGTGAAGTTTAAGTACTGTTATTATCTTCATTTTACGGGTGAGAAAACTGAGGCAAGGAGAGACTTACTACTTATTCATGGCCACACAGCTATGAAGTAGCAGAGCCAGCATTTGAACTCAGATCTACTACCTCTCATATTTACTTGATTTTTTTCTTTAGATAATCTCTATGCCCAACATGTGGCTCGAATTCACAACCCCAAGGTCAGGAGCCATGTGCTCTATCAACTGAGCCAGTCAGGCACCCCTCTTTGTGTGTGTGTATTTTTATGTATTTATTTGTTTGTTTTTATTTATTTACTCTCATATTTATTTAAAAGATAGATATTTATGTAGCTCAGTAGGAAATGTTAAGGAACAAGGGATAAAACCATTTGTAGATAATAACTTCCAAATACTGTTTACTATAGGCCAAGCACTGTACCAGGCATTGGATATAAATCATCTCATTTAAACTTCATCAACAATATACAAGGTAGATATCATCATCACCATTTTACAAATAAGGAAACAGGTTCACAGTAATTAACCTACTCCAAGATTACCAACTAGTATGTAGCTGTGTTGAGTTTTTTTTTTTTTTTTAATTTTATTCATTTATTTGCAGAGAGAGAGACCACAAGGAGGCAGAGAGGCAAGCAGAGAGAGAGGGAGAAGCAGGCTCCCTGCTGAGCAGAGAGCCCGATGCGGTGCTCGATCCCAGGACCCCGAGACCATGACCTGAGCCAAAGGCAGAGACTTAACCCACTGAGCCACCCAGGCGCCCCCTGTGTTGAGTTTTAAGACCAGGTCTGTGAGATTCCAAAAATCTAGAGTTGATATAATGAACAGGTTTTTCCTACAACATTACTTCAAAGATGAAGTATGTAACCAAATCATACTAATCTGTCAGACAAATGCAAATATTAACTCTGCTTTACATGTAACTATAAGTATTCCTAAAAACTGTTCATAAAAGAATACTGGTAAATTAAGAAGCCTATTCTAAATACACTGGGAAAGCTCTGAGCTGAATCATCTCCTAAGTAAACCACCCCCCCTTAATTTCTCTTTTTCTTAGTTTGTATTCTTGCATATAAAGTTTTTGCTTTACATAAGATGGAAGTTAGTCTGAACCTCTCAGTGGATATTCTAGAGTAAAAGAGACAAAGAGGAGGGTATTTAATCAGATGGAGGGATATCTTCTGAGGTCTAAGAGTGCATTTGATTGATGGGGGTCAAAAGGCAAGGGGCCCAAACTTAAATATGCCTAATCTTTATTTAGCTGAAAACTTTAAAACCAAAATACTATTTTTCTAACATTACCTCTTTTTTAAAAAGCTTTTTTTTTTTTAAGATTTTATTTATTCATTTGAGACAGAGATCACAAGTAGGCAGAGAGGCAGGCAGAAAGAGAGGGGGGGGGAAGCAGGCTCCCCACTGAGCAGAGCCCAGGACCCCGAGATCATGACATGACCTAAGCCGAAGGCAGAGGTTTTAACCCACTGAGCCACCCAGGCGCCCCTAAAAAGCTTCTTCTAAGCTATCTTTTGGTCTAGTATGACCAACTCAGGAGATCATCCCCACCAACCCTACTAAAAAGGGAACAAGTAAACAAAAAATATATATACTGAGAAGTCTGACTCTTCAATAAAAGGTGACATCACAAGTACATGAACAAAACCAAAAGTAACTACTGGGTTATGCCGGTTTCACCATGCTGCTTCTCCCACAAATAATAAAATTAAGATGTGAAACCTTCAAAAATTAAAAAAGCACAAGGCCTAGTGGGAAAAGGAACAGCCCAGGGCCTGGGCCAACTGTTTAAATGAGAGAGCCCCAGGCATGATGGGAACTGGATGCCTTCCTGCACCCCTTAATCAAGATTGAATTTCTGTCAACAGGTCTCACTGAAAAAAAAAAAGGAAAGAAAAAAGGCACATGCGTCAACCACATTCCCCCAAACAAATAAGACTGCCAAGCAAAAGAACCAGCTTCACATTTCAAAATTATCTAAATCCACCACAGCTCTAGACTCCTGCAAAACTAGAAATATTCTGAGTGAAGAAATAGCTCTTTCAGACCAATAATCCTACAACAGAACTGAGGAAAAAGGCTTTCCCATATTATGAACTACTTAAGGTTCCTTTTAGAACTGCCTATTAAAAGCCATCATCGTATCATATAGCTCGTTTTTGTTTCCAGAGAACAAAGACTAAAAGGATACATATAGGGGGCTCCTGGGTCACTCAGTCGTTAAGCATCGGCCTTTGGTTCAGGTCATGATCCCAGCATCCTGGGATTAAGCCCCACGTCAGGCTCCCTGCTCAGCATGGTGTTTGCTTCTCCCTCTCCCACTCCCCCTGCTTGTGTCCCCTCTCTTGCTGTCTCTCTGCCAAATAAATATCATTTTTTAAAAATAAATAAATAAATAAATAAATAAAAGGATAACTATAATCTCTTCCCTTAAGAAACTCATATTTGAGGGGCGCCTGGGTGGCTCAGTAGGTTAAAGCCTCTGCCTTCCGCTCAGGTCATGATCTCAGGGTCCTGGGATCGGGCCCTGAGTCCAGCTCTCTGCTTGGCGGGGAGCCTGCTTCCCTTCCTCTCTCTCTGCCTGCCTCTCTGTCTACTTGTGATCTCTGTCTGTCAAATGAATAAATAAAATCTTAAAAAAAAAAAAAAAAGAAATTCATATTTGAGTGGAGACTACAGACAATTGTGATACAGGGTGATCTTTGCTACAAAAGGGGAAAAAACCAAGATCACTGTGGAAGTGTAGAGAAGGGGAGCTGGTGGAAGTGATGCTTAAAAATACAGACAGTGGGGGTGCCTGGGTGGCTCAGTGGGTTAAGCCTCTGCCTTCAGCTCAGGTCATGGTCCCAGGGTCCCACGTCGGGCTCTCTGCTCAGCAGGGAGCCTGCTTCCCCCTCTATTTCTGCCTGCCTCTCTGCCTACTTGTGATCTCTCTCTGTCAAAGAAATAAATTTAAAAATCTTAAAAAAAAAAAATACAGACAGTGGTGAGCATAGCATAAGCTACAGAGATGTTGAATCACTGTTGTAAACTGAAACTAATGTAGCATTGTTTGTCAACTATACTTGTCAAAAATTTTTTTTTAAAAAGGAGAAAAGATATGCACAAAGAACAACAGCAACAAAAAGATACAGATAATCCTTCAGAGTTCTACAAGCTACAGATGCATACTGACTTTTTCTAAGGAAAGAGATAAATGGAAATGGGAAACAAATGTGGGAGAAGCACATAATTGAGAAAGATTGCAAAAGAAGCAATGCAACTTGTTTCCACATTCATTTGAAATTAACCTCCATCACGTCCTATTCCTCTTCACTCTCAAAGCAAAAATAACTAGCCTTGACAACCTCTATAAATCAAAAGATGCAGGTTCAGAGGAGGTGGAGAAATCTGCAAAAGGGTGCATTCTAAGCAAAGTTGACATAGTAGACTAGCAGCTCCTAAACAAAACAAAGACTTTGGTGTGACAAATGCTCTCAAGCACTTCACTAACCACTTTGTGAGCTGCACTGTACCTATTTCTACTGGAAGAAAAATCATGAGTTAAACAACTGGTAATATAATAGAGTAAAAGTAAGTCAAGACTTCATTAGAAGTCTATTAGTTAAATGGTCCCATCCCAAATGGTGCCATTTTCCCAGGCACACCCTCTCCTACTTTCACAAGGGATAAGAGATCCTGTTACCGTACCACAAGTTAAATAGAGTTGAGTTATTTTCATCTTACGCAGGGCAAAAACACCTACATTTTTTTTTGTACATAAGGGATTAGCAGGAGTCAGTAAATGGCAACATAATCCAGCATGCAATTTCAACTGTTAATCAAAGTCACAAACTAAGTCTAAAGGAAGTTAATGGACTTTGTGTTTCCACATTTATGTTTGCTAACTTCTATGTTGCAATTGGATCTGTTTACAGAAACAGATGCATGAAGCTTCCAAAATTGGGTCAATTTAAAATCCAATGACAATCCTTCACTGTCCAAGCACTTAGAAGTCAGCACAGGACACATGGACACTTGTTGTAATTCATCACTGTCCAGAAACCTCAAGCACATATATTTTTTATCATCTCTCTCCCAAACTTGTGAGTTATGGCTTACAAATTCAGTTCTGCTTTATTTATCTGTACAACTCTACAAACCCTAACCTACTCTTAAACAACTAATAAAACCTGGATAAAAATCAATGATGCCATTTACCTTCAAGCCAAATAATGACACAAAGTAGAATACTAAAAGGAAATCTTTGAAGAATATTAGGAAATCTCTTCAGAATATCAAAGTGTTCTGCTGTTTCAATAGTAAGAAGCCAAAAGAGTTTTTAAGGGTTGATAGTGGGGCTGCATACATTCCTAGTGAAATCTCAATCACGCAGTCTTAAGGAGATTTTTACATCCTTCAAAAGGTATCCTTCTTGCAGGGCACCTGAGTGGCTCAGTTGTTAAGCATCTGCCTTTGGCTCAGGTCATGATCCCCAGGTCCTGGGATTGACCCCTGCATCAGGTTCCCTGATCAGCAGGAAGCCTGCTTCTCCCTCTCCCTCTCCCACTCCCAGTACTGTGTTCCCTCTCTCACCATCTCAAATAAATAAATAAAATCTTTAAAAAACAAACCAAAAAAAATACACAAAAGGTATCCCTCTTGGGATGTAGATACACAGGTACCCAAGAATCTCAAAAAGTGATTGCTTACGGGATGCCAGCAAGTGTCAGTGAGAGGGTTGAAAGAAGATTTTTAACTATAAAACTTTTTATACTATTTTGAGTTTTGTACCATGTGACTGTATCACATATTTTTAAAATATAAATTTATGCCTGTGTAAATATACACTATTAAGTGGGTATGTAAATCAGCATTATTTTCTTATGAGGCAATTTGGTGTTATGTACCCGTGTCTTAAAAATATGCATTCGGGGGGCACCTGGGTGGCTCACTGGGTTAAAGCCTCTGCCTTCAGCTCAGGTCATGGTCCCAGGGTCCTGGGATCGAGCCCCACATCAGGCTCTCTGCTCAGCGGGGAGCCTGCTTCCACATCAGGCTCTCTGCTCAGCGGAGAGCCTGCTTCCTCCTCTCTCTCTGCCTACCTCTCTGCCTACTTGTGATCTCTGTCTGTTAAATAAATAAATAAATAAATAAATAAATATGCAATCTTTTGACCAATAATTTCACTGCATAAAATACTGTGGCAGAACCATATAATGGAATACCACATAGCCATTAAAATTATGTTGTAGAGGGATGCCTGGGTGGCTCAGCTGGTTAAGCATCTGCCTTCCGCTCAGGTCATGATCCCAGGGTCTTGGGATAGAGTCCTGCATCCGAACTCCTTGCTCAGCAGAGAGTCTGCTTCTCCCTCTGCCTGCTGCTCCCCCTGCTTGTGTACACTCTCTCATTCTCTCGCTCTGACAAAAAAAATCTTAAAATAATGTTGTAGCAAATTTTAGCGACAGGAAAAAATGCTCATAACCTAATTATTATATTGAAAAATATAATGAAAATTTTTAGCGTATGACTTTTTAAAACCAAATATGGGCACAGAAAAATTTGGAAAGAAATCTATCAAAATGTTAGCAATAGTTTATCTGAGAGGTAGGATAGTGAGGGATAGTTCTTTCTTTTGCTTTTTCATATTAAATAAATTTTCTTCCAAAGTATGTTACTTTTGAAGATATATTAAACACTTTTGATGGTATTATTAATGTTCCTCTTATCTCTTTTTAATGTAACTCACTTTGGACACAGCCTTACCTGTGGTTTAATCCGTCAGTCCACCTGCCTACAGGCTTGGTTCAGAGTTGCAATATACTTTTTCACATCTCTTCTGAAATGCTGAAGTCTAACAAGTACTTCTTATCAAGAACCTGGATGGGACGCTTGGTGGCTCAGTTCGTTAAGTGGCTGCCTTTGGCTCAAGTGGTGATCCCAGGGTCCTGGGATCAAGTCCTACATCCAGCTCCTGGCTCAGCAGAGAGCTTGCTTCTCCCTCCCACTCTGCTTGCTGCTCTCCCTGTTTGTATTCTCCCTCTCTGTTAAATGAATAAATAAAACCTTAAAAAATTCTTTAAAAAATAAAAATTAATTAATTAATTTTTAAAAAAGAACCTAGAAGAAACAGAAAAGTGATATAACAGGTTCATGTTCTCTGTAGTAAAAATGGTTAACAGAGAATAGGAAAAGGCTATAAAACACCAAAGATTACCCCTCTCAAAACCAGAGTGCCTCTAAGAGCTAAGGTCTCAATAGCATAAATCTGGGGCGCCTGGGTGGCTCAGTCATTAAGCGTCTGCCTTCAGCTCAGGTCTTGATCCCAGGGTCCTGAGATCAAGCCCCCCTTCAGGCTCCCTGCCTGGGGAAGCCTGCTTCTCTCTCTCCCACTCCCCCTGCTTGTATTCCCTCTCTCACCGTGTCTCTGTGTGTGTGTCTCTCTCTCTGTGTCAAATAAATGGATAAAATCTTAAATAAATAAATGAATAGTATAAATCTACCCCAAACTTAATTGTTGTTTCAGCTTACATTTTGAGTATACATTGCTGTCTTGTGGTGTCTTTAATATTATATACTCACACTTTAAAACTAACTTTCCAAATTCGCAATTTAGGAACACTGACACCAAGGGTGATAGTGTACACTTCTGTGTTATTCAAACATCAGGACAAATAGTAGGCACACTTGTAATATGGAAAGAAAAAGAAAACTTTTATTATCTTTTTTTAATAGTTTTTAAATATTTCCAAAGTAAGCTCCTTTCCCACTAATCTGTAATTTCCTCCCAATCAAATCTCTCTATGCAAATGAACATAACCAGAACCCCTCCCAGCTATCCATTCTTTTTGCACCAAGTACCTCCAACCACTGATCTCTAGGTCTCTGTCTCAAATACAGACCTATTCATAGAATTGTTTGGGCTGTTCAGTCTCCTAGTAGTCAATTCTATTTCCTAATTTTACTCATTGCAAAGACAATTCAGTTTGCCAAAGGGCATTTAGAGCTCTCCTTTCTTCTTTCCTTCCCCAGCAATTCAAAAAGAATGAGGGAAGAGACCCAGGTAAGGTTGAAGAAAAAAATATGTAGGTAATATGGAAGAACTTTGAACATCTGGCACCTAAACAAAAAATGAAGGACTTTCCCACATAATCCTGTCTCGTGGAGAAGTCTAATTGCAAATGTAGGATAAGTTTATTTTATTAAGCTTGGAATATACAGACATAAGCATAAGGCTGGCCAAAACCACCCTATTTTATTAAAAGTTATAAAGTTGTTTTTTAAAGATTGCATTCATTTATTTGACAGAGAGAGTGAGAGAGTGAAAGCAGCATAGGGAGAGGGAGAAGCAGGCTCCCTGCTAAGCACGGAGCCTGATGTGGGACAGGATCCCAGAACCCTGGGATCACAACCTGAGCCGAAGGCAGACCCTTAGCCGACTGAGTCACCCAGGCGCCCCAAAAGTCTAAACAAATTTACCAACCTAGTTGAATACATCCAGTTTTTCATACCTGCAATTTTGTAGTCAATTTAAATAATGCCCTCCTGCCTATCCAATTCAGCAGATAGTAAGTGGGCAATTTCTGTGCACCAAGACTGTTTTGGTTCTTATCTAACCAAACTCTGCTTATCAAGAGCCAGTTGGGGTCCCATCTGCTTCACAAAGACATCCTTGCCTGTCTTAACCCTCACTGATCTCCCTCACCTCTACCTTGCCGGCACCTACAATACATAACACTACAGTACTCTAATGCTGTCATTTCTTGTTCAGATAGTCACTTGCGAATTTGAATCAGTCTTCTTCCTCAAGCATACCAGAAAACCCATGAGAACATCATACATCTGAATATCCAGAGTATCTAACATCAATCTGAGCACACAGTACACCCTCAAAAATCAATTAATTAGCTAAGCGCGCTGGGAGCCACAAAAACTTTTATCCTGAGAGTGGCAACTTAATACTGAGCTCACACACCTAACAGTTATACTCCAAAACAACCAAGGGTGATATAGGGGTGGCTTGACAGGGGGTAGGATACACTGAGACCACAACCCAAGAATATCCTTATTATAGCAGTCAATAATTCAAATCCTGACATCCGATAAGAAAGGCCATAGGATGTCAAGAGAAGGTAAAGCTGAATGAATCTAGGAGTACATAAATCAATGACCTCCCAGCAAAATCAGCAGAGCCCTCAATGCTGTCTGGTTCTAAGCAGGGCTGACTGGGGCAAGCCCTTCGGATTTAACTATGAGAAAACTATATGTGAGACAAAGACACCACACATCAAGGGAAAGGAGGCAGAACAGTCCTACCATATTATAGTCTGGTTCACCCTTGTCCTTTCCTCTTCAATCTGTAAATGTTCTAGGACAGAAAATTAGGAAGGCAGTGATACCTAGTTATTCGTTGCAGATATAGATAAAACAGGATGAATTTTAAATCCCAAACAAAAAGACAACTCCAATTGGAATGAAATTCCCGCAATTACCTTCCTATTCTTACACAATAGTTTTTCAATGTAGTCGTCTGTGACCACATCTGTTTTCCTCCACCAAAGCCACCCTTCTTGAGGGCGGGGCTACTGTTTCATCCATTTCTTGAAATCTGGATTGTGGGCCTCAGTTTCCTCCTCTAAAAAGTGGGACTAAGAATAGGACCTGCTTCATTGGCTTCGTGGGACAATTAAGTGAGAAAACGCACGCAGAGTGCTTTGTCCAGTGAAAGCTTATTTCATATGTGCGTGGTAACAATGGTCGTTACCATTGCTAGCTTACAGCCTCCCGCAACCGCTACTTCCCCCTATTTCCCAGGGCCGGCCACAGTCTCTACCTCCAGATGCAGCCCGCTAGTCTCGGTCGGGACACACTTCACTGGAAAATCCTGTGCCACCAAAAGAAGGGTCGTCCGAAGCCCGACTACCTTCCCGCCTGGCCAGGGCGGCGCCCACACAATTCGACCGCCTCAGAAGCCCGGGGCAAGAGGCGCTTGGAGGCGCTACGGGTTTGGCGGCCTCCAGCCGTTCGAAAATCAGGGAAACGGCAGGCCGCACCCCAGCTGGTCCCCGTTTCTTTCCAAGGCTCACCTCACCTCAGCTCTGACAACCGAGCGCCCGGAAGATCCTACGCGGGACTTCATTCAGTACCGTTGAAAATTTGAACCCAAGCTCTCTAGTCGAATGCACCAATCAGAGTGCGGGAACCGGCAATCCTTAACCTCCCGATTGGCCCAGAGGATCGCAAGGACGCCGGAAGTCAGGATGAGGGACTAGCAAACAACCGGCCCGAGAGGCTCCTGGGAAATGTAGTCTCATGCAACTGCGTGAACCCTTTGGAACAAGTCTAATGAGGAAATTACTACAAAGCCCAGAACGCTCGACTCCAGATTATTCGGGAGAAGTGGTACCAACTGAAGAGATAAGAAGTCGCTTCAGGTAACAGAACGGCGCGCAACTGGACCTCCGAAATAGTTTCACGAAAGAAAATTTATTATTCTTCCTATAGTAGTGCATGGTGCCTTGAATGTTCATAAGAATTCCATTCGTTTTAATATAGACTCCCCTGTATACAACATAGACTCGCCCTCAGCTTCTCTCCCAACTGTGAAGGAGTCTCTCCAAGTCTTTTTTGAGCCCGTGCCCTGATATCACTGCCTTAAAGCCGCGGTTTATAATTGGGTGCTCCTTCCCTTTCAATTCCATTTACGTCCCTTGCTTTATCATCCTCGTATTTTAAAAAGGAAAACAAAAGATCAGAGAAGTTGAGTGAATTGTCTAAAATCAATAAAATGGAGGAGGTGGAATTTGAATTAAGGATATCTGGTCCTGTACATCATCAATAATCAGTCAGAAAATAATTGCAGCTACAAGGCAGAAAAGATCGCCTTGTAGAAAATAAGCCTAAGATCTTTATCTGAAAATTAAAAACTGTGAAACTTGGTTATATAACTACAAAAACAAGTAAAGGAGATTATATACTTTATTAGAGGATGGGGAGATCCAATATTGTAAAGCTGTTAATTTTCCATATGAAGAGCTCAAGGCAATTCCAATGAAATTCGCAATAGGTTTTGTCCTGGAACTTGCAAACTGATTCTAAAATTTATATAGAAGAGGAAAGCACAAGATATGGCATCTGAATTTTGAAAAGTAATGGGGGAGGCGGGTGATTGCCATACCAGCTCTCATGGGCATTAACATATTTTTAAATTATCGTAATTTTTAAAGTATAGTTCATTGATTCCATGGGGATACAATCAGCAAAATCCAGACAGGAAAACTCTACAGGACAACACATCTCCTTTCTTCAAAACATAAACAGCAGGAGTAGTTTTGTTTTTGTTTTAATACTCCTTCCTATTTTTAGAGATACACATATAAATGGTGAGGATAAAATGACTCTAGAATTTGCTTCAGAATAATCGGGAGAGAGGGAGGAATGTAGGTGGGAATATTGATGAAGTAAGATTAGCCACAAATTGATAAGTTGAAGCTGAATGACAGGTTCGTGATACACACACACACACACACGTTCATATATGTTTGTGAAGTTTTCCACAAAGTTTTTTTAACCAGGATATTGCCATAGGAATTTTTTTTTAAACAATAAAGAAAGACTGGTAGAAAAGTTTAAGAGTCCCAAAAAAGACCCACGTGTATCAGAATTTAGTAAATGCTGACTAGAATTTCAAATCAGATGGAAACAAACAAAAAATGAAGGTAAGACATTTGCTTTTCATTTGGGGAAAATATATTAGATATTTATCCCATACCATTTTCAAAAACAAAATTCAGTTGAATTAAAACCCTGAAGGTAGGGGACGCCTGGGTGGCTCAGTCAATTAAGTGCCTGCCTTCGGCTCAGGTCATGATCCCAGAGTCCTGGGATGGAGTCCCACATAGGGCTTCTTGCTCAGAGGGAGCCTGCTTCTCCCTCTGCCTGCTGCTCTCCCTGCTTGTGAGTATTATCTCTGACAAATAAAATCTTAAAAAAAAAAACAACAACTTAAAGATAGGGAAAAAAAATCAAAATTTTTGAAATTTTAAAAGACTATGTTTATGATGTTGGGATAGGAAATTTTTAATATTTCCAACACATATAGCAAAGACTTAGAACCCAATATATAAATAAACAAAAAAAAGTCAATGAATCAGTAAGAAAAGGACAAAAACTGGGTGGGAAAAAAGGGGAAAAAATGGGGAAAATAGGTAGTTCTTAGAAGAAGAAGCAAAATTGGCCATTAAAAATAACGCAAACAGGAACTCCCTTCTACTTGCTAGATGGGATACTGCCCAATTCAGGAATCCCTTAATAAAGCCAATTAGATCTTCAAAAAAAAAAAAAAAAAAAAGACATGCAAAGGTCATTGGCCTCAACTAGTAATACTGCAATTTAAATTCAATTTATATTAAATTTAAACAAGAAGGTACCATTTTCACCCGCCAGATTGCCCCAAATTAAAAGTTTGATAGTATCAAGGATTTGCAGGGTAGGAGAACAAATGGGTTTGCCTGCTTTAGAGGGCAAATTAGCAACATCTATTAAAATGTCAAACATGTATGCTCTGTGACCTAGGACTTCTATTTCTAGGTTTAGTTCCAAGAGGCACACCCATCTACTTTCACATAGAGGCACAAAGACACAGTCACCACAGCATGAATTGAGCACCTACTATGTGTCAGTCACTGTACTAAATGTGGGGATAGAGTTGTGAAAAGACAGACAAAATCTCTGTCCTTGGGAACCTGGTGTTCTATGGGAGAAGACAGACTCTAAACAAGGTAAATAAATGTAGTGTATTAGGAGGTGATATATGCAAAGTCACCAGGTCTCCAGGCCTTGAGGATGGCAAGGAGAGGAGGAAGGCAGGGGCTGCCAGAGACAAAGGAAAGCCAGGGACTGCCTATACTGTGGCCGCTTAATTTCAGCAGACACATCACCCAAACACTAGGGACCTGCAGGGCCACCGGGTAGCCAGGCCTGGGTGGGGATGGAGGTAAAGCTAGTTTGCTTTACATTAAGAAAACAGGGGCATCAGAGCAGTGCCATGCCCAGGCCCTACAAGGCAGAAAGTGCCCAGTGGGTAAGGGATTGAATGAGGCAGTGCCTGCAGGCCAGGATATGTGCAAGAGCTTCCCAAGTCATTCCAATGGGTAAGCCTGACCCAAGGGATTCATCTCCTGTCATTCCTTCTGCATTGATCACATTCTAGGCTGAGGCTCAAGTTCCCATTCTTCATGAATGGATGACTGCGCAGTCTGCAATCACCAAAGCAGCCTTTTAGGGCTGAAAGGAAAAACCGACACATCTGGTCCACTCTCTCCACAATTTTAGCCATCACGGTTTTGGCTTTATCCGTGGGAAGAAGGTTTGTAATTTTAAGTAGGGTAGTTCAGGGACATTTGGACGAAGACCTCCAGAAGGTAATGAGTGAGCCATATAGATAGCTGAAGGAAGAGTGTCCAGAGGGAGCAGCAAGTGTAAAGGTAGGAGCATAGCAGACATGTTTTAGAAATAGTTAGCAAGTCAGGGGCTGAATCAACTACAAGGAGAAGAATGCCAGGAGATATTCTGGAAGACCAAGTGGGCCATTGTGAGGACTTTGATTTTTACTCTCAATGAGGTGCAGAAGGCCTGGGATGGTGTTGAGCATTGATTAGCTCTCTGCTATTAATGGGAAAATTCTGGCTGCTGTGCTGAAAGCAGAGGGAAGGAGAACAGAGTTGGAAAAAGGGAAATCAATTAGTAGGCTGTTGCATTGTAGTTGTGGGACATTGGAAACCACCTAAATGTCCATAAGTAGAAGGGTATTTTAATAAACTGTGTGTAGAATGGAATATTAAACATCAACTCAGTTCAAAAAAGTTCAACTGATCTGGACTGATGAGGCAGTATCTTTGAGACACGTTTTTGGTTAGAAAAGAAATCACTGGGGCACCTGGGTGGCTCAGTGGGTTAAGCCGCTGCCTTCAGCTCAGGTCGTGATCTCAGGGTCCTGAGATCAAGCCCCGCGTCGGGCTCTCTGTTCAGCAGGGAGCCTGCTTCTCCCTCTCTCTCTGCCTACTTGTGATCTCTCTCTCTGTCAAATAAGTAAATAAAATCTTTGAAAAAAAAAAAAAGAAAAGAAATCTCTGATTGATATAAATTCATTATGAAACCATTATGGGTTTTATTTATTTAGTTTAATTTAATTTAATTTAAGTAAACTCTATCCCCAATGCGGATCTTGAACTTACAACACCGTGATCAAGAGTCACACGCTGCACAGATTAAGCAAGCCAGGCACCCAGGAAAGCATTATGGTTTTGAAAAATATGCAAAACAACACTCCACTTTTCCTGTGGGTGTGTATGAATAATGTCAGCTAGCATTTATCTGGCACTTACCATATGCCAGGCACTGTTTGAAGTGCTTTGCATATAATAACTTATTTTATCCTAATAATAACTCTGTGAGGTAATATCATTTCCACTTTATAGATTCAGGAAATTATGGCTCAGAGAGGGTAGACAACTTCTCAAAGGTCACACAGTTTGTATGTGACAGAGCCAGAATTTGAACATAGGAAGTCCAGCTCCAGAGGCCAAGCCCTTAACCACTGCCCTACATTGCCTCTCCTAAACAGATATATATATATATATGACAAAAGGTATGGAAGAATTCACAACAAAATGACAAGTGTGGGAACTTCAAAGGAGAGGAACTAAACTGGATTGTGGACAGAAATGACAGATAATGTGAGTTTTATCTTTGTTTTAGAAAAAAAGGTAGCCATGTATTATTTGTGAGATTTGAATTTATTGTTTTATAATGGAAGTCTGATAGGGGAGAGAAATCCACAAAGGAGAAAGGAGAAGGAGCCAGCAGATCAGAAAATTATTCTGGCTCTTCAAACTCTCATTTTTTGAAAGTGAGGGAGAAAGAAAGAACCAGCTCCTACCCTTGCCTCTTCCAAATCTGCTCCTTCACTCTGTGTCTGTCAGTCCCTCTACCATCTAAACCAGTAGTCACCAGCCAAAAATCTGTACTTGCCTTCCAGTTCAGTGGAGGCCTCCTACTTCATGGAGAATGGACAGCAACAGCCCATTGGCTCTGGATGGCAACTAACTCTCAGACATCTTTAGGTAGGGTGGCTGCAGTCACCCAAGAACTCTCCCCTGGAGAAGGTTGCAAGTATGAGCCATTGGTGACAGCCATCAAAAGGATCCCTGGAGAAGGGGACACCATTCTGCCTTCCATAGTTCCCATCCAGTCAAGCAAAGGGAAATCTGTTTCCTCATCTCTTTCTTCATGGCTGATGTGGAATTCTTTTGGGGGAAGGATTACACAGACCTTAGCTGTGATTAAGAACAAAAGGCCATAGGACACAACCTGAATGTCCACCAACTGATGAATGGGTCCGTAAAAGGTGATAAATCCATGCAATGGAGTAGTATATTTTAATAAAGTGAATTAAGTATCGCTACATACTATAACATAGATGAACCTGAAACATGATACAAATAAAAGAAGCCAGACTAGGAATGGCAAATATTGTATGATTCCACTTAAGAAATTTCTGGAAGAGGCAAATCCATAGAGACAGAAAGTAGATTAATGTTTGCTAGGAGCTGGATGGGGGGTTGGAGAGTGACTGCTGATGCAGGGATTTCTTTTCAATAAGCTCATGTAAAATCAGTGCTAGCCAGGCCCAAATGGGGCCTTTGTCTTTAGGGAGTAGGAAAGAGAACCTCTGGAAATCCCATCCTCTGCATTTGCAGTGGGCACTGGCTTGGTACATCAACCAGGTACTTCAATATTTGGTATGTTTTAAAGTTAAAAAAAACAATACATGCTTATGACAGAATGGAGGGTATGCTAGGTGCTATACATTCATGACTTGACTTAATCTTTGCAACAGCCTTGCTAGGTAGGTGCAATTATTTCCAATTTCCAGATGAAAAAACCTGAGGCTCAAGAGAAGTAATATGAACTGCCCAAGGTCACATAGCAGAGTTAAGATTTGCAGCCAGGTCCATCTGGGTTCATAAACATATATGAAGTAAAAAGTGAAAAAGCTTGGGCACCTGAATGGCTCAGTGGGTTGAACCTCTGTCTTCAGCTCAGGTCATGATCTCGGAGTCCTGGGATTGGGCCCCACGTCTGGCTCTCTGCTCAGCAGGGAGCCTGTTCCCCCCCCATCTCTCTGCCTGCCTCTCTGCCTACTTGTGACCTCTCTCTCTGTGTCAAATAAATAAATAAAATCTTTTAAAAAAGTGGGAAAGCTGGGGTGCCTGGGTGGCTCAGTGGGTTAAGCCGCTGCCTTCGGCTCAGGTCATGATCTCAGAGTCCTGGGATTGAGCCCCGCATCGGGCTCTCTGTTCAGCGGGGAGCCTGCTTCCTCCTCTCTCTCTGCCTGCCTCTCTGCCTGCTTGTGATCTCTCTCTGTAAATTAATAAATAAATTCTTAAAAAAAAAAAAAGTGAAAAAGCCCTATACCTCCTACCACACCCCAATGCCAATCCCTCTCCCTCAGTTAAAAAAAGTCAGTGTTAAAAAAAATTAGTCTTAAAAATGAGTGTGTAACCTGGTGATTCACAGACCTGTACCCCTGGGGCTAATAATACATTATATGTTTATTAAAAAAAAATTTTTTTTAAATGAGTGTGTATCTTTCAGAGATCTTTTCATAAAAATACAAGCCCTCATACATCTATATTCATACATGCACACATTTAGGTATTTTTAAAAATATTTTATTTATTTATTTATTTGACAGAGATCACAAGCAGGCAGAGAGGCAGGCAGAGAAAGAGGGGGAAGCAGACTCCCTGCCAAGCAGCGAGCCCCATGCAGGGCTCTATCCCAGGGTCCTGGGATCATGACCCAAGCCAAAGGCAGAGGCTTTAACCCACTGAGCCACCCAGGTGCCCCCATTTAGGCATTTTTAATTTTTATGTGTGTGTTTATATATTTTTAATTTCTCACTTTGAAAGTATACTTTCTTATTTATAATACTTGAAAAATATAGGAAATAACAAGAAACAAAAAATAACTATTACATAGACTTGGGAAGCAACATCTTCACTATTAACATCTTAGTATATTTCCATCCAGACTTTTTAAAATTTATTTTATTAGATATTGAGTAGGTACAAATACAAATATATGTGTGTAGAACATATGGTTGTATAAAGAATGAGGCAACAAATTCTGTATACATATGTACAATTCAATTTAATAAGAACACTTGCAGTATCTTCCAAACTCTCAATTTTACCTGGTTCCCCAGTTCATCCTGAATGCACTCCTGTTACAAGATAGCAATGGCTATCTTGAATTTTGTATTTATTATTCTTTACATTTTTTTATAATTTTACCACATAGGTATATATCTCTGTATTGGTTATCCAGTGTGGCAAAACAGATTACCCCCAAACTTAGCAGTTTAAAGTTACAAATATATATTATTTTATACAGTTTCTGAGAGTCAGAAATTCAGCGGTTAATAACAGTGGTTCTGGCTCTGGGTCACAGATGGGGATGTAGTAAAGCTGTTGGCTATAATCGTCTGGAGGGTTGGCTGGGCCAGGGGGATCTTCACATGACTGTCCGCAGGAGGTTTCAGTTCCTCACCACAAATGGGTCTCTCTGTAGGGCTGCTCATAACAGTGCAGCTGGCTACCCCCAGAAAGAGTAATGAGACAGAGAAAGAGATAACCTAGTCTTGGAAGTGACATACCATCACCTCTGCCATTTGCCATCAGTAACATAAGGACAACTCTGGTATATTGCCAGGGTGTGAATATCAGGAGGGAGGGATCTTTGGGGGCCATCTTGGATGAGGCTGGCTACCACAAACTCTACACAGTATGTAGATTAGATTTTTTCTGTTTTCAAACTATATATAAACAGAATCATACTTCATTATTCTCTTACAATATTTTCATGCAACATGTTTCTAAGATTCTTTTATGATGTGTGTAACTAAATGCACGTATTTCTCACTGTATCATATTACTATGTATAAATGTACTACTGTTTGTTTAAACATTTTGCTATTATGGACCCAGGAGTAGTTTCCAAATTTTTATTACAAGGAGTGCTGCTATAGGGATGCCTGGATGGCTCAGTTGGTTCAGTGTCTGCCTATAGCTCAGGTCATGATCCTGGAGTCCTGGGACTGAGTCTCGCATCGGGGCTTCTTGCTTAGCAGGGAGCCTGCTTCTCCCTCCACCTGCTGCTCCCCCCAACTTGTGCTCTCTCTTTCTCTGACAAATAAAAAAATAATAATAAAATCTTATTTTAAGTTTATTTACGTTTATTTATTTATTACGGTTTTTTATATTTATTTAACACAGAGAGAGAGATCACAAGTAGGAAGAGAGGCAGGCAGAGAGAGAGGGGCTCTCTGCTCAGCTCCCCTCTGAGCAGAAAGCCCGATGCAGGACTCGATCCCAGGACCCCGAGATCATGACCTGAGCTGAAGGCAGAGGCTTAACCCACTGAGCCACCCAGGTGCTCCTATTTATTTATTATTTATTTTTTGGTAGTAATCTCTACACACCCAATGTGGGGCTAGAACTCACTACTGTGAGATCATGAGTTGCACGCTCCTCCAACTGAGTCAGTCAGGCCCCCCTGCTGCTATAAATATTCTTATATGTGCATTTGCACATGTGCAAGAGTTATTTGAGAGCATATATCAAAGAATAGAATTGCTGGGTCATAGGTTATGGGCACCATCAATTTTGCTAGATAACAATACGTTTTTTTTTCTCAAAGTTATTCCATATTCTTGAACCACACTTGACTTTATCAGATTTTCCCATTTTTCCCATTCTGGTGGGCGTGAAATGGCATTTCACCGAGGTTTCAGTTGTCATTTTCCTTGATAGCTAATGAGGTTGATGCATCCTTACTGATTTACTGACAACTCTGTTTCTGTTTCTCTTTAACATCTATGCAAGGATTTTCTCCACTTTCTTTTGTCTTTATCATATTGATTTCCTGGCCTTTTTCCTATGCATGATATTTAGAGCTGAGATTGTGTCGCATAACTAATTTTGTATACTTTTATTTTCACTTAACATTACACCACAAGCATTTCCTCATCATCTAATCTCAGCAAATGTATTTTTTTTTAAGATTTTTTTTTTTTTTATTTGACAGAGAGAGATCACAAGTAGAGAGGCAGGCAGAGAGAGAGAGAGAGAGAGGGAAGCAGGCTCCCTGCTGAGCAGAGAGCCCGATGCGGGACCCGATCCCAGGACCCTGAGATCATGACCTGAGCCGAAGGCAGAGGCTTAACCCACTGAGCCACCCAGGCGCCCTCAGCAAATGTATTTTTAAAACAGTGTTTTTTGGGGTGCCTGGGTGGTTCAGTTGGTTAAGCATCTGCATTTGGCTCAGGTTATAATCCCATGGTCCTGGGTTCAAGCCCCATACTGGGCTCCCTGCTCATCAGGAAGCCTGCTTCTCCCTCTCCTCTGCCCCTCTCCCCTACTTTGCTCTCTCTTTCAAATAGATAAATACAGTGTTTTTTTTTTTTTAAATCTAAAAAAGTGTTTTCCAATTAAAACAATATAGTCATGTTAGATAACATAGAAAAGTACAAAAAAGAAAAGAAAATCATCCATAATTTGAATACCCAACAATAACTACCTTTTTGCATTCTGGTAGAATTCCTTCTACTATATTTTGTGTGTGATGTGCATTCTTTATAAATCGTAATTCTCAGTATAGTTTTGCAATTTGTTTTTTTTTAAGTGTTATGCTTGGAGCATCTTTCCACTTCATTAAATATTACTCAATTACAATTTTAATGTGAGAATTTAACCCATGTAAACCGTCACCCTATTTATTGACCTTCTTAATTTTTAATTTTCTTTCCTGTGTTATAACCTTGCACAGACATCTCTGAGGATAAATCTTTGGATGCATGGAATCAAAGATCATTTCTCAATGATCTTTTCAGACCAGTGTTTAAGGCTTTTGGTAAATATTGCAAAGTTCCCTTCCCAAGACTCTTTCCATCTCTCCAAAATATAAATCTCTTCACGTCCTTTCTGTTCAAGACACCTGGCTGGCTTCTTTGGTGTCCATGCAATGTCAGGCACATGCGAATACACATTTACCTTCAGTCTCCACTACCACTTCTCCCCTCTCAGCCTTCCCAATTTATTTCTAGGAAACACCATGGACTCTCACATTAGACCCCCATGCCTTTGCTCAGGCAGCACCCTCCACCTAAAATGCCCCTTACCTCCTTTCTCTTCCAGGCAAAATCCTATTCTCCTTTTAAGGACCAGTTCAATAAAGCTTATGTCTCTGGGCAGGGCTGATCTGCCCTCTGCTGGGCCCCCAGAGCACATCATAGACTTCCATAATGATAATTTTCACATTGAAATAATTTTGACACCGGAGGTTTCACAGATTCACACAAATCATCACATCCTGCCCAGGTTTAAAGCTCTTCCATTGGTGAGGGGCACCTGGGTGGCTCAGTCGGTTAAGCATCTGCCTTTGGCTTAGGTCATAATCCTACGGTCCTGGGATAGAGCCCCACATCAGGCTCCCTGCTCAGTGGGGAGCCTGCATCTCCCTCTCCCTCTGCTGCTCCCCCTGCTTGTGCTCTCTCACTCTCTGTCAAATAAATAAATAAAAGCTTTTAAAAAAAAAAAAAAGCTCTTCCTTGGAACATAATAGAAAGTTCAGAAATCGGCCCCAATACACTTGGGAATGAAGATTATGATAATAGAGACATTTCAAACGAGTTGGGAAAAGATGATAATATTAGGATAACTGGGTGGTTATTTGGGGAAAAAAATTGTAGATTCCTGCCTCACACCAAAGTGACCTTATGATGGCACAAAATTGAAATGTAAAATATGAAGTCATGTAAAAACCAGAAGAAAATAGAGAATTTGTTTTCTAATATTGAGTTGGAGGTTTTCATAAGAATGACACAGAACCTGGAAACCACAAAGTAAAAGACTGATAAATTCAGATGCATTAAAAATCAAAGTTTGTCCATAGTAATAAATATAACTGGAAAAAATATTTACATCTTAGGTTTAGAAAAAAAGGATAAAAATTCCTATAAATCAACAAGCAAAAGCTCAATGGAAAGAAGAACTGAAAAAAGGGCAAATGAAGTGAACAGAGAATTCACCAGAACTAGAACCGGCCTCCCTCCCCAGGAGCACCTGGATGGCTCAGTCATTAAATGTATCTGCCTTTCGGCTCAGGTCACGATCCCAGCCTCCTGAGATGGAGCCCTGCATCCTGGGATCCAGCCCCATGTCCAGCTCCTGCTTGGTGGGGAGCCTGAAAAAGAACGAGAGCCCCACCCCCACTAAAAGGCTCATAAATACAAAAAAATTGCTCGACTTCTCTCTTAATAAAAAGAAATGAAAAATAAAAGTGCCTCTTGGTTTTTATCCGTCTGACTGGCAAGGAAAATAAGGTTTGATAACACATGTAGTTCAGGATGTAAGGAAAGAAGCACTCTCATACTTTACTGATGGGAAGGCAAAGTGGTACAATTGCTAGGGAGAGTACTTTGCCAATATCCATTAAAACAAAACAAAATCAAGTTCATATACTCATTTACTGGTATTCTACTTCCAAGAATTACCTAACAGATAAACTCCCATGTATGCAAAATAACAAATGGACAAGTTATAGCAAAACGTGTAATAAGAAAGGAATGGAAACCACCTAAGTGTTCGCAAATAAAATATTAGGCAAGGAAATTATATGGCATGTCTTTATAAGCTGTGTGTTAATTTTAAAAACTGTGGCAGACCGAAAATGTGGAGCTCAGTCATAGAAGCAAGATGTAGAAGTGTTTATAGCAAGCTATCATTTGTATAAAAAAATCTGTACACGTAATTAGCCTGTGAATACACCGGCCATCTGTGAAAGACCTCAAGAAAGTGATGAACGCTGTGGGGAAAGCAGGGGTGGGAAGAAGATTTAATTAACTTTTTCATTCTGTGCTCTTTGCATATTTGTAATTTTCGGTGTTCTTGTATACCTATTTTTAATCAACTAAATTAACATAAAACACCCCTCAGTGTTTAGGATCAAGTCTAACTCACTTCCATGGTTGACTTTCTAATCTCCTCCCATGCCACATTTCCTCTCCCTCACTACCTTCCAGTCAACTTGCTTCTCCTTCAGTTTCTGGAACATGCCAAGATCTTCCCGCCTCAGGACATTCTGCATAAACTGTTCCCTCTTCCCAAGCTGCTGTTCTCTAGGTTCTTACCATGGGTCCGCATTTTCTTTTATTTCCCATCTTGGATTCTGTGTCATCTCTTCAAAGAGGCCATCCCTGGCCACCCTACATATACAATTTGTTGAATAAATGCCTCTCTCTCTCTCTCTCTCTCTCGCTGGGCAGGCAGGGCGGGTTTACATCCCTGACCACCCAGTCTAAAGAAGTACCTCCCTTCACTCTCTTTATGACAATACCCTGACTCACTCATTTCATAGCACTAGCCACTATTTGAAATTACCTTGTGTATTTTCTTAGTTGTTTACTGTCTTTCTCCAGCTCAAGGGTTGTCTCCATGAAAGCAGGGGCCATGTCTTGTCTTGTTTCTATCTTTAGCAACCCAAATAATAAACATTTGTGGGATAGATTTATGCAACATATACTATGGACCACACACTGTGCTACAGATTTCATAAATAACAACTCTTTCAGTCCTCGCAATAACTGAATGAGGGAAATTGGTTTTTTACCTACTTTACAGTTAAGGAAATTGAGGCACGGGGCCGTTGAGGAACTGGCCCAACTGACAGAGTTGGCATCCAAGAAACAAGATTCTTAGCTACAACGCGACGCTTTTTAGATATATATACTCACAGATGGATAAAATTGACTGATTAAATGAACGAACTCAAGGAAAAATGAATATAAACGTTGATTTTTTTTTTTTTTGCGTCTCCAGAGTCCCCAGATCTGGCGCAAGGGGGCGCTCTCTCCCAGGTCTTGACGCCAGTCCTCAAGGCGCGCACTCCCTTTGCGTCTCGGGCTCGCGCGCGCTGCCGCGGCACCGGAAGTGACTGAGCTTGCAAGTTCCCCCGGTCTCTTCAGGGGAAACTGAGGCCGGCTCGTTCGGAAGAGACAGCGCGAGCCGTCAGCCAGGTAGGCCGGCCCGGGTCCGTGGCGCGGAACTTGGCCACGAAGAGCCCTCGCGTCTGGAAGCGACCTGGCCGATGAAGGGGGGATGTGGCCCCCCACGGCTCGCGGGGCTCGCAGGTGAGAGCACCGCCTCCCCTGTGCGTGGCAGGCCCTGCGCCCAATGGGAGCCCTCGCCGTCCCGCTTCATTGCCGACTGGGCTCGCTGATTGGCCACGCCGGGGCGGGCCGCCGGGGGCGAGACCCCTCCTCCCTGAAAGGACTAGGGGGCGCCCCTGAGGGAGAGCGGTTGCCTGGCAACGGGGCGGTGGCCCGGCGGGTACCCGGCCTAGTACGCGGGAGAAGCCGCCAGGCCGCAGCCCACCCGCTCCGGGCCCCGGAGAGGTGCAGCCCCCGGCCCCCAAGCCCTCCCGGGGGCGCCAGGAAGCCGCCTTGGGCCTGTTCTCAGGAAAACGTGGTCTCAGCTGTTGTGGGTGGCGGGGGGGAGGCTCGAACAGGCCTCAGTCCCTCTCCCTGACCCGAGGAGAGGCCCAGCGCCTCACCCTCACCCGGTCTTTGTGCAGGGCGCCGGCGGCCATTGTGTCCGTACGGGGAATGGAGGACCCGGCAATCCCCCCCCCACCGCCGCCACGTCCAGGGCCGTTGGGGAAGTCAAAGAAAATCAGCGGTGTTTCTGGGGGGTCCCCGGCCGTCAGCTTCCCGGAAAGGCCCGGGGATGGCCTTTCCGAAGTCAGACCGCAGATCCGAGGCAGTTTCCCCCTCTCTCTGTCCCTTCTCGAAACCTTGAGCCCCATTGAGAAGTCCGTTCAGGGTTTCGGAAGCCTTACCCTGAGCTGGTACTTAAATAGAAACAACAACAACAAAAAACCTAAACCCCACAACCAGCCACCTCCGGGAGAGTTCTCCTGGCTCCCAGCAGGAGGCGGAGAGCCAAGGGGCGTGCAAGAGCGAGGGGGCTGGGCTCCCGGGTGGCAGGAGGCCGCTGCCGAGTGGCCGCCCTCGATCCGGGCGATGGAGGAGGAAGCAAGCGAGGGGGCCGGTTCCTGAGCTTCGTAATTCCTGTGTCGCCTTCTGGGCTCCCAGCCTGCCGGGTCGCATGATCCTTCCAGCCGAAGCTCCTTTTTTTTGCCAGCCGCCGTGAGGCCGGCTGACTTGCCGGCATCCCGGCTGCCACCTCTTCTCCCGACCTATGTTACAAAAGATCTTCCGGGGGTTGCACCTGCCTGCGGCTGCCTGAGACGGATTTTGAATGTAGGTAGTGCGGAGGTGGGGGTGGAGAGGCAGACTACCCGTGGGGGTGACTTTTTGAGGAAAGCATTTCGGAGAAAAGGGGATGGTTGGGGTGGAAAAAAAAAAAAAAAAGCCGGTATAGTGATTCAGAAACAGCCCACGGGTGCTTTCAATTTGACTTCATTGAAGTCTTTTGGAAGCTAGACCCAGACCTTCCTAAGAGCCACAAAGAAACCAGTTCTGGTATCTGAAAGGGGAATAGGATATTGTAGGGTAAAGGGCATGCATATTAATTTTTTTTTCTAAAGCTCTTTCTCTCCCATCAGAACCCTATCTTGGCTTTGGATCTCAGAAGAGAAGCACTAAGCAGAGACCAGACTCAGTGAGTGAGCAGGTGTTTTGGACAATGGACTGGTGGAGCCCATCCCTATTATAAAGATGTCTCAGAGCAACCGGGAGCTGGTGGTTGACTTTCTCTCCTACAAGCTTTCCCAGAAAGGATACAGCTGGAGTCAGTTTAGTGATGCAGAAGAGAACAGAACTGAGGCCCCAGAAGGGACTGAATCAGAGATGGAGACCCCCAGTGCCATCAATGGCAACCCATCCTGGCACTTGGCGGACAGCCCTGCGGTGAATGGAGCCACTGGCCACAGCAGCAGCTTGGATGCCCGGGAGGTGATCCCCATGGCAGCGGTAAAGCAAGCGCTGAGGGAGGCTGGGGATGAGTTTGAACTGAGGTACCGGCGGGCATTCAGCGACCTGACATCTCAGCTTCACATCACCCCGGGGACAGCGTATCAGAGCTTTGAGCAGGTGGTGAACGAACTCTTCCGGGATGGGGTGAACTGGGGTCGCATTGTGGCCTTTTTCTCCTTCGGTGGGGCTCTGTGCGTGGAGAGCGTAGACAAGGAGATGCAGGCATTGGTGAGTCGGATCGCAACTTGGATGGCCACTTACCTGAACGACCACCTAGAGCCTTGGATCCAGGAGAACGGCGGCTGGGTAAGGACCACGCCCCTTGTGTGTACCTTTCTCTTGGTCTCCCATCCGGGAGATGTCTAACAGCCTCTCCCCCATATCTCTTTCTGTTGTGCTGGGTGGTTGTTGAAGACTGTTTGTTAAGGAGATGTGACCAGCCTCATTGCACCACAAGAGGTTAACTGTTCTCAAACACAGATGACCTAGTTCTTGAAGGACCGGGCATCTTTCATTCTGGTCACCCTCATGACCCCACTCTTTCTTACTTGTGTTCCAGTTTCTCAGTACAGGAAAACACAGCCTGTGTGTTCATTTGGGCCCAAATCTTTGCAAGTGGGAAGTTATTCCAGGGCTCCCCCTCACCCTGACAAAATGGCTCACCACAGAAAGGGCTGATGAATGTAATGCCTCTGAGCCCCTCCATTCTTACTCCCCCGGGGATGTCAGTCTTGTCGTGGGCTTCCCTCCCACAAATCAAGTTCCCTTTATTTCAGAGTTTGCATACATGTTCCTCTCGTCTCAGAACAGGGTACGGTCAGGCAGAAGTTCCCTCTGGCTTGGATGGTTGAGGGTTGTCAGATTTCAGGGCAGTGTAAGCTGTGCCAGTGGGCCGGTTGTGTTTGTGCTGCACCCCTCTGTTCATTTGCTCTAAAGGGTGCAACTTTCTGCACGGTTGGCCTGTTTGTGGAGCTCTTGCTGTGTCACGCATTAAGCCCGGGGACTTTGCACCTCACTGCCTGGGGTCGGTTGGGGAGCTCCAGCTGTTCTGCCTGTTGCTTTCCGGCCAGGGCCCTAGGGCCTCTTCAGGGAGCACTGTTGGCTGGCAAAGCAAGAACCTGGTCTGTGGGGCCCTTTGGGATACGGAGATTCAGTGACAGACTTCAGAAACAAGCTGACATAGGTGTGAGTGCCAGCCCTGTCATCCAACCAGCTGTGTGACCTTGGACAGGTCGGTTTACCTTGAGCCTCAGGTCCCCACCCCCCCCCAAAAAAAAGGTGGCAAGCTCTCTTTGCCTGGCAGAGCATTGTAAATCTGGGAGCTAATGCGAGCAGTGACTGGAGCTGACTACAGAAACAGCAAGTTTCTGTAGTAGTTGTTATTGGTTCCAGACGCAGGAGTCGCGCCGCGCCCCCATTCCTTTCCCAGGGAGGGAGAATTCTCTTGCCCATCACCAACTTAGGAGCAGATAGTGGTGAGAGTTCTTTACCAGTGGTCATTGTAGGCAGTTTTTGCTCTTCTACAATGTACTCAGTCCTAATTGCCTTGCTGATCTCCCTGCCTAGAAGAGATGCAGGGCTTATGAGACGTATTGGGTCCCCTCAGCACACCCAGAAAATTGAGCAGACTGGGCAAAATAAGTCCTCTATTGAAGGAGCCGAGATGGAAGGGGCCTTGCACCACGGACTCAGGAATGTCAAGAATGCAAATTATCCATAGGCGGGCCTAGGGCGTGGCACTTCAGTTTACCTCTGAGCCAGAGACCGCCTAGTTTGCCCTTCCCCCTGTCTTATTTCCCATTTCTTTGCAACTTCATTAACTCTTCTTGCTGCCAGTTCTTGTAAAATACAAAGGGGTCAAGTCAGTGGAGGTCAGATGACTGGGGTGGGGTTGGGGGAGGTAAAGGTGGAGAGCTCTCGAGCTAAGGCCGACCGGACTTGAAAGCCATTCTGTAAATGAACTCCCTGGGGGGATAAATGATTAAATAGTTCCTGTTGGTTTGTGTGATGACCTCGCCTATTCCCTCCTGCTTAGATTCTCTTTGGGGGCAAATATTTGTTCAGCTGATTACAGGAGGGACAGGATTCCAGCACTTCAGACCCAGCCTCTGAGGCATCTCCTAGTAGAGACGTGGGCCTTGTGCCCACCTTGCCTGACTATTGTCCTTGGCTAGGGGTGCTAATACCAGGTGGGTTATTGCCAGCTGTTAACAAAAAGCAGTCTGGGAAAGGTGCCTGTTCTGTCCAGCAGCCTCTGCAGAGGGCTGCCTGGATCAGAGACTTCCCAGTCGCCCAGTATTATATCCAGAAAGAGATTTTAGACACAGCGACACTGGGCAAGTTCATTAGATCACCCCTGGATTGAAATTCCATCTTCTGTGTCTTTGCTCAAGAATTTTCAGAGCCCGTTAGACAACATACCATATGTTACTTCCTATGGGTGAACAGAGGGGATGTATGCAGAAGCCAGTTCTATCAGCACCATTTTGGGGCACACATGCTCCTTGAGGCCAGGAGGTAAAGAATATGAGAGTAGAGATCCTTTGGATAGAAGCTACCCACACACGTCCCTGTCAAGTACCATCGTGTTTGCGCTGCACTGACTGGCTCCCGCAGTGGCATCTCAAAACCCTCCTGGAGGCTGTGGCAGATCCACGAGTGTAGGACTTGCGGGCCATTGCTACCCTGGGATAATGCTTTAAATTTAGCATCCCTGCAGAAAAGGGGAAGGAAATCAGCGTTTACGGAGTACATTCCATGTCTGAGGCCTGGTGTTGGTCTTTTACTCACGCAACCAAAATTGACTGAGCATCTACTCTGAGGCAGGCCCTGTGCTAGGCGCTGGCAGTAAGCCTCACACGATACCTTCCCTCACGGAAATGATGTGTTATTTCATATATCCCACAAAGTAACTTTTCAAGGCAGGTGCTTTTCTTCCCAGTTTATATGTGAAGCTCCGGGTAGCTCAGTGACTGGCTCCAGGGAGCCCTCAGCCAGTTAAGTGACTTGAATGGGAATTTACGCCTAGGTCGGCCTGAGTCTGAAGCCTAAAGTCTTTTCCATCCACATCAGGTTGTCGTAGGAGTAGTAAAGTGACCCAGATATCCTGGCACAGAAAGGCAGAAATGCTGTTGGGCCACACAGACATGCCCATGGAGGTGCTCGCTCTGGTCTGTGATCCTGACATGGTTCAGGAAGCCACAGGTAGAACAGTTCCTTTGTTGGCAGTAGCAGGTTCCCAAAGGTATGTGTGTAGTAGCCTCAGATTCTGGCGTGGTAAAGGCATCAGGGTTTTGCCCAGTCAGAGTGACCTTCTTGTCAGTTCTTTCGTTGTTAAACCCTCTCAGGCCCGGCCAGTAGATAAGAATCATGTGCGTGTGGGGGGAAGGTGGCCTGCTTTGGCTATATCTTCTTGATTGTGGGTGAGCTCCAAGGACTGGAATTCCACATGTAGCCACACCACTGCCTGCCCAGAGTCACCTAGCAAGATGCGGAACCTGTTTGTGTCTCGTCCATCCATCTCTCCTACCTGTAAAATAGAATAATGACAGCCACCTGCCAGAGCTTGACTCTAGTAAAGAATCTAGAACAAAAGCCCTTCCTGGGCCTTAATTGTAGGGTGGAAGCACTTCTTTTAATGAGTGGACCATCTGCCTCAGAAAACTGAACTTTGGCCCCAGAGTCTCTCAAGAAACAAAGCCAACTCCTGAGATACTCATCTAGAATGGAATATGATACGATCTTCTCTGTAGGGACAGAGTGTTTTGGGGGCTTTCCAATGGGAATGTGGACAATTTTAGGGTGAGGACCTAGGTGGCAAGGCATTTTGGGATCGCAGCCCCTGGGAAACCCCTTAGCATGATGGAAGACCATTGTCCAGAGCAATGAACTGTTGTGTGGAGAGAGGAAACATAATTTGGCCTTTCCCAGGCTGCATGGTTCTGTGGTCTTCCAGATCTTGTAGGTTTCTTCTTGCCTATTCTGGCTTTTTTGTCATGGGTATATGCTAGCTGAAGCACCTCGGTGACCTTTGTAGATCTCAGCAGCTGTTGGCAGTTCTGTGGTTTTCTTGGGGAAACCCCATTAGAAACCCCAAACGTGGAAATTTTTAGTAATCTCATTCAGGTCCCAAAGTGAGGTAGAAATGTCTCAGGGACTCCACCTCAAACACTCAGTTCTTCTGCATGTACATTTGAGGTTGCTCTTGAAACTCTGTCACCATCACAGGATTTTCCAAAAGTCCTGGGACTAATTTCCCCAGTGGCCCCATAGAGCCCTTCAGCTTCTGGTAGAAAATTACCCAGGTGTTTTTTCAGGGGGTCCCAACAGAACCCAGAGGGTTTTCTTGACTTTTGTGTGGGCAGTCACCAGATTTGTTTGGGCTGCAGGAACCAGTGGTTGTCAGCTGTCCTTTCCCCAGCAAGTATCTGTCCTGAGGCCAGTGGGCTTCAGCATTTTCCAGCGTCCTCAGCCTTCCATCATGGGGCTTTCGTTCAGCAACCGTGGTCTTGTCTGGGTTTGGCATGGATGGATTTAGGAGTAATTCTCAGTGAGCTGCTTTTCGACAGAAGTATAATCTACTACCTTAATTAGCAGGCCCTCCCTACCCCTACGCCCAACCTAATTCCACAGCCCAACCTAATTCCACAGAGTCCTCCCTAGGGACGCCTCCTTTCTTGTTGAAGGAGTCATTCTGCTCTTGGAGCAGCTTCTGTTCTGTCTCTCCAGCCGACAGTCTTTCTTCCCCATTCCCAGTTGGCAGACCTAAGTCAGACAATCCACTGGGTCTTGTTGTTCAGCCTGGGGAAGAGAAGACTCAAGAGATTATGATCACCAGTTTCAAATATCTGGAGGAAGAGGGGCTGTGCCTTTTTTATTGGTAGAGAACCCAACAGAACTTGGATAAATGAAAGTAACGTTGGTAGCATGAACTTAGTGTAAAGAAGATATTTTTCACACTATTATATCTCTACCAGATTTAGGAATTTCCTGAAGGTGGAGTCCACATTTGTCCACACTTGCTTCCTCAGCACAGAGCAGAGGTCTTGGGCATAGCAGGTACCTAATGAAAGAGATGCCCACCAAATTTCTGAAGAAACAGACAGTTATCACACCAGAATAGCAGTAATGGGAATTTTCACTGACCTGATCATTCAGTCATTGAGTCAAACGATATTTTTTGAGTTCCTGTGTCCAGGCTGTCCTAGGTATTAAGAGTACTCTTGCCTTAAATAAAATTAAGATTCCGTCCTTGTGAAGCTCACAGTCCAGTGGGGAGAAATAGACAATAAGCATGTAATTACATATATAAAACATCAGGTGATAGTAAGCACTCTGAAGAAAATAAAGTGCGTTAAGGTCATGCCTTGCAAGGGAGGTGGGACTGCAGTTTTGAGAGGTGGGTATCACCGAAAGATAGTGTTTGAGCCAAGACCTGAAGAATGTGCAAGAGGAAAAGTGGTTGGGACTGAGAGGGGAGAGGTGGCCAAAGGCCAGATCGCGTAGGGCTTTATAGACCATGCTGAGGACTTGGCTGTGGATGAACAAGAGAGAGGCTTGAAGAGAGTTTGCAGCAGGGGTGAAGTGATCTGAATTCTGCAAGGGCTGCAGCCAGGAGGAACCCGTGACAAAGCTGGTGCACCTGCCAGGTGAGAAAGAAGAGTGGTTTTAACCAGGAGGCTGAGGTGGAAGTAGTGAGAAGTGACTAGAGAATACAGCCAGGCTTACACATGGTGTATTGATGGAAGCCACATTTTTTAACCACTTAGAGGTTATGAAATCAAGTCTAAATAATCTAAATGTTCTTTAGGGATAGTTCTCTTTGAATTTGGTATCCTGAATGGTCCTCCATTCTAGCAGTAGTTCGGTCTGAGTAACTGCAGCTTGTCAGGCCTAGGTCCTAGCTCACCCACATCTAGCTGTGTGACCTTGGGCAAGCTCCTTGAATTCTCTGAACCTTGGGGCAAATAATACTTGCTTCATCAGGTCATGGCAAAGACCTAATGAGGCATGCCTGTGATGTGTAGAGCCTGGCGTATGTTGGTATCATAATTCTTAACCATCTTCATCACAGAACTCATATCAGAAACTCATTCAACATCCATTCTCCTTTTTTGGACTGCATTCCCCTCCAACACATCCTCAAGGCAGACAGGTCCTAGCAGTGTTCGTCATGGCAGGAGCTCTTGGTGTTCCTATGTCACAGTGGTACAAGCACTGGTCTTGGGATTCCTCTTCTGCTGTCAGTCTGCTCAGACTCGCTGTCTTGCCTTAGCCGACTCACTTCACCCCAGGCCAGTTCCTCCATTAAGGCCCAATTTCACATTAGTTACATTTAAGGATGTCTCTTTTCTATCAACAGCTATACTTTAACTACAAAAATTAAATAATCCCAGTGTAAACGTAGGGTGGTTTCTGAGGGACCCTTCAATAATACTAAACCACATTTATGTAGTACTTTACAGCTCAGAAAGCGCTTTCCTATCCATCATGCCTTTTTGATGCCTACAGCCACCCAGGGAGGTGAGCAGGAGGGAAGGCAGGCTCAGAAAGGTGAAATGGCTTGCCAAGGTCACACATCAGGCGGAAGATGCAGGGCTTGGATTTTCGGATCTGCACTTGATCACTTTTTTTGCTGTGTGACCTTGGGCAAGTCTTTTAACTTGTAAATGGCCATCATAATAGTGCCTTGTTCTGAAGACTCAGTGAGTTAATCCATGTCTTAAGGCTTTCAGAACAGTGACTGTACGTATCAGCAGTAAACTGCTGCCGCATCCTAGGGCTCCTTCTGGCTTCCCGTTTATTACATATTGATTTTTGCAAATAGTGTTTTTGCAGAAAGAAACTGCCTTTGGGACCTTCTGGTACTTGGTTCCATCCCTGATGAGACTCCCAGTCCAAGCTGGAGCCTTACAAGCTAGCTCTAAGCTACAGGGCTTTTTGGGCAGACTCCAGAGCTCCCCTCGGAACTAGAGGTTTTTCTCTCGCTCTTCAGGAAATGCCATTGCAATGACTTCCATGGACTGCTTCCTGTCCCAGCCCTGCAGCCGATTCCTGCTGGCAAGAGTGTAGAAACTGGAAAGTCATGTCCCTAAAGGCTCCCCCCTCCCCACAAACTGCTTTTTTTGGACATGTCCCTCCCTTTCCTCTTGTCAGTTACTTTCTTTCCTCCCTCCCTGTTGACCCTTCACCTAGCTTCTCTCTCCAGCCCTTGATCATCCCTTTAAGATTTGAAAATACATTTCCACTTATTTCTGTCAGGCTTTCCCCCCCCATCCCATGCTGGGGGGCTGGTCAGAACTCCTACCTCTTCATGGCTCCATCACTCAGTAGCAGTTTCAGTCTGGGACTCCCCCTAGAGGAACATTAAGCTTGTCACTTGCAGTGCCTTGTATCATCCATTAACCCTGAGTTCCCTCAGAAGTCCCCCCCCCCCCCCCACCCCCCCCCCCCCCAGCACAGGATGGAGACTCCTAAGGGAGATTGTGGAGGTTTGGCACATGTAAATCCTGCCTCTTGGAGACTGGTGACAGAGGATAGAGTGAAGTGGGGCTGCCCCTCCCCCCCTTCACCTTTCTGGAGGAAGCTAGAAAGGTTGAAAACCTTGTTGGACAATCATCTGAGGAATGGGAGCTAGCTTGGGAGGGGATTGGAACGCATTCAACTATGCCTCAGATCCTTTGTTCCGCTCTTGAAAGGGAAACATTCCCCTCCCTCCTCCCTGGCCACACACGTGCCTTTGTTCCCCTGGTCAGGCGGAGCCAGGAACACAGTGTCCCTTCCAAGGAGCCTGACTTGCCTCCCCAGAGGTTGGCCTCCTGGTCAGCAGGACTGGGATTTTAGCTCAGGAACCCCCCAGTCTCCTGTCCTTTCCATGGAAGAGCCTTTCTCTCAGAGGCTGAAAACTTGCCTACAAACAGCTGTCCAAGCGCTTCCCTGGAATTACTCCATGGGATGCCCACATCCCAGGATTAAACAGTCCCTCCCTCTTATTCCACTTGGTGATTAATATTATTGTTAACATTACTATTAATAGTACCTAACATTTATCAAGGGCTTACTCTATGCCAGGCATTGTTCAAAGTGCTTTACATGTATTTATTTATTCCATTCACCTAGCAGCACTTTGAAGTTATCCCCATTGTGCAAATGAGGAAACTGAGGTAGAGAGAGGTTAAACAACTTACGCAAGGTAGCACGGTTAGTAAGCGGCATAGCCACTTACAGGCTCCCACTTTCAAATACTGCGTTCTGCCCCTTCCCCTTCACGGTACCAGCTAGGTGATGGTGAGTGTTTATCCAGGGCCACTTACATGACAGGCCTTTTACCAACATGATCTCTGTGTTACTATCCCAACAATTTGATCATTATAGGACACGAGATTTGGAGGGCTTAGTTAGCTGGAGGCAGGGTCAGGATTTGAAACCAAGACTGCCTTACTCCAAAGCCTATGTTCTTTATCTCTACCCTGCTTTAAAACCTACAAGGTTATCGTCATTCTACAGTTGAGAAAACTGAGGCTCAGAGAAAAATGACATGTGCTCAGGGCCTTGTAAGCTAATTAATACCAAGGCAATCTGGGATTCAGATTCAAGAGGACACCTTCAACACTTTACTGCCTTAGTAGTCTGTAGCATGATGATAGTAGCTTTTATGTGAGTGTGGACGCCTTTTTATAATTTACCAGACTCCTTTGTATTCATCATTTCGAGTAGGTGAGGTGGGTACATTCAGTCCCATTTCAGGGAGGAAACTAAGGCAAGCGGGCTTGTCCCACAGTAAATGGCAAGAGTCAGACTTAGGATCTGTGTTCTGACTTTGAGCGCAGTGTTATTGACCATGCCTGTCTTCCCTAAGGCTGTTCATCGCTTGGAGCTGTCCTCAGAGTTGTGTTTCATTTGTTAAATCAGCAAATACTGGTGCAAGCTTTGTATGTGCTAAGTGCTGGGGATACTGTGGATACTGTGGATACTGTGGTGAGTGGATCTGGGTCCTGTCCCTCAGTGGTCTGTTTCCATGCCACATACCTTGGGCCTTACTGGTATCCTTCTGCCATCTGAATCAGGCTATGTGTGTCACCCACCCACTCCCTCTGTTGCAAGACACACCAGGCAAGGTTCATTATGGTTGGTGTGTATTGATCGCCTTCCATACACCCATGGGTAAAAGTCTGGACTCAGATTTGAAGTTTAGCTTGTTTGCTTGCTTGTGGTGTAGTACTAGGCATATCAGCTTCAAATTCTCACCCTTAAATGAGAGAAGAATATCAGCCCATCAGAGTAAGCAAGAAAGTGAAATGCAGAAGTATTTTCTAGTAATGATAACAGATACTGTGTGTTGAGTGTTTGCTCTGTGCCAAGTGCTGTGTTTATGCCCTTGACAGAATCATCTTGTTTGATCCTCACAGCTGTGTCAAGACAGAGAATCCAGAGCTTCCAGAGGCTCTCTAACATGCCTACACTAACATACCTTACAAGAGGCAGGTCTGGGTCTTGCACTCAGATGTATTTGGTGCCAAAGCCTAACCTCAAGCCACTGTGTCATTGCTTCTTCACGGGTCCGGACTGGCTTATTTTACCCCGAGTTCCTGGCACACTGCCTGAGGTTGGGTAAGGGCTCAGCCTGCATCTGCTCAATGAACATGAAGGGTTATTATTAGATGCAGGTTAGGTGACAGAAATGTCTCTCTGTCCCTAAGGAAGCAAACTCATTTGCAGCAGGAGGAATAGACCTGAAACACTCCAGGCAAACTGTGCCATGTCTGTGGTGTAGTTTCCAGAAGTAGAAGAAGACAGACGTGCTGGCTGCATCCCACAGGTGCCCTGGACCTCTGCCAAACCAGCCCACTTCCACCATCAGCTCTCCAGTTGATGACTCTGTCTCAAGGCCTCTGTCTCAGGCTGCAGTGTCAGTATGCACCTTCTCCCTTGCCAGCTGCATCACCAGCCCAGACACTTTTCTGTGCCAGTAGTGGAAAGTGTCAGGAAAGGGAAAGATCACCAAAGGCTTGAATAATAGCTTTCTCAGCAGTGTAGCTTTGTGCAGTTCACACTGAGTCCTCAGTTTCCCCATCTATAAAAGGAAGATAATAGTCATCCCTTAACAAAGATGGTAGCGATCTCTTTCTCATAGGCATGCTGTGTTTCTTCAGCCTGGATCACTGTTCTCTAGATTTGATCAGGACCGTCATCTTACCATTTAGGTCTCGATTTAAATATCACCTCTCGGGGCACCTGACTGGGTCAGTGGATTGGGCCTCTGCCTTCAGCTCAGGTCATGATCTCAGGGTCCTGGGATCCAGCCCTGCATCAGGCTCTCTGCTCCGTGGGGAGCCTACTTCCCCCTGCCCCCTCTGCCTACTTGTGATCTCTGTCTGTCAAATAAATAAAATCTTTTTTTAAATAAATAAATATCACTTCTCAAGAGGCCACCCATGTTTACATGTTTACTGTCTGTCTCCTCTAGTAAAATCTAAGCTCCCAGAGTATAGGGGTTTTGTCTCATTTTTTCCTTCATCCCTAGCATCTAGCAGAGTGCTTGGCACATAGGAGACACATAGGAGCAAATATTGAATGAGTGAGAGAGTGACCCTGTAGCCCACCTAGCACAGTGCCTGATGTAGTATACTCAGTCAGTGTTAGGCATCAGTATTATTAGGAAGATGTGGACCATTGGAAGGTTTTCGGTAGGTAGAAAGAGTGTGACAAGGGCAGCCTCGGGAGGTAAGAACCACCCAGGCAGACTGGCCGAAAAGGGTCTGAGTTGTCAGTAATGCTGGTCAGGAAAAAGGGCGTAGTGACTAATGATAGAGGCTTCAGGGCAGAGGGATGGGGATAGTTGACAGTACAGGTGGGGCCAGTGAGGAGAGGCCGAACTCTGGAGGGATGCCTCCAGGTCTCCCGTAACTTCTGGGAAAGAGAATCCCTTTCCAGCTGGGGCACAGCAGGCAGAACAGCACGGAGATAAAAGCCAGAGGCACCTGCGACCTGTGGATCAGGTAGACTGCCCTGGTTGTTATTTTGGGGCTCTGGGGCAGGTGCAGATTCAAAGGCTTGATTGAAGCCTTTTGGCAAGTCTTGTCTCAGCAGGGTAAACATCACCTGTCTCCTGCCACCTGTGGCAACAGTGCCAGGAAGGTACCCTAGGCAGGCCCAAAGGGGCCCAACTTTCTTGCTGCCCTCATGGAGCAAGAAATACCACCAGGAGAGGCCACTCCTTTCCTGTCCTACAGCTCCCTTTCTGAAGGGCTCAGGTGGCAATAAGATACCTCCAGTCCAAGCGGCCCCTGTGGTTCTGGCCCAGGGAAGGCAGGGGCAGGGCTTTGGGAGCCGTTGACAGCTGGGCCCAGCTGGGGGAAGGGGTCAGTTTGGAAGCAGGTGCAGATTTCAGAGAGGGCGGGGCCTGAAGGGAAGTAGGGATCTTGGTAGACTACAAAATTTCCCTCCCCATCCCCCAGCCACAGCTGGCTTCTCTAGGAACCTGATGACCTAGTTACAGTGCTTAGAAATTGTTAGCTTAGCTTGCAGTTTAGGGCTGTACTGGTCTCTTCTCTCTGAGGCTTCCTGGGTCCAAAAGGTGTCCTGGCATTCCCCCACGTGGGTTCCATGTGAAGGACATGTACCATATCACATGTACAGGCTTCTTGTCCAGTCAGGCTTCTCCTTTGTTCTATGATGTACCTCTCACCTACCCAGTCCCAGGCAGAAAAGAGTGCCCCGCCCCCATCCATGCCTACCTCTATCTGTCTCTGGGGGGGTTGATGGGTGACAAATAGAGGTCACAGACTTCTTCCCTGGAGGTTTAGCGGGGAGAGAGAGAAAACTCCTATTGCCTTAGAAATAGCTTGAGGATACCTACCCATTTCCTCTTTACCTTCTCATCTGTATGATCTTCAGACTTGATGGAAGGCAGTGAGGAAGAATCTTTTTGGGGGCTCTGGAGGCTCCAGCCCTTCCAGGCAGTAGCTGTTCCTCTCCATGGCCTCCCTAGGATAAATTCCATCAGTTAAGAGTTAGGTACAAAATTTGCCAAACCAATTACTGAATCCTACTTGCTCTGTAGTTATCCTTGGACAAATTACTTAGTCTCCCCTAGCCTTAGTTTCCTCTTCTATAAAAAAGAGATAATAATGTGTGTGTGTGTGTGTGTGTGTGTGTGTGTGTGTGTGTGTGTGTAAAGGTGGTTTTTAAAGCCCTGGGACAGGGCCCATAGGCAGAAAAGGCTGCCTTTAGTGCTTTTCTTGAAAAAGATTCTTGGGAGCATGAAAGTAACATGTAACACTTAGCATGGAGCCTGGCATATAGTAGTTACTCAGTAGATGGCTACTATTACTGCTGTTGTTATCAGTGTCTTCACAGGTGATCAAGTTGCTGTGATAGCTATTGGAGCTACTCTCTAAGAGCAAACTTTTAGGCTGAGAAAGTATGTGGATACCCTTTGAACCAAGAGCTTGGAGATTTTAGGATTCCTGAAGCTGAGCCCTATGGCCCATAACCTTGTCCTCCACCTCCTCCACAAGTACCCCAAGTCATGCTTTGTACACAGTGAGTGTTGCTGACCCAGCATTTGGCAATAGGGCATATTTTCTTCGATCTTTGCCAAGTGCCTCCAAGAAGGCAGAGATGATCTCTTCTGCTTTATTTACTGCTGTGTCCCTAGAACCTGCCACAGAACTTGGAACATACAAAGCACTCAGTCATTCTTGTCAACTAACTGGAAGACTGAGTGAGTTGAACATTAAAACACACATGACTTGGGGCGCCTGGCTGGCTTAGTTGGTAGAGCATGTGACTCTTCATCTCAGGGTTGTAAGTTCGAGCCCCGTGTTAGATGTAGAGATTACTTAAAAATAAAATCTTTAGGGGGTGCCTGGGTGGCACAGTCAGTTAAGTATCCGACTCTTGGTTTCGGCTCTGGTCATGATCTCATGGTCATGAGATTGAGCCCCGCATCAGGCTGTGATGAGTTCAGCTCGGGGGCTACTTGAGATTCTTTCTTCTCCCCCGCCCCCCACTCCTCTCCCTGCTCTGTCTGTCTCTGTCTCTCTCACACACACACAAATAAAATCTTTAAAAAAATAAAATAAAATCTTTAAAAAATAATAAAAATAAAGTACATGGGAGCACAGCTACACTTAGTAGGTGCATGCCACGTGCTTGAATGATTAAACGAGGTATTCTGAGGACTCTGAGTTTCTCCAGAATGGCTTCACTCCTTGTTTGCTGTGTGGCCATAAGCCTCTTGCCCAAGCTCTGCCTGTTGCCTCATCTGTTGTAGAAAGATAACACCCGCCTTGCCTCCCTCGTGGGCTAGCTGTGAGACTCCGGGAGATGATAGATGAAAAAGCACTTTGAGAACTATAAATATTTGGTTTTGTTGCAGCTCTTTGACTGAGGAGGTCACAGTCATAGCTGGGTCATTCATTCATTCATTCATTCAACCAACATTTTTTGGAAGTGGGAGTGATAGGTAGTTCTCTTACTTATCTGGCTTCATGAATTTGGACAGTTACTTTAGTTTTTTAAGTCTCAACATCTGTCAAATGGAAATAATATTCTTTTCACAGAATTGTTGGGAGAAGGACTAAAGTAAGGTACTCTGAGCTTATTGAGGCTGAAAACTGTCTCATTCACTGTTATCAACTACTGTTCAGCCTCACAGTTGGTGGCTGAGTGTTAAGTGACATTAAGCCATTGGTTGCCTTCAGTAGTCAAATTACCAGACAAGGCCAGAATTCTGAGTGTGATTCAGATGGGAAGTAGAAATGAGTATTAATTAACTCCTAATCTCAGAGGTCCTTGCCGACCTAGGCTGGACTGTTGAGTGGGAAGCCTGACGCAGCTAGGATGAGCGCTGCTTCAACATAAAACTGTGAGGCACAGCGGGCCTCACCCCACGCTTACCTCTGATTCAGAACAAGAATAACACCCCTTCCTTGTTCTACCCACTCTCCGTCTGCTACTCAGCTAGAAAAATTTCCCTTTGCTCACAGCACCCACATTCACATGGAATCCTGGGGGTTACCATATCAAAGAAATCTTCAGGGAGTCATCAGAAATGGCCCTTGGGGCAAGGTCAAGGGAGGGAGCCCGAGTCTAAGGCTCAGGGTCTCCTGGGACCAGGTCAGTCAGCAGGTGCAGGCATGAGGCCCCAGGCTGGCGGCTAAGTGATGAAACTGAGAGATGTATAGGGCCAGACAAGAAGTCAACTCAGAGGAAACTGCCTGCCTGTCCACACAGGTGTCTGGGCACCTGGGGGCAGTTTCTGGTCTGATTTAGTGGTGGAAGTTGGCATTCCAAATTAGTACCCCAAGCCTCAGTGAGGAAACCCATGGAACTCCAGAGCAAAGCCTGTAGTTCACACCCAGGTTAGTATCTTTGAACACCCAGCAGACCCCCTTCAGGTTGAAAGAAGCCCTAACTCTGGGCTCCACAGCACTCGTACTGGAAAATTTCCAAGGGCAATGTAGTAATAGTCATAGCTCCCTTTATGGGGCCCCTGCTGTGGGTTGAGCACTATGGTGGGAGCTTTTTAAGAAAATGAGATCAAGAAAAAAAAAAAAGAAAAAATGAAATCATTTTGTTACTGGAAGTATGGGCTATGGAGTCACAGCTGAGTTTGAATCTGGGCTCCATCATGTACCAGCTGTTTGATCTTGGGCACCTTCCCCTCCCCCCCTTCTTTGAGCCTCTGAAAAATGGAGACAGTAATATGTGCCTCATAGGGTTTCCTCATGCATGTGATACTCAGCACAGATGTTAGCGTAACTTTAACAACAGTTAACATTTCTTGTGCAATTACACTTAAAGTGTTTCATATATATTAATTCTTTGAATTCTCAAAACAATACTATTGAGGTAGGTACTCTTAATGTTCTCATTTTACAGAGGAGAAAGGGGAGGCATAGGGAAGTTTAAGGGATTTGCCGAAAGATGCACAGCTACTAATTGGTGAAGTTGTGATTTGAACCCAGGTCTGCCAGCTCCAAAGCCCGCACATTCCCCTGCTGCATGAGGACCCAGTAAATGTTGCTGCTGTTACTCTTGTATCCAACATTGTAGCTGTCTGTGGTTTTTGGTCTGTCCACTGAATTCTGACCTCACTGAAGGCCAGAAACCCATCTTAATCACCTTGCCTCCCCAAAGACCAACATAGAACTCATTAATATTTGCTTAATGGCTGAGAATATTCCCTGTCTTCATTAATCAATCAGTAGCTCTTTATTGGCCATTTCCTGTAGGGTAGATTTGAGCTAAATCCTGGGAGGAATGCAAAGTACAACTGTGCCTCTGTTAACGGAAGATTGGGTGTGTGTATGGTGGTGGGGGGGGCATTCCAGAGCTCTGTGTCATTGGCAGAAACTTCCACAGAGGAGGCAGAAACAATACAGGTGGCTTGGGGATGTTTTCCAAACTGGGATTCCCACCCCTCCCTCACTGGGCCACTCCCTCCATCTCCTGCAGAACGAGGTGGTACAGATTCCCTACTTCTGCCCTAGGCAGAAACCACTCGTCTTCGCGCCCTCTGGAGTGAGTAGGGTGCATCTTTCTTGATCTTAGAACCGGTTTGTGGGTGCCTGGAATGACAGGGAAGGAATCAGAAGTTTGGAGCTGGGAAGGGACCTTAAAAAATCACTACTGCCCCAGCACTGCAGCCAAAGTGGTCTTTTAAAAACCAGGTTCATGGGGTACCTGGGTGGCTAAGTTAGTTAAGCGTCTGCCTTTGGCTCAGGTCATGATCCCAGGGTCCTGGGATGGAACCCTCCATCGGGCTCCTGCAAGGAGACTGTTTTTCCCTCTCCTCCCTGCTCATTCTCTCTCTCACTATCTCTGTCTGTCTCTCTCTCTCAAATAAATAAGATTTAAAAAAAATTAAAAAATAAAATAAAAACCAGCTTCAGATCTTACCACATTCTTGCTTACAGCTCTCCACCCACTTGGAATAAAACCCTGAGTCCTTACCAAGTCCTTTAAGGCCTGCATGATGTGGTCCTGGCTGCCTCTCCATCCTCCATCCACTCTACCGCTCCTCCTCTGTACTCTGGCAGGGGCTTCTACTGTTCTGGTTTCTGTGACACTTGTCCCTGCCTGAGGGCCTTTGTAGTTGGTGTTCCCACTACCTAGAATGCTTGCCCTGGTGTATGCCTTGCTGATTCTTTCCCTTGAGCTCTCAGGTCACCTCCTCTGAGAGGTTCTGTTTGACCTTTGGTCTAACGTAGCTGAGCTACTTTTAAATCATTCTCTAGTCATTTGCCTGCTTGTATTTTTTGTCATAGCACTGACCTCTATCTGACATGTTCCTTTTGTGTGTTTACTTGATTTTTGTCTGTCTCTTCTACTGGAATACAAGCCTCATGATTATAAGGACTTTGGTTTGTTCATCATTTTATCTGTAGTTCCTAAAATTATTCCTTGCAGGTAGTAAATACTATTCAGCGCATGATTTTGGAATGCATGATTGAATAAATGAATAAACCTGAGATATTGTTTTCATTTTACATATGAAAAAACTGAGGCCCAGAGAAATGAAGCCATTAAGAATTGAGTGTTGTTTCAGTTCACTTTTTGAATTGTCACTACGTGCCAAGCACTGTATTCAGTGATTTACATGCATTATTTTTGTCACTTATCTTTAATTGGTATAATGAGTTGTTTGGAACACCATTTTTTGTATACCATTGCAGCATTTATTTATTCATTTGTTTACTGCTATTTATTATTATTATTCATTTATTTGACAGTGAGACAGCAAGAGAGGGAACACAAGCAGGGGGAGTAGGAGAGGGAGAAGCAGGCTTCCTGAGGAACAGGGAGCCTGTCATGGGGCTCTATCCCAGGCATGACCTGAGCAGAAGGCAGACATTTAATGACTGAGCCACCCAGACACCACCCTGCCACATTGTAGCATTTAAAAGAGAACTAAACCAACTCTTATTTTTTATTGGAACCTCCTTCTGTTCTGCAGAGTTGGAGGCAACTGAGGAAAATTCATGTAACTAGAAGGATTTAGCTAGGGGTGTCAGGTGAAAAAAAAGTGTAGGTAAGAAAACAAGATCCAGAACTAAAATAAGTCCACAAAAATGGATACATGGGTCTTTTTTTTTTTTAAGATTTTTATTTATTTGACAGACAGATCACAAGCAGGCAGAGAGGCAGGCAGAGAAAGAGAGGGAGGCAGGCTCCCCGCCGAGCAGAGAGCCCGATGCGAGGCTCGACCCCAGGACCCCGGGACCATGACCCGAGCCAAAGGCAGAGGCCCTAACCACTGAGCCACCCAGGCGCCCGGATACATGAGTCATTTTGAACTGAGCAGAGTTTTTCTACTATTGCTATGCTTGATAACTAAATTATGTCCAGATTCTTGAAAATGTTTTTTGTCCCTTTTTTAAATTTTTTTTTTAAGATTTTATTTATTTATTTGTCAGAGAGAGAGAGAGAGATCACAAGTAGGCCGAGAGGCAGGCAGAGGCAGAGAGAGAAGCAGGTTCCCTGCTGAGCAAGGAGCCTGATGCGGGACTCGATCCCAGGACGCCGGGATCATGACCCGAGCCGAAGGCAGCCGCTTAACCAACTGAGCCACCCAGGCGTCCCTTTTGTCCCTTTTTAAAAAATCTAACCACAGGGTGCCTGGCTGGCTCAGTTGGTGGAGATGCAGCTCTTGATCTTGGGGTTGTGAGTTCAAGCCCCACTTTGGGGGTGGAGCCTACTTAAAATAATAATAAAATAAAATCCAAGCACACACATGACCTTGGGGTTGTCCCAGACTGCATATAATAGTCCAGGATTTGTTGGCTCCCTCACCACCTCATCAGCTGGGCTCCTGGACTAAGGCAGCATGATCTCTTCTTTCTCATTTACTAAAAGAGCCAGTCCAGTAGGGAGCCTGGCTCTTGCCCCAACCCCTCAATGGACCCAGCCAACTTTGTTTCAGAGAGCCTCTTCCCCAGAAGATTGATTCACTGAGATACTGCCATTGAAGACCCATTTCTTCTCTCAAGACACTTTGAACTGAATTAGAAAGCGACAACATAATGCACATGAAAAGAGATCTTATGAAACCCACCAATAAATGCTAAATGCCAAGTAAGAGAAACACATCACAGCAAAGGGACCATTAGAGCTGGGGCTTAGCATAGTCCGGGAAAAAGAGGGCTGGTGCACCCAGCAAGGGGTCCATGTTAGCTAAGATGCGCCAGCTGAGATGGACTCTCAAAATGAGACCCAGAAGCAGCAGTGGTCCAGTTTGGAGTATGTGTGGAAGGGCCCCTCTTGGGTGATAAAGCCAGAAAGGTCAACTGGAGCCAGATCTGCGGGAGCCTTGAGTGCCAAGGAAAGATTCCGAGGCCCTCCTCGGCAGCCCTGGTATCCCAGGAGATGAGTCATCGCCTGACATGGATGCCTATCCTGACCGCCTGTTGGTCCACTGATTCCTAGGTAGCAATGCCAGCATCTGAGATGGGAGCCAGGACCTTGAACTGACAGCAGAAGAGTAAGTGTGGGGGCATTTGTCAGTTCAGACTTTGGCCATCCCATGTGCGTTCATTCATTTTGGTGATTCAGCAAATGTTTATTGGGCACCATTTACATGCCAAGGCCTTGTGCTAAGTGCTGGGGGTGCTGTGATGAATAAGACAGTCAAGGACACTGCTGTCACAGAACTCTTACATTAGTGGGGGAGATAGCTAGCCTGAAAAACAAATAAGATGATTTTAAACAGAAGCTTAAACAATGTAAAGAAAATGAAACTGAGTAATGGAGTATCTAGGGAAACAACTTTATATAGGGAGATCAAGGAAAGCCTCTCCAAGGAGGTGACATTTGACCTGAGAGTAGATTAAGGAGAAAGAGCCAGCCTGGGAAGATTTGAAGCAAAGATTTTGCAAACAGAAAAGCAAGGCAGAGGGGTGCCTGGGTGGCTCAGTGCGTTAAAGCCTCTGCCTTCAGCTCAGGTCATGATCTCAGGGTCCTGGGATTGAACCCCACATCGGGCTCTCTGCTCAGCAGGGAGCCTTCTTCCTCCTCTCTCTCTCTGCCTGCCTCTCTGCCTACTTGTGATCTCTGTCTGTCAAATAAATAAATAAAATCTTTAAAAAAAAAAAAAAAAGAAAAGAAAGCGTTGAACTTGGCTTGTCCAAGCTTTGGGCCAATACAGATACTTAGCTCTGACACTGGCAAGCCAGTCTGGGCCTTTGTTTTCCCTTGGAAATGTTGGAGATGAAGATGATAACTTCCATTTACTGGCGCACGTAGCCCATGTCAGGTACTCTATGCATTTTCTCATTTTATTCTCCTACCCAGCCTATGTGGTAAGTGGTCTCTTGGCCCCAGTTTTTTTTTTCCAGTGAGGAAATGAGTTTGGAGTGGTGAAGTTCTGTGCCCAGGATCCTGCAGCTTGTACACAGGAGAATCTGGATTCACATCCATATTGGTCTGACTCTAAAACTAGAATTCTTTCCATTGCCCCCCTTTAGAATAAATGAAGCATTGTTAGTTCAGGATGTACAGAAAGCTGCTTAGCAAAAGGAGAGTTGGGGAAGCATCTTGGAATAAGGGTCTTAAAAGATACTAACTATCCTTGCCAACTGAGAAGACTCTCTTAGCTTATCTTCAGGAGGATGCCCCCAAAGCCTGGGGTTACTTTCGGCCTTTGCCAGAGGCATGTTTGGACTTAACCAGCTGAGTATCCCCCAGTTTCCTGCTTTTACTATCTCAGCTGCTGGTCAGGAGGTTTGGGAAGGTGACATCATCTAGCTGAATCAGCTGCCGCTTCTAGACACATTAACAGGAACTGAAAGTCACTGCCCCTTCCTTTTGGCTCTGCAAGTCTCCCCAGAATGAACATGGAGTACAGGTGGTCCACCTGTCCTCAGGGGCTTGGCTAGAACAGTGCTCCCTACTTCTAGAGAGCAGGAAGGCTCATCTTCTTGGGGAAAGCTGTCTGGAGAGCTGCTCAAGTGAAAGGATCAGAGGGTCCTTAAGAGAGAGAGGGATTCACAGGAGAGCCCCAGTGCCTCTCTTCCACCTTCATTTAGCCCTGTGACCTCGGCAAGAACTCCTCACCCTTCTGATCTCTTCTGCTTAAGTCTGAGGCCCAGGCCCAGCACTATAGGATGAGTAAACAAAAATGTTATTTGTGGACTTTGGCCTTATGGCATTTAGAGTCTGGTCAAGGGGACAAAAAAACTTAGATTTCCATGCAGAGCATCCACCACACTGTGCTCTATTGGATACCAGCCTCTGCCCTGTGACCCAGTGACCGTAAAGGAAAAAAATAAATGAAATACATTTAAAAAAATCAGAAGAAAATAATAAAAAAAGATGGCTCAGTGCCAAGTGAGTAGGACAACAGATGGCTTATTTGCTCTGTGACTCTGCTTCTCTCAGCTTCACTGTTTTCACAGGTAAAACGGATTTCACCAGGGCAATGGCTCCCTGGGTCATTAGAATATTACATAACACACTAGAGCATTTGGCAGCCGGGGAGTGTTCAATAAATGGTAGCCCTATAGATAGGCTCTCAAAAGAAGGCCAGGCCATTGGATAAGGTCAGGGAGGGCTTCCTGGAAAAGGTGGGCTTGGAACTGGACTTTGGAGCCTAGATACACTGTGGATGGATGCTAATAGTCTGCTGTGTAATCTTTGACAGCTGACTTCACTTCTCATAGCCTCGGTTTTCTCTGTAAAATGTGGGTCCTGTTAGAACCCACTTCACAGGGCTACTGAGGGGGTTAATAAGGTGCTATATTAATAACGGAAACCACTGGGGCGCCTGGGTGACTCAGTGGGTTAAGCCTCTGCCTTCGGCTCAGGTCATGATCTCAGGGTCCTGGGATCGAGCCCCACATTGGGCTTTCTGCTCGGCAGGGAGCCTGCTTCCCTCTCTCTGCCTGCCTTTCTGCCTGCTTGTGATCTGTCAAATAAGTAAATAAAATCTTTAAAAAATAATAATAATGGAAACTACTGAATAGAGTCCCTCTCCAGCATGTGCTATTGTTGTTTCTTAATTTGGCAGGGGAACTAGCCTGGGTAAAGCCTGAAAGTGGGATGTGGAAAGGCCTAGCTGTTGCTTATTCCTTCTCTACGTCTTTTTTTTTTTTTTTTTTTTTTTTTTTTTAGAGAGAAATCACAAGTTGGCAGAGAGGCAGGCAGAGAGACAGGAGGAAGCAGGCTCCCTGCTGAGCAGAAAGCCTGACGCGGGGCTCGAACCCAGGACCTGGGATCATGACCTGAGCCGAAGGCAGCAGCTTAACCCACTGAGCCACCCAGGCACCCCCGCTTCTCTACGTCTTGATCAGCTCTCTGTGTTTCTTTTAACCCTTGCCCGCCTCTAATCTCTTACCCATATAGCAACCAGTGATCTTTGTAAAATAGAAGTTAGGTCCTATCTGTCTTCAGTTCAAGACCCTCCAGTGACTCATCATTCGCAAGAATAAAAGTGGATACAGTGCAGAGACAGATGGAGGACAGTTCCCTAGAAATAAGTGCCCTAGGCTTATGCCTTCTCAGAAGCCGCCCGGCTCCCAAGTCCCTGCGCGTATGCATGTGTGCAGGCACAAGTGGATGACACAGTGATGATGCTGTGTACCCAGGACATTTCACAATACGGAAGGACATTGATCACTGCCTTGGGACTCTTGAAGGTCATCAGGGCTGAGAAAGCCGAGGGCATTCAGGAAGGCCTTCCTCCCTTCTGTATCTGAATCATTTCCTGAGAAATATTGGTCATTCATTCATTTGTTCATTAACCAATATTTATTGAGTGCCTGCCATGCATTAGGCACTGCACTATAGGTTGGGCATACAGTGTGAACTAACCAAAGCCCCTGTTTTCACTGTACAAGTGAGGGCAGAAGCAGGAGACGTAAAAAAAAAAAAAAAAAAAAAAAAATTGGGTGGGTGAGCAAGGGCAGGAGCAAGAGACCAGTAAGAAGCTGGGCAGGTCGGGGTGCCTGGGTGGCTCAATGGTTAAAGCCTCTGCCTTCGGCTCAGGTCATGATCCCAGAGTCCTGGGATCGAGCCTCACATCGGGCTCTCTGCTCAGCAGGGAGCCTGCCTCCTCCTCCTCCTCCTCCTCCTCCTCCTCTCTCTCTGCCTGCCTCTCTGCCTACTTGTGATCTGTCTGTCAAATAAATAAAAATCTTTAAGAACCTTGAAGTTTAAAAAAAAGAAGCTGGGCGGGTGATAGTGCTAGTTTGTATCAGGGTGGAGGTGTGGCAGAAGTGGGGAGCAGTGGTCAGAGCTTCGATATAATTTAAAGGTTGGGCTAACTGGGTTTGCTGATGATTGGATAAGAGGTGTGAGACAGGAGTCCCCAAATTTTTGGCCTGAGCAACTGGAAGGAGCTTCCTTCCATTTAATGAGAATGGGAAGATGTCATGACCAGTAGTAGTAGTTTCCTGAAAGGACTATGGAGTCAGATTGCCTGCATTCAAGTCCTAGTTTGGTTGCTGTTTGACTTACGGCAAGTGTTTGATTTCTCCAAACCTCAGTTTCCTCAAATATAAACCTACTTTCTGGGCCACTGGCATTTAGGTGCTGTGAAAACTAAATGGGGCTGATTTTTCTGAAGGGCTTAGGACACTGCCTGGCATATACTACGTCCTCAGTAAGAGTTAGCTCTTATTGTTATTGTAGAAGGCAGGGAATCCCATGACCAAGCAGGGAGCAGGTCCCACCCCACCTCCACCACCCCCTCAAGGAGCCCACCCTCCAAGAGGCAGCTCAGACACCATCTGTCCAGCAGAGAAAAGCCACAGGGAGACAGCTTTCAGGGGGCATTAGATAGATGAGCCCTTCCCAAGAAACTTAATCTCATTCTCAGCAGGTGCTAATCCCAGCAGCCTCCCTTGGTATCTGAGCCTAGCCCACCCAGTTCCTTTTCCGTCCCCACCACGAGTCCCGGACCCTCTTCCCCCTCTCACCAGCTCCAGCTGTCACCAGCACACTTCCTTACCAGATGGAGAAGCTCCAAAAGGAGGAAGCTGCCATCTATCTATCTGACTGAGCCGAGCCCCTCCCATGTATCAGGTCACCAAGGGCTTCAGGTGCCACCTGTCCAGAGCCCTACCATCCCCCAGGTGCCAGTTCCTGGGCGTGGTGCTTGATCCAGGCAGATCCAGGCTGGAGCCAGCTGGAGCCTGGAGCCAGCTGGAGCCGGGGACTCCCTTTGTGCCCCAGCTGCTGCCTGCCCTCCCACCCACAGGGAGAGAAACAGGCTTAACCCTTTGGATACCACACATGTAGCCAGAGTTAGTGGTTGCAGTTCGGACTGAGTATTGCACTATCCTAGCACACTGTTTTTAAGAAAGTTATTATAAATACAACAGAATATGTAATGCATGTATAAAGTTTTAGGAATGGGAAAAATTATCACCTGTAAACTTACCACCCAGTTTAAGAAATCAAACATTTATGAATACCTTCAACTCCTGTGTGCCCCTGTCTAGTCACAGCCATCCCCCACCCATCCTCCTGAGATTTGGTTTATTGTTCCCTTGCCTTATTTTTTATTTTTTTAAAAGATTTTCTTTATTCATTTAGAAAGAATCTCAAACTCACTCCCTGCTGAGCACAGAGCCCCAGGCAGGGCCCAATCCCACAACCCTGAGATCATGACCTGGGCCGAAATCAAGAGTCAGATGCTCCGGCGCCTGGGTGGCTCAGTGGGTTAAGCCGCTGCCTTCAGCTCAGGTCATGATCTCAGGGTCCTGGGATCGAGTCCCGCATCAGGCTCTCTGCTCAGCGGGGAGCCTGCTTCCCTCTCTCTCTCTGCCTGCCTCTCTGTCTGCTTGTGATCTCTGTCTGTCAAATAAATAAATAAAATCTTTAAAAAAAAAAAAAAAGAGTCAGATGCTCAACCTTCTGAGCCACCCAGGTGCCCCTCCCTTGCCTTTTAAAAATAGTAGTTTTCCTGGGGCGCCTGGGTCACTCAGTTAGTTAAGCAGCTGCCTTTGGCTCAGGTCTTGATCTCAGGGTCCTGGGATCGAGCCCCACATTAGGCTCCTTCCTCGGCAGGGATCCTGCTTCTGCCTCTCCCTCTGCCTGCTGTTCACCTGCTTGTTAGCTCTCTCTCTCTCTGTCAAATAAATAAAAAATAAAATCTTTTAAAAATAATAATAGTTATCCTATAAGTAAAGAATATTCTGGGGCGCCTGGGTGGCTCAGTGGGTTAAAGCCTCTGCCTTCGGCTCAGGTCGTGATCCCAGGGTCCTGGGATCGAGCCCCGCATCAGGCTCTCTGCTCAGCGGGGAGCCTGCTTCCTCCTCTCTCTCTGCCTGTCTCTCTACCTACTTGTGATCTCTATCTGTCAAATGAATAAATAAAAAAATCTTTAAAAAAAAAAAAAGAATATTCTGTGGGCTTTTCAGTTTCATTTAAGTATCACACTGTGTATTCATCTGTAATTTCCCTTTTTTTATTCATCAGTGTTAAGTGTATAGCTTTAGTTTGTTCATTTTCATATCCCCGTGTATGATTATGTCTCAGTTTATGCATCCATTCCACTGTCAGTAGTTACTTGGGTTGTTCCTTGTTTTTGCTATCTTTTTTTTTTTTTTTTTTTTTTAATATTTATCTGTCAGAGCACAAGCAGGGGGAACAACAGGCGGAGGGAGAAGCAGGCTCCCTGCTGAGCAGGAGCCCGATTCGGGCCTCGATCCCAGGACCCTGGGATCATGACCTGAGCCAAAGGCAGGCGCTTAACTGACTGAGCCGCCCAAGTGTCCCTGTTCTTGCTATCCAGATGTGGTTTTGAACATTCTGTGTATGTCTCCTCCACATGCTCATGTTCTCTAGCACAGTGGTTCAGAGCCTAGATTGCCTATCAGAATCACCTGGAGGGCTGGTATTTCTGGTGTTTTTGTTTTTGTGTTTAAGTAATCTCTGTATCCAATATGGGGCTCAAACTTAAAACCCTGTGATCAAGAGTTGCATGCTCTACCGACTGAGCCAGCCAGGCGCCCCATGAGAATCATTGCTGTAGGGTGTACACCCAGGAATGGAATTGCTTGATGGAAGGTAATGCCTGGATTGCTTTCCTATGTGTTTTTAAGAGTTTACGCTGTCACCAGCTGCGTGTGAGTTTCCATTGCTTTACATCTTTGATAATACTTGGTAAGGCCAGACTTTAAAATTTTTATAGAGCTGGTAGGTGTGAGATGGTGTCTTGTGGTTTTAATTTGCATTTCTCAGATTACAAGTCAAATGGAGAATCTTTCCTTACTTCTATTGACCATTCAATGTTTTGTCTTTTGTAAAATACTTGTTCAGGTCATTGCTGTTTCTTTTGATTGGCTTTTTCTTAGGAGTTTGTAGAAATTATTTGTATATTCTGAATACTGATCTTTTGTCTTCATGTGTTAAAAAATATAGGCTCTCAGTTTATAGATTGTCTTTCCACTTTCTATATGTGTCTTTTCACGCCTAGATTTCTTAATTTATTCTAGTTAAGTGTTTTCTTCTATGATTTATACTTTTTTTTTTTTTTTTAAGATTTTGTTTATTTATTTGATGGGGTGGGGAGCACAAGAAGGGGAAGGAGGGAGAGGGAGAAGCAGCTGGATGCAGGGCTCAATCCCAGGACCTAGGGGTCATGACCTGAGCCCAAGGCAGATGGAGGCTTAACCAAGCCACCCACCACTCCCTGATTTACACCTTTTATGTTTTGTTGACGAAATCTTCCCCAAACCTGTGGTCCTAAAGACATTTGCCTATATTTTCTTCAAAAAGTTTTTAAGATTTTACTTTTCACATTTAAGTCCTTAATCTGGAATTGACTCATGTCACCTTACTGTTTTTGTTGGTGGGATACCTTTATTTCAGTAGGTTTTAAACATCTACAGACCTGAATTATTTATACCTTGGTTGCAGCTAGAGCTTATTATGTACACTGCATTAAAATTTCATATTGAACAAAGGTGCCCTCTTTGGGAAAGAGTTGTGATCACATTTAAAGCCCTTCTAAGATTTTTTTAAATTTTTTTTCAGATTTTAGAAATGATAATGGTATTGTGGTTATTTTTTTTCTATTTAGCATTCCTTATTTTTAGATACATATACTGAACTATATCTGGAATTTGCTGCAAAATAATACAAGGTTGAGAGAGTGGGAACACATGAAATCAGATTGGTACTAAATTGATCATTATTGAAGCTGAACGATAGGTACATAATGGTTCGTTTTTATCATTCTACTTTTGTACATGTTAAGTATTCTTATAATAAGTGTAAAATATCCAGAGACTATTTCCAGAGTTACTTATGAGATAAAGCATCTTTTCTTTTTCTTTTTTTTTTCCTTTTAAGATTTATTTATTTATTTTGAAAAAGAGAGAGCAGAGCACACATGCATGGTGCATGGGAGCCGGGGAAGGAGCAGAGGGAGAGGGAGAGAGAATCTGAGGCAGATTCCCCGCTCAGTGCAGAGCCCACATGAGGCTCAGTCGCACGATCCTGAGATCAAGACCTGAGCCAAAACCAAGAGTCCGATGCTCAACCAACCGAGCTACCCAGGTGCCCTTAAAGCATCTTTTCTTATACTTTATTAGCCATTTGTATTTATTTCAGAGCCAGTGGTCTCTGTCTACTTCCAGGAGTCCCCAGTAGAGTGTTCTGAGCAGGCAAACAGGAGATTAATTGTTGAGGAAAACAGGAGGGGCTCAGGGGAGGAAAGATGGGATGTGCCATTATCATCAGGCAATAGCCAGGCCACCGCCACTCCTTCTAGGACTAAGTTCATTCCCACCTTTCCTCCCGCCCCACCCCGAGCTATTAAGGATAATTTTTATTTTAACCAAAGCCTTCTTTCCCTGTTATTCTACCTGGACACCCTTAACCCAGAAGATAGTGGAGCCTCATTATGCATTCTGGTCTTCCCCCATCTTAACAGCATCCTGGGACAAACGTCAGAGATGATTGTAACCCTAGTGCAATTAATCACATAGTAGTGGTGTTATTTTGGCTTCACAGCATGCAAACACCAGAGTTGTCATTTTTCTTCTCATAGTGTAATAACTGGCCAGAGCGTCAGTCTCTGGGGAGTCCCAAATGCTTCTCATGGGAGAGTCAAACTCCTTCTCTCTTGCTCTTAAATTTTGATATATTTTCTTAGAATTGGTAATATATTCATGTGGTTCAAAATTCAAAAGGTCTCTCTCCCACCTGTGTCTCCTAGCTACAGTTCCCTCCCTGGGAAAATAGCCTTGGTAGACACAAGCTAACACCTGTATGTTTCATCCAGTTTTTACACAGATAGTCATGTACTAATGCACACAGTTTGGTGCCTTGATTTTTCTCACTTGATAGTGTCTCAGAGATCATTCAGTATCAGTCCATCAAGAAGTTTCTCATTCTTTTTGATAGCTGCATATTATTCCATACATGATACTGTCCTGTCTTTAACCAGGTCCCATGGGTAGGCCCTTCTTTTGCAGTCTGTCGCAGTTATAATAGTGATAGTCAGTGAATAGCCCTGTCGTATTTGTCATTTGGCCCATGTGTGAGTACAGGGTGCTCGTGGGGGATAAATTCCTAGAAGTGGAATTGCAGGGCCAAAGGATGTGCGCACTTAATGATTTTGGTAGATATTGTTAACCTGGGCGTGTGGCAGTGAGGCCACTTTACAGGAGCATCTTTTCTCTCTGCACCCCTTCCACTGGGGCTGGGTTTGATTCAAAACATTTACTGAGTGCCTTCCAGTGCCAAGCACTGGATACAAAAGATAACACTTTCACGCATCAAATAAAATTGTTACTGTATGTCAAGCAAGCACAAGCACGGTTATCTGGCAATACCACAAGGAACCCAACAAGGAAGGTTTTTAGATGAGAAAACTAAAGCTCAGAAAGGTTAAATAGTGTGCCATGGCCACTGACCCAAACTAGTAAGTGGCAGAGCAGGATTTAACCGCAGGTTTGAATCCTCTTAACACCTGTGCTCTTAAAGGACACCCTTGAGGGGCACCTGGGTGGCTCAGTGGGTTAAACCTCTGACTTCGGCTCAGGTCATGATCCCAGCATCCTGGGATCGAGCCCCGAATCGGGCTCTTTGCTTGGTGGGGAGCCTGCTTCCTCCTCTCTCTCTGCCTGCTTCTCTGCCTACTTGTGATCTCCATCTCTCAAGTAAATAAAATCTTAAAAAAAAAAAAAAAAGAAGAAGACCCTTGACTGCCTCTCAGGAGAAATAGCATAGGGTCTCAGAGTCTAACACAGGTGAGGAATCAGGCTCGGAGAGAACTAACTGTCCAAAAGAACACACAGCCATAAAGTTCTGGAGTCCCCAGGGGAGCCCCGCATATGTCCATTTAAGGCCTATAGTATGTACTCAGCTGCCTCCCTTCCATGGAAAGAATGTCCAGATCTCATTAGGATTCTGTTAAAAGAACTTTCCTCATCCAGAGTTCCACTTGCTTTGCAGAGCCATAAGTCACTGGTTCTATGCTCACCTGTTAGAGGTGCACATAGACAAAACCCGTCTAAGATAAATAATACTAATGACAGTATAGTTGCTGCGATTTGTTGAGTACGTACCATGTGTAAGATGCTTTGTAAAAGGCCAGGGAAACATACTGTTGTACCCGTTGTCCAGATTAGAAAAGTGGGAATAAAACAAGTTAAATGATAGTCCCAAGGTCAAATGCTAATAAGAACAGAATCCAAATCCAGTCTGTTAGGCTCACAAGCCCTCACTCACTCACTCTGGTGTCCATGGGTTTCCCTTGGCTCTTTCTGCCTCTTCTAATTGTCCATATTGTTTGGTGCCCTCTCCAGAAGGTGACTCTGGCTTCTCCAGTTCACACTGAAAGCTTTAGAGGAAACGGCCCTTTAGCTTCCATTTACCCCATATCGCCCACCCCTACCACCAGTGCTTAGCACAAGGTAACCAAAGAGTAGGCTGCCACGTGACACTTCAGGGTTGGTGATGGCCCCCACTGATACTACCTCAGAAAGGACTCATCTCCCAATTGTGTAACACGTGTTCTTTGAACACCTGTCATGTGCTCACTGCTTCAGTGAGAGAGGAGTATAAAGTACAGGCCTAGCTCTCAATAATTCAGATGATGAGACCACAAATACCAAAGTAAATGGAAAAAACTAAAAGGATCAGAAGAGTTCATAGGAGAGAGGATAAGTTTTCTGCCCATTTTATAAACATGGACTCTGAGACTCAGAGTTTGAGTGATTAGCCCAGAGTTGTACAGCAAATAAATGTCAGAACGAGGACTCTGAGCCCTAAACGGCCTCAGAGGGCAGAGCACTATGTGCTCTATGCCAGGTGATCTAGGGTCTCCAGGTAAAGGGAGTCTGGAAGGATGGGCCTCATATGGATAAGAAGGGAGGTCAAGATGTAGGATAAAAGGCTAAGATGTGGAGCTGTAATATTCCTAAAATACTATGGCTTGCACTTTAAGCTCTCCTTTTGAATGTAGGGAAACCCAGGCTTGGGTCATAAAGTAATAGCACAGGATCATTAAGGTTTGTCTAGTACTACTTTGTATCCACACGTTACCTCATTGAGCCTCCGACTGTGCTAGGAAGCAGAAAGTCTTCTTACCATTGAGGGAACTGGGGTCTTCTAACTTTAAATCCCAAGCCCTTTCCACCATCCATGCCATCCTCCACATCTCTATATTGGGAGAACAGTCTCTGCAGATAGACCTGGGTTTGAACCCCCTACCTCCTCCATTTTGTGTCTCTGGGATCTTAAGGTTTGCAAAACTGGGGCTATTCCAAGTAAAGAACAAGCACTTTGGGAAGCAAGCATATGCTAAGGGATGAATGACATAACGGAGACATAATAACACCAGAGGTCCTGTGGTGCTTTTCTTCAGTGCACTTTCAAGTCCTTGGTTTACATAGGAAGAAAGTGAAGTTACTTGCCCAAGATCACACAGTAAGTTAATAAAAGGCAACCCTGCGATTATAACTTGAGTCTCTTGTCTCCTAAGAGAGGGTTTTCCTTACATAACACTGAACCCCTGACAGGGCTCAGAACGAAGGCCTAGGAATAGGATCTCAGCCCTTTGGAGCCAGAGAGATCATCTGGTCCTTTGTCTATACTTCGCAGATGAGGAAAGTGAGGCCAAGGGTCCTCAGTTGACATGTCTGCAGCCAAACGGAACCACCGCAGAGCGAGAGTCAGAGTCACGTGTCCTGACTCCGAATACCCAGGGCCTTTTTATGCTGCCATGCAAAACTTCCAATTGCTTATTTTCCGTGCAGATCTAAAAAGCCTCACTCTAGTGCCAGTAATTTACAATTGGAACAACTGTTTAGTTTGGGGAGTTTTTTCCCCAAATAGAATCTCGTATTCTCTCTCTCCTTCTCTTTTTTTTCCTCAAATCTTAGGGCAATATACTAGAAGAGGAGGGGAAAGAAGCTTCAGTGGAAGACCTTGGTAGAAAAAGATAAACATTTGATAGTCTCTGAAATCTAAAGAGGCCCTCAGAGCCAGAAAATAATTTAGAAGCCAGCCACCTCCTCTCTCCCAGCCCGCTCACTATTTGTCCTGCCCTGCTCACAGCCGGACTTCAGAAGGCCCACCTTCTCTGGCAGCTGCAGCCGGTGAACACCAACGGAAATCCCTGGTATTTTTCTTTGCATGCAACCAACCGTGGAGATGTAGGTCAGGCATTGCTGGCCTGGCAGTTACAACAGCAGTAGCTTTACGCCCTGCACCTGCAGCCATGTTTGCTAAGCCCCATGAGAATAGGAAAAGGATGTTCCCCTCCAAACAGGGATTGAATCCTCAAGGGCCCATGTGGGTGGAGCTGGCTGGACTTCAGTGGGTGCTGGAGAAGACCATCTGGAATGTGGGGACTAGGAGGGTAGCTCTCTGTCTCTTCCGCCTAAACGTCTGCTGTCAGCTGTGACTAGTGGCACGATTGGCAGTGTCTCTGCTCCACTCAGCTTAGAGTCATCATCACTGACAGAGGAGGGTAGGAAGGTCCCATCCAACCCCCTGAGCTCAGCTGGGCCTCAGTCCTGCACCTGAACCCCCATGCCTGTCTGGTGTTTACGGGATTGAAGCTGCTACCCTTTGGGACCCAGCCTGTTTTCATTTCTGCTCTCAGCTGTCTGGTCTCCATGGACCTCACCTACAGGTTTGTGCGTGCCCGTCCCCCACAGTGCAGCCCCATGAGACTCTTCCAGCCTGGCAGACTCCTCTTTGGCCTTTGTTCTCTCCAACAGAACCTCCAGTTCTATGCCTGGCCCGGAGAAGAGCTTTCCTGTCCCCTCTCTCAGGCTCTGTTGGTTCAACCTACTGTACCCTTCCCAAGAACTTAGTCACTTTGTGTACGCTTTGGGGGGAAGGGGCTGTGGTTTCAAGACACTGAGGGGTTACTTGCGTGGCTGCTCTGGACTGACCTCCAACTGGCTGGCTGCTTCTGTCCTGAGCTTTTTCCTTCCCTGGACCTCATGTGTCTCTTTTGTAAAAGTGTGGGACCAAGATCAATACATGTACCATTGACCTTCAAGGTAACTTATAGGTGATATGCAAATAGACATTTTTCTTTTTCTTTTTTTCTTTTTCTTTTTTTTTTTTTTATTCACATATAATACATTATTTGCCCCAGGAGTATAGGTCTGTGAATCGTCAGGCTTACACGCTTCACAGCACTCACCATAGCACATAACCCTCCCCAATGTCCATAACCCAACCACCTTCTCCCTACCCCCCTCCCCCCAGCAACCCTCAGTTTGTTTTGTGAGATTAAGAGTCTCTTATGGTTTGTCTCCCTCCTGATCCCATCTTGTTTCATTTTTTCCTTCCCTACCCCCCAAGCCCCCCACGTTGCTTCTCAGATTCCTCATATCAGGGAGATCATACGATAACTGCAAATAGACATTTTTCTAATAGTGTTATTTTATGTTGATTTCCATATGTGGCAAATGATACTGGTGTTCTAGTTACAGTGGCAATAACATATGTTGCCTTTTCATTTCATTTATTCATTTAGCAAATATTTACTAAGTATCTTACTCCATGCCATGCACCATTCTAGCTACTGTGAATATCTGCCTTCCTGAAGTTTATAGTCTAAAAAGATTGAGTGATCATGGGGAATGGACAGTGGCGAGGCACCATTTGGGGGGGGGGTGTTTCTTTTCTTTTTTCTTTTTTTTTTTATTTATTTTTAGAGATTTTATTTATTTGTCAGAGAGAACACAAGCACGGGGAGCAGCAGGCAGAGGGAGAAGCAGGCTCTCCACCAAGCAAGGAACCTGATGCAGGACTTGATCCCAGGACCCTGGGATCATGACTTGAGCAGAGGGAAGATGCTCAACTGACTAAAGCCACCCAGGCGTCCCTTTTGTTTCTTGTTTTAAATAAAGAGTGATTGGGAGGGGCTTTCCTGAGGAGGAGGCACATGTGCAGAGATCTACATGATCTGAGGGAATAAACCATGTTATCAATCTGCAGTAAGAATATTCCAGACAGAGGGAACAACTACAGAGGCCCCAAGCTAAGAAGGATGAGCTTGGCAAGTTTGAGGAAGAGCAGAGGAGGTGAGTGTGGCTAAACAGAGTGAACAGAGGAGAACGTGGTAGAAGGTGAAGGTTTATGTGAGCCATGGTGGGACGCTCCCTCCTCCTTGGGGTGAAATGGGAAGGCAGTGGAGTATTTTGATTAGACAGAATGTGGCTGCTCTGGTGAAGGTCCATAGTGGGAGGTGAGAAGCTGGGAGGCCAGGAAGGTTGGAGGTTGTTGTAACAGTGTGGGCAGAAGATGGCATTGGCTTGAACCAAATATCTGTCGTGGAGGTGGTGAGAAGTGGTGAGATTCTGGATAAATTCAAAGGAATTTGCTAACAGACCAGAACCAGGAAGGATTTAGCGATGACTCCAAGGTGTTCCAGGCTTCAGCACCTGAAAGGGTGAAACTACCACCATTTGCTAAAAGGGGGAAAGATTGCAATGGCACCCGGCTGGCTCAGTCAGTGCAGCATGCAGCCTTGATCTTGGGGTTGTGAGTTTGAGCCCCACATTGGGTGTAGAAATTTAAAATAAAAATTTAATAAATAATAAATAAAAGGGAAAAGATTACAGAAAGGGTTCTTTTGGGAGTAGAGACGGGGTTGAGAATTTTCAGTACGTTTATTTACATATTTTTAATTGAATCAATTGGTAGGAAAATGTTAATAAGAACAGTGATATATGGATAAGGCCAAAACCGTGATGGCTGAAATTGTGGAGAGAGTGGACCAGATGTGTCCGTGCTTCCTTTCAGCCCTAAAAGGCTACTTTGGTGATTGCAGACTGCGCAGTCATCTGTTCATGCAGCATGGGAACTGGAGCCTCCGCGTACAATGTGATCAATGCAGAAGGAATGAGAGGAGATGAATCCCTTGGGTCAGGCTTACCCCTTGGAACGACTTGGGAAGCTCTTGCACACATCCTGGCCTGCAGGCACTGCCTCATTCACTACCTCACCCACTGGGCACCTTCTGCCTTGTAAGCCCTAGACACGGCACAGCTCTGATGCCCCTGTTCTCTTAACGTAAAGCAAAGTAGCTTTACCTCCATCCCCACCCAGGCCTGGCAGCCCCTGCCCTTCCTTTGTTTCTGGGCAGCCCCTGCCTTCCTCCTCTCCTTGCCATCCACCCTTTAGGGCCTGGAGAGCAAATGGCTTTGCTTCCATGGGAGAAATGATTTTTGTCTCTCTTCATCCCAAAGAGTTCCCATAGTTATCAATTTGGAAAAAAAAGAAATTCCTTAGAGGCCTTTTGCCTTGCCTTTGGTAGGTGAGAAACAAGGTCAGAGAGACTAGCAATTCTCCTAGCCCACAACCAGTCCATCAGCAGATCCTTTCAGCTCTACTTCTTTCTTTTTTATTCTTTCTTTTTTTTTAAAGTAAGCTATATACCCAAGTGGGGCTTGAACTCATGACCTTGAGATCAAGAACCATATGCTCTACCAACCTCAGCTCTTTTTTAAGATTTTATTTATTTATTTATTTATTTATTTATTTGAGAGCATGAGCAGGGGAGAGAGGGAGAGAGAGCATGAAGTAGGAAAAGGGAGAGGGAGAAGCAGACTCCCTGCCGAGCAGGGAGCCCGATGCGGGGCTCAATTCTAGAGCCCTGAGATCATGACCTGAGCCAAAGGCAGGTGCTTAACCAGCTGAGCCACCCAGGCACCCCTCTACTTTTAAAAATAAATACTGAATCTGACTGCTTCTCATCAGTTTCCCTGGCACCATCCTGGCTAAATTGCTATCATATTTTTCTTGGATGACTATATCACCTTCTCACAGACTTCTTGCTTCCACCCTTGACCCTGGAGGTCTCCACCCAGCAGCCAGAGGAAACCTGTTAAAACCAAAGTGGGACGCCTTGGTGGCTCAGTCTGTTAAGCATCTGCCTTCTGTTCAGGCCATGATCCCAGAGTTCTAGTCCCACATGCGGCACCTTGCTTGGCAGGGAGTCTCCTTCTGCCTCTGCCTGCTGCTCCCCCTGCTCATGCTCACTCTCTCTCTCTGACAAATAAAATCTTTAAAAAAAAAACAAAAAAAAAGTTAGAGCATGTCGCCTTTTGTGTTCCCATGTCATTCAAAGGACAAAACTAAGTTCTTAAATGGCATTCAGGGCCCTGCATAGTCCCTTCGCTACTGCCAGAGGGCACTGCCACCATTCGCTTCACTGTAGTCACACTGGCATTCCTGGAGTGCCTGTGTTCCTGCCTTGGGGCCTTTGCAGTTGTTCTTCCCACTGCTTTTCCCCAGATCATTGTGAGCCTGTACACTCACTTCATTCAGGGCTCTGATAGGATGTTACCTCCTCAAGAAGCTTTCCCTGACTAGAGTTCTAATGCTCCCCTCTTCCATGTTTCTGTCTAACCCTTTTCTCTCATTTATTTTTCTTTTTAGCACATATCACCATCTGACACATATATTTATTGCCTGTCTCCTCCCATTAAATTATAAACTCTGCAGGTGGGAAATTTCATCTGATTTAGTCACTGCTTTATTCCCAGTACTTAGCATAGTGCCTGGCATTTAGTGGGTACTTTAAAGATTCATGGAATGAATGAGTGTCCTGAGCTAGCAGGGCAGATTGTCTGGTCCTTCCTGCAACCTCACAGCTCAGCCCACAAAGGGGTCATGATCTGTCTTAGAAAACTCAGATAAGAGCTCCACCAGAGCTGCTTGACATCACTTTCATTTCCAAGATAATGGCAGATAAAGGGAGAGACTGGCCCTACAGAGGCTGGGTTGGGGGCAGCTCTGAGCAGCCACAGCACACCTCTCCCTTTCCCACCCACAAAGCACCCAGGGAGCATGCCTCTTCTCTTCCCTGTCCTCAGAATTATCTCTGACTTTCAGGGCCCCAAAATAGCAGATCCTCATGAAATAGTGGGCAGGTGCAAGGATAAAAGGGGGAAGGATGGAAGAGCTTTGGTAACATCGCTCTGCATCTGTCCTATTGCACTGGCAAATTTAACGCGTTCTGGGGTCAGACCCCTTCACTCAGTAGCTGGTCATCTTAGGCAAAATCTCATCACCTTTCTGAGTCTTAGCTTCCTAGTTAGTAAAATGGGGACAACGGTTACTTGTAAGGTTTTGAGAATTCAAGCAGGAGCTTGGTAAGTATTAGCTGTGTTACGCGTTTGTTTGTAGCTGTAAAAATTGAGATGCGCCATTGGAACCACAAATGAGGCCACTCAGCCTTTATTAAGTTCTGTGAACCATTTACTTCTTGCTGCCAAGCCAGTGACTGTAAGCACACTGCTCTTTATTTTTTTTTTTTAAGATTTTATTTATTTACTTATGTGAGAAAAAGAATGTGCACGTGGCGGCTGCGGGTGGGATGGGGGTGTGGTGGAGGGAGAGGGAGAGAGAGAGTCTGAAGCAGACTCCCTGCTGAGCACAGAGCCTGATGCAGGCTCCATCTCCTGACCCTGAGGTCACTACCAGAGCCAAAATCGAGATTCCAAAGCTCAACTGACTGAGCCACCCGTGTACCCTATGGTGCTGTCACTTTACAGCCAGCAATTCTGGCCTGGGGAGGTAAAGGGTCTTGCCCAGGTCCGTCAAGTAGGCAGTCATAGAGCTGAGGCCAAAGCCCATCCTCCAGGAGGCAGGAGGCCTTGCAGAGGAGTCCCCTTCCCTCCTGTGGGTCTCAGTTTCCCATCTGTTTAGGGAAGGAGTTGAGCTAGGTAGAACCACAGGATCATGACCCATGAATTCTTGAGTGATCCACATGTCGCATCAGGTGGGACAGCAAGTTGCTTTGGGGCCTCCTGGTGGTGATCTTTTGCAGTTAGGGGTGCTCTGGGTATTGACTGAACAGCAGACCTCCTGCTGGCCCCCACCCCTGCATCACCCTGCTGCAGATAGTCCGGCTGGCTCCAGCACCATCTCGGGCATCTTGCTATTCTGTATCTTGAGGCGACTGATGGACTTGGGTGGGGATGAACTGAGAAGACTAGAAGGAACCAGAATGGAGGAAATGCAACCCAGCAGGAACCTTCCGTTCTGAGTTCTTGGTTACTGGGTGTGTGTGTGTGTGCGCGCGTTCATATGTATAGAGGAGAGGGAAGGGTGTTAGAGGGATTTGCTCCCTTCCTCAAATCCTCCAGACCTGTTGCCTTGTGCTGTGGAATTCCAAACATTTCCGATCAGATAAAGGTGGCTGAAAATACCCGGGACTTGTTTGGACTAGTTGGAGGTGGTGCTGGGGTGAAGAGGTTGAGGCCTCAGGGACAGAGTCTGGCAGGATCTGGCCTCTCTGAGGAGCTTGCCCTGGGTCACAGATGTACCCATTGCCCTTTCCCTTAGAATCCTACAGGTTTGAGGGCAAGACTTAGCAGGCCTCGAGGTGGAGAAGGATCAGACTCTTGTTATGGCAACATGTGTCCTTCACTCCAGAATGTTGCCTCTTACGTTCCATGATAACTACTGGGTCTGCTGAATACCCTTCAGAGACAGAACTCAGGTAGTCACTCAGCCGCCCGTGTTTGAGCCACTTACATCCTCTTCGTGCTGCAGCACTAGTAGGAGTGCTTGGGATGATCCCCTTCATTTTTCAGCTGGGGGAAGTCCCAGACTTTCCTCCTATCCTAGATAGGAGAACAGACTCAACATAAGCAAACCAGTGATAGTGCTGGGACACAAAACCACATCTGCTGACTCTCTGCCTAGTGTTCCCTTCTTAACAGCATGCAGCATTGTTCACAGCACCAGATGAGGTGGTGGGGATAGCTTTGGGTGGAAATGAGAAGCAAATGGCTCCTTTGGATCATGGAGTACTTGGAGGCATAGACCCCAGAAGGAAACAGTTTTAGGAAGAGGGTTGGCCCTAGAGACCAAGTCCCTATTCTTTGTAGGTTGCCGACCCCAGTGCCTTCTGCCTGTTGCCTCAACATAATGCAGAAGATGTCTTTTCCAGAACCTTTCCATAAACTTCTGTCCCCCTCCCTGAACCTGGAAGAACTTGGTATCTGGGGAGTCCTGGTCACCCTGCCCAATCACCTGGTATCTCAGGGCAGCCCCCTAGTTTTGCCGGGCAGTGAGGATGGGGATGAAGAGAGAGGGAACTGGCCTTTCTTCCCTACCTTCCTCACTATCCGCATAGGCAGCTATACTCATCATCACCTTCTCTGGGCCCAGCACTGGGCTAGGCCTGAGAGACAGAGCTCATGGTCAAAAATGAACAGCTCAAAGCAAAATAAGTCCGAGAAAAATACCATATGATTTCACTCATGTATGGAATTTAAGAAACAAATGATCATAGAGGAAAGAGAGAGGCAAACCAAGAAACATACAGAGAACTGAAGGTTGGGTGGGGGGGTGGAACAGGTGACTTGTTAAGGAGTACACTTGTCATAAGGAGCACAGGGTGATGTGTGGAAGTGCTGAAGCCCTATATTGTACACCTGAAACTAATATTACATTGTATGTTAACCAGAATGTAAACAAAAACACTTAAAAAATGAACGGCTCAACAAACTGGCAAGAGAGCTCAAGAAGCCCGGGAGGTGGAAAGCAGGAGTCCTCCTTGAAGAATGACCTGGAGGTGAAGACTTAAGAGATACATAGGAGAGACCTCGGCAGAGAGATCAGCATGGGCTAAGGTCCTGAGGCTGAAGAGAACATGATATATGAGGAATGAAGCAGTCTGGCCCTAGACAAAGCTGAGGAAATCCTGCAGGGTCTTACAGACCCTGGAGAAAGCTCTTGAGATGGAAGTTGGGCCCTGGTCTAATAATAAGAACAGTAATAATAGCCAACATTTATTCAGAGTCTGCTCTGTGCCCTGCAGAGTTGTAAGAGCCTTTCGTGTATTACTGTTGAATCCTCATGGTGTTCTTGTGAAATAAGCACATCTTTAATCTCCATTTTATAGATGATGTCCAAAGCCAACACGTTGTAAGTCTCGTTGCAAGACTTACTGGGTACTGCCTACTCTTTGCTCTGGCAGCCCAGCTCAGTAGAGAAATAGAAGTTAATTTGTCACCAGCCTTGGCTTCATCCAGGTAGCCCTGGCACTTTACCAGTGAGGAAGTTCTGCTGGGAGAGGAGCACAACCTGGTCCAGGAGCAGAGGAAGGCCAGCAAAGCTTCCTCTGACTTCTTGAGCAGCCCTTGGGACAGAGTTGGAGGAAAGCGGCAGAGAAAGAGGACCAAACTTGATGCCAGCCAGTTGGGGGAGGTAGAGTGAAAGAGGCAAACGTTTTCTCAGAGAGCTGTCCAAGAGTGAAGTGCTTTGCAAGTGTGCAAGCAGAGATGCCCTAGAGATGACTGTGAACTCCCACGAGTATGGACCATCTGGAATGAAACAGAACTACTACATGACCTTGGCACTCCACCTTTCCGAACCCTGTCTAGGAAATGAGGATGTTAGGAATGAGCTTGTGCATCACGTGGGAAGTTGGATGATTATGTTATAAGATCACTTTGAGTCTCTGACTCTTCTTAAGTGTGAGCCTTGGTCCTCACCCAGGACACTGGGAGAAGAATGAAAGGCTGTGGCCATCTACTCATGAGTAAATACAGCATCATCAGGGGTGAGAGGAGAGAGTTGAGATGCGGGAGGCCTCAGAATCCCAGAGAATGCATGCATGTGAGCATGTAGCTGCCTCCCAGGAGCCATTAAGTGCTGTGCTCTGGAGCCAGGCCGCAGCATACAAACTCCGGCTCTGCCATTCATGAACTATGACGGCCTTGGGAGCGTCCCTTGACCTCTCTGCCCATGTTTCCTCATCTGAAACATGGAAAATAACAATAACACTTCGTGGGTTATCCCATGGATTAAGTAAATTTGTATCCAGAACTAAGCTCTTAGCACCATGCCTGGTTCGTGGTAAGTGCTCAGTAAATATCAGTCATCACTCCCAGGGAAAGAGGTTGTGAACCCCTACATAAGCATCTGTACCCCCAGTAAATGCTTTTCTGAATTGTCTCTCTCTGCCTGTAAGACTGGCACCCTGGCTCTGAGCTGAGGAGGTAGAGAGCCCACACGTACTGCTGGGCCTGATAGCTTTCTCAATTCCCCAGTGGAGGTGTTATCTCCTCCCGGCACAACCACTTCCTTTTCTGAGAAATGAGCACATCTGTCAGGCTTAGCTTCTGAGAACTAATGGTGAGGGAGGAGGCGGGGGAGGAGAAGCTAGCAGCTGACAGGGGCAGAGTTGGAAAAGGATTAACTTGAAGTTTGCTGTGAGGATGTCTCCAAATATTCCCTAAAGCCCAAATGGCTTGAGCCCCCCCCCCCACCCCCATGACACCCACTTCAGCCAGTAACACGGAGGTCACCCTGCTTTACTAAGTGCTTTCATCTCCTGATCTTACCACCACTGCCTTGGAGGGTCAGTAGGAGAAACTGAGGCTCCAAAGTCAAGAGGTTTGCTGTGGTGCCCACAGCCGGGCTAGATGGACTGGCGTTGCCCTAGCACAGTGTGGTCACCCATCTCTGCCTCTGCCCTAACTGGGCTGTCTCTCTAAATTGCCCACATCCAAATCCGCCCCCACCCCCAGTGGAGGAGAGAGGGCTGTGTTCCTTTCACATTGCTGAGGCCAACAGCTCCCCCCGGGAAAGCCAAGGGAAGTGGATTCCAACCACAAACCTCACTTCTTCCGAGTCTCCGCCTGCACCTCCCTGCCAAGAGAGTGATAAGGCCTCTCCATGTGCCCCATCCCCCCTTCCTGCCATCTCCCAGGGATCTCCTAACAAGGCCTCATTTATCTATCTGGCAGGCATATATCAGCCTTTCCCTCAGGGAAACTGAGGCTAGCAGCAGAAAGTGACTCTGCAAGTGACTCATGGCCTGCCCGTGGGCCATGACAAGGCCAAGGCAAGGTACAGAGCTGATGTACAGCACTGGCACTTTCCCCGGGCTGCAAGGAGCCCCTTCCTCTTCTCCACCTACCTCTTTCCCAAAATAACCAAGCAGGAAGGAAGTGGTGGGCCTGGGCCATCCAGAGTCACCCTAGAGGAAGGAAGGGCCCGTCTGGCACAAGCACTTGTTCCCCCCACTGAAGCCAGGACGGAAGGGTTTCACTTTCCCTCCTGGTCTTCGTCACATCCTTTTCCTGTGGCACCCAGTTCCTCTCAGCTGGCTGGGGGCCAGAGCTCATTCATTCAGCTAGTGGCCTCGGGCAACCTTCCCCCTCCTAGAGGAACTCAGGCTGTAGCCCTGGCCCGGAATATGGGGTTTGCTGCTGCATATACTGGACCTTGCCGCTGACTTCCCTACATACCCTCTTTGAGCAGGTCTCTTGGTATCTCTGAACCTCAGTTTTTACCCAGGTGTAGGCCAGGGTCCTCCAGTATGAGAAGTGCATGCACCTGGCCCACTATGGGGCCTTGAAAAGTATCATCCTTTTGAAAGTGAACACAGTCCTTTTTGGAGGTTGGAAGCAGACACTAGAGCCAGACTGCCGGTACAGGCAACCCTGTCACTGTGTGACCTCAGGCAAGTCACAGATGATCTGAGGGCTGCAGGTCCATGAGCGGTATGATGGGTTAACAGCAGTGCCCACTGCCCAGCAGTGCGAGACACTTCAGTGAACTGATCTTCCGTAAGGGCTAAGAAGAAGAGTGCTTTCCTTGCAGGGTAAGTGCTCAGGAAGCATCTGCTGCCACTGCCACTGTGTAGGTTAGGTTCTCTGTGGGTAGGGACAGCAGGGACTGAGATGGCAGGATCAGACATCAGAATGAGCAAGAGGTCAGAACTCAGACAAATCCCCAGTCCTACCATTTCCTAGATAGAGGGTGGGTGACCTCGGAAACGTCCATCTTCACATCTGTAGAACAAGGCCATTGATAAATGTTAGGGGGTTACATGAAAATAGTCCTTCATTTAAATGTTCATCTAAAACAGATTCATTTAGGGGCACCTGGGTGGCTCAGTTGGTTGATCGTCTGACTCTTGATTTCAGTTCAGGTCAGGATCTCAGGGTTGTGAGATGGAGCTCCGCAGCCCAGCATCGGGCTCTGTGCTCAGCAGGGACTGGGCTTGAAATTCTCTCCCTCTGCACCGCCACCCCTCCCCCCGCTCCCGCCCTATTTGTGTGCACTAGCATGCTCTCTCAAGTAAATAAATTTCCACAAAAAAAATTTTAGGGGTGCCTGGGTGGCTCAGTTGGTTAAACGACTGCCTTCGGCTCAGGTCATGATCCTGGAGTCCCGAGATCAAGTCCTACATTGGGCTCCCTGCTCTGCTTCTCCCTCTTCCCTTCACCCCACTCTGCTCTCTTTCCCTCTCTCTCTCTAGTAAATAAATAAAATATTTAAATAAATTATAAAAAATAAAATAGATTTATTTAGGGGGTACCTGGCTGGCTCAGTCAGTAGAGCATGCGACTCTTGATCTTGGGGCTGTGAGTTCAGGCCCCATGTTGGGCATAGAGCTTACTTAAAAAAAATTACAGGGGCACCTGGCTGGCTCAGTAGGTGGAACGTGTGACTCCTGACTTCAAGGTTGTGAGTTTGAGTTCCATGTCGGGTGTGAGATTACTTAAAAATAAAATCCTTTTTAAAAGTTATAAAATAGATTCATTAAGAATGGCACCTGCTGTGCTCCAGGTACAGCATCAGGTTCTAGAGATACAAGGAACAAAACCAGACACAGTCTAGTGGGGGAGATAGGACAAAAAAATCACTCAAATGAATGTGGTTATACATGGAATCAGGGCATATGGCCTAGTCAAGGTTAAAGTGCTTTAGCTCAGTGCTCAGCACAACTAAAGCATTCAAGTGTGTAATGAAGGTCAGTTGCCATAATAGCTCTTGTTATTATATTATTATTATTTAGCAAGTGAGGATCCTGGGCTTCTCAAGGTCACATTAGGAAGCAGCATGGAAACCAAGGTGAGAGAGAAGGGTGGGCATCAGAGGACTGATCAGACTCAAGTAAGCACTGTGCTTCAGCCCCTGGCAGGTGGGGGGCGGGGCTGCCTTAGGGGAATTGTTGTGGCCTGCATTCTTCAGTTGGCCTCTGGGCGGAGATCTAACTTTAATCCTCCTGTGCCTGTCTGGATGGGCCTGGCTTCAGACATGGGTCAGACTTGGTCCCTGCCTACACTGAGCCCCCAGACTGAGCGGGGGAACCGACACACCAATTGGCCTCAGTTCAGGGACACTTTGCCTCCTACTCTCACCTCAGGGCCTTTGCACTTGTTGCTACTGCGAAACATGCTCTTTTTTACCCAAGATTTTTGATCCTCCCTTAGCCACTGCCACCTTGACTTTCAGCTCTCCGCTCAAACCTCACTTCCCTGGAGAGACCTTTTCGGACCACTCCTCCCTTATCGGTCCCTCCCAGGTGTTCCCAGGTGTTCCCAGGTGTTCTCTATCACCTCCCCATGACTTACTGTCTTCAAACCCCATCATCTCTGAAATTGTCTTGTTCCGTATTTTCTCTGCTTCCCGCTAGGACTGTGTTTCTCAACCTGTTTTTCTTATCCCCACCCCACCCCCAGGGCATCTTTTTCTACATTCTTGTCCTAATTGCCTTCCCATGACACTTGAATACCACAGCTGTACTCTGTATCTCTTTATGTGCTGTGGCCCCATGGAACACCACAAACCACTGTAGTGTCCAGGAATTTTTTGCTTTGCCCCACTGGAGGAGATCGCCCTCCATGGAGAGCGTGCAGACTGGAGCGTAAGCTCTGAAAAAGCAAATCTTGTTCGTCTTGTTCACTGCTGTGTCTTCAGTGCTGGGCTCGGAGCAGGGTTTGCACTCCAGAAATATTTATGGTGTGAGTGAGAGTCCAAAACCCTGCAAGCACAAAGGAGACACTCATTGTAGAGTCTCATAAGCTGAGGAGGGATTGGTACCGAGGAAGATGATGTGGGGAGGGTGACCAGTTAGAGGACACACAGGGGTGAGGAACACTTTGGAGTATGTCATGTCAGTCCATTCCGTGTATGTGGCCAGGACTGTTTGTTGGAGGCAGGACCTTGAGAGTGGTCCCACCCTAGGTTTTTCGTGGGGACCCTGGTTCTTGGCTTCCCCCACCCCCGAGGGGCCCTTATGTCAGATCAGAAGGCAATTCCGAGTCCAAGCTCAACCACAGTTCAGCTGTGTGAAACTATAGAATAGACAGGTGGGTTGGCCTTAATAACTTGTGGGGTCTGCCTGACTGGGGGTCCCTGATCCTGCCATGGAGGTCATTAGCCATTGTCTCCAGTGGCCCTGAAAACCCCTGCATGGATCATCCCATGTCAGCAGTCACAACCTCAGGCCTAGGTCTCCTGAAAGCCTCTGTGACATCAGAGACTTTCCTGCAACCCACCCTTAGGATCTCACCCCCCTGCCCACCATGCCAGCTCTGGCTGAAACTAGTGGGAACCATTGAAGAGCACTGGGGCTTATCTCTGCTTTTCCAGAACTGGGCTGCCCTGTAATGCTGTTTATTTATCCAGGGCAACTCCCCACTGAGAAAATGGCTGTTTGTTTCCAAGTGTGTCGTGTGAACCTTGAGCTAAATATACCCACACCACTGCCTCCCCAGCACCCGCCCCGGAATAGCACACCCCATTTTGCTCATGTTCTGTCTGCAAAAGTAGTCCCCAGAATCCACAGCCTCTGGAAACTGTACTCCCCTCTTCCCCAGGAGGAGGAGCTCCTGAAGAGGAGATGAAGTTCGTCCTGGCCAGGAATGCGCGAGTCAGGGGCTGGGCAGGTCAGAGTCTTGTTCTCTATGACACCGAATTGAGAATGTTCCCTCCACCCTGGAATGACTGTTCCTGGACAGTGAGTGCTTTGTGCCCTTGCAGGGACAGGGCCTGTTTACTCCAACTCAGCCCCAGAGAGGAAAGTTTCCTGTGGCTGCCAGCCGTCTACTTTAGGAAAGTTCCCATCAAGGGAGCCAGGCCTCTCCCACTTTGGCTGCAACCCCAGTGTCCCTGGTTTCTTGTGAGACATTGGGCCCCTTGGGATAGCCAGGTCTTTCTGGCCTTGGTCTCACTTCTTCCATGCTCCCAGTAGTCCAGGACTCGCCCCCATTGTGGATCCATCTTTTTTGTTATTCCATTTCGGCCTACTTTACTTAGGACCAGAAAAAATTGTAACTCTTAGAAGAATTATCTTATGGTGTCCGCCAGCACCCAGGCTAGCCAGGATGAAGGGGGAAAGATAGGGAATCATATCCACACCAGCGGCGCCTGGGCAGCAACAAGCCCAAAGAGTTAGGTGGCCGGCTGCTGCCACACCCCTGCCCTTCTCTCCCTAGACCCAAGGCTCCCTCTCAGCCCCACCCCACATCCCTCTTCCTAGAATCCATTTTATTTTTTTTTTAAGATTATTTTTATTTATTTGACAGAGAGAGACACAGCAAGAGAGGGAACACATGCAGGGGCAGAGAGAGAGGGTGGGGGGAAGCAGGCTCCCCACTGAAAAGGGAGCCCGATGCGGGGCTCATTCCCAGGATCCTGGGATCATGACCTGAGCCGAAGGGAGATGCTTAACGACTGAGCCACCCAGGTGCTCCCCTAGAATCCATTTTAGCCCTTTTGACAGGACAGATCATCCCAGCCCCACCACATAGGGAAGTATCCTGCTATAGCATACATCCTTTGGAACAGAGCAGCCCTGGGTTCTGATCCCAGCTCTGCTGCCTATTAGCTGGGGGACTGGTCTTCCCTATGCAGTGTGACAGTGGGGCTCAGATCTACCTGGTGAAGGTGATGGGTAACTGCCTGGCACTTGGCAGACTTGCAGTACCTTCACTCGACTCGTATGTTTGTTGAGCACCAGCATGTGCCAGACACTGTTCCAGGCACGGAGCATACAGAGACAAGACAGGATCTCTGCGCTTGTCAAGCCACGCCTAGTGCAGGAGACAAAACAAAAACAAAGTGTCAAATGTGGTTATAAAAAGTGCTGGGAAGAAAAATAAAACAAGGTAGAGAGAGATGAGGATGGGTATCATTTTAGAAGAGGTGACCAAAGCAGGCCTCCCACGGAGATGACATTTGAGCAGATTCAGGAGCGAAATGGGGGAGAGTGAGTGAAGCAGGTGGTGATCTGGGGTCAAGTGCACCAGGGCGCGAGAACAGCGAGCTCCTGAGCAGATGTTCGAGGAAAAGCAAGGAGGCCGGTGTGATGAGTGTGCAGTGGGGAAGGAGGGGGCAGGTCCCTCTTGACCTCACTGGCCATGGTCAGGAGTGGGGACTTCATTCAACATGTGATAGGAAGCCTGGGGAAGGCTGAGAGCGTGGGATGAGATGGGAAGGAGAGATGTGGTCGGAATAGAGGGGCTTTTTCTGGTGTTTCTTTCCGCAATACCTGGTAAACATTCTGGTAAGGGCTCTGGCTTACTGCTGCTGCCTCCCTAATGGCTTAATAAATATTGAGGAGTGTTTGAGTCATCGTGGCCATTCAGTGCGCATGGCATTCTGCTAGGTACCAGGGATGTGAGCAGAAATGACACTGGCTTTCTAAGTGCAAGGCAAAGCTGTTGGAGGACTTTTAAGCCCAGGCATGCCGTGGTCTGATCTATGGACTTTAAAAATCCTCCATGTGGAGCGTGAACTGAGTGGGTTAATAAGACCAAAAGCAGGGCCAGGCAGGTCTCACAGTGAGCAGACTGGCCTGGTGGAACTTGGAAACAACTGGAGATGGCAGGTGTTGTCTGAGGGAACAGCCACCCCTCAGCCAGTTGGGACCAGGTGGAAATGAGGACGCATGGGCTCTGTGTTCATTCATCTGTGATCCATTCACACTCTAGACACACACGCTCCCTAGGCCCAGGGGTTCCTGGTCTGTAAATGGGGAGAGACGGCCTGCACTGCAGCATTTTTGGGAGAACTAAAGGACAAATGGGGTGCGAAGCTTACCCATTAAAGGGTGCTGCAGCCCTCCTCTCCCTGCCCCACAGGCTGGCTCCTCCCTAGGCTGCGTAGTTTAAGCCACAGCCCCACCTTCCCCATATCCTGTGCGTCCCTCCTGACTCTCCTCAGTGCTGAGGGCTGTTGCTCACCTCCTTTTGGGCCCCAAGTCACACCTGGGTGGAGGGGGTGGGGGGGGGCAGGGACTTGGCCTCACAAACCCCATCCCATCCCAGTCCTGCATCAGAATAGCTGTCCCTCTACTCTGCCCTCTCTGTGTACCCATCAACCGGCCCTCCATTCTCCAGGGGGAGAAGGAGCCGCAGGCCAGTAGTGTCCAGACCTGGCCTGCCCTTGAATCGCTGGGAATTTAGCCCTGTCCCCTCTCCCTCCCTGCCTCAGTCCCATCACAGGAAGGCTAAGGCCTAATGGTTCTACAGTATGCACAGACTCAGTTCCGTGCTCTCGGCTTCCAGACCACACACGGGTCAGCTCTCGCTAACCTAACCTCCTGTCGCTTCCCTTCCCCAGCCTCTTTCCCACTGCAGGTTCTCCAGTAGCACTTTTTAGCTTGCTCACCTTGGACAAAGCCCTTCCCAGCTTTGTACCGCTACCTCAGCAATAATGAACATTGACCGTCCCCAGCAGGGTGGCGGGGACGAGGGTGGCCTTGAACCCTTTATCTGGCCCAGAGTGGGCATAGATGGCTTTAGTTTTTCAGATTATCACTGCAGGGACACTTGGGTGGCTCTATTGGTTAAGCCTCTGCCTTCAACTCAGGTCATGATCCCAGGGTTCTGGGTCCCTGCTGGGCAGAGAAGCCTGCTTCTCCCTCTCCACTCCCTCTGCTTGTGTTCCCTCTCTCACTGTCTCTCTCTCTCTCTCAAATAAATAAAATCAATCTTTTTTTTTTATTTTTATTAACATAAAATGTATTATTTGGGGGCGCCTGGGTGGCTCAGTGGGTTAAGGCCTCTGCCTTCGGCTCGGGTCATGATCCCAGGATCCTGGGATCAAGCCCCGCATCGGGCTCTCTGCTCGGCGGGGAGCCTGCTTCCTCCTCTCTCTCAGCCTGCTTCTCTGCCTACTTGTGATCTCTGTCTGTCAAATAAATAAAAAACTAAAAGTCTTAAAAAAAAAAGTATTATTTGACACAAGGGTATAGGTCTGTGAATCACCTAAAATCAGTCTTTAAATAAATAAAAATAAAAATCTTCAAATCACCATTGCATGCAGGTGGCCAGGCCCCTTCTCCCACCCACCCACATTACTGACAGAGGACTCAAACAGCACCCTCCTTTCTCTTCTCTCCACTGCAGGACACTTTCGTGGAACTCTACGGTAACAATGCAGCAGCCGAGAGCCGGAAGGGCCAGGAGCGCTTCAACCGCTGGTTCCTGACAGGCATGACTGTGGCTGGCGTGGTTCTGCTGGGCTCACTCTTCAGTCGGAAATGACCAGACACTGACCACCCACTTACCCTCCCACCCTTGCCCTGCCCCCACCACATCCCTTTGTCCAGCCACCATTGCCACCAGGAGAACCACTACATGCCATCTATGGCCACCTACCCATAACAGGGTTGGGCTTAGACCTGGTCCCCTGCAGTTAGTTTTCTAGAATCTACCATGCTTCTGTGAGAGCTGCCTTCCCTACACGTCAGTTCTCCTGGCCTCAGAACCCACAAGGTTTCCCCAAAATCTGCCCCATGGAAGCTGGCAGGTGTGGGGGTGTTTGTAGCTGGGAGTTGGAGGGCCCTGCCTGATTGGTGGAAGCCCCCGACCCCTTAGCCTCCCCAAGAATGCTTTCCTGCCAGGGAGCTGGTGAGTTTTCTGACCTTTTTCCCCAGAAGGAGAGACTAGATTGCCTTCGTTTTGATGTTTGTGGCCTCAGAATTGATCATTCCCTTCCCCTCCCAGGACCTAGGCACCCCTCCCTTCTATCCCCACTTTCCCAAGAGCCACTTAGGGACCACTTCTGACTAATTAGGGATTCAAGCTGCTTGGAATAAAGAAATAAGGACCAGGACCCCCTCCCCACCTCTGGCCTGGCCAGAGTCCCTGACCCCAACCCCCATGTCCTCCAGAAGCCTCTGGCTAGAGGCCAGCCCCACCCCGGAAGGAGGGGGCTGTAGCTGCAGGAAGCGCCCCATGCCAAAGCTGGGGTGGCCCTTGCAGTTTAGCACCACCCCACTTCCTTTCCCTTTCCCCTTCCTTGGCTCCCATGACCGTGACTGAGGGACCAACTGGGCCCAAGGCAGGTGCCTCAGAGCTGTTGATGGCCTCAGCTGTCTCACTTCCTGCAAGAAGATCAGCCTGTGGCATCTTTGCCTTGGGCTGTCACCCATGGAGTCTAGGGATTTGGGGGGCCTTGGCCCAGAGGTGAAGGGGAGCTACAGGGAGCAGCTGCGGAAGCCCTAGAGTCTTCCCTACCTCAGGCAGGAAGGGCAGGAGGGAGACCCTGATGCACAGGATGAAGGTGAGGGTGGCAGGAGGGGCCAGTCCTACCTGGCCAGATGTGTGCTCCACCCCCATTCAGCCTGGGCTGCAGGGCTGCCAAGGTCAGAGTGGCCTGGCCCGGTGTCCTTCAGGCCTCCCTCTCCTCTACTCCACCCATGGCCGCCTGTCTCATCCCTGGGGGTCCCGGCCTACCCCTGGCCATCCCGGGCTCTCTGCTGTACATATTCGAGACTAGTTTTTATTCCTTGTGAAGATGATATACTATTTTTGTTAAGCGTGTCTGTATTTATGTGTGAGGAGCTGCTGGCTTGCTGTGCGTGTGCACGTGGAGAGCTGGTGCCCGGAGACTGAACGGCCTGATGCTCCCTCCCCTGCCCTGGTCTGGGGAAGCCAGCTGGGGGTCCTGGCTCCTGAGGGGCACCTGTCCCCCCCAGCCCCCATCCCACACTTGTTCCAGCTCTTTGAAATAGTCTGTGTGAAGGTGAAAGTGCAGTTCGGTAATAAACTGTGTTGACTCAGTGAGCAAAGGGCCTGGGCTCTTGTGTGCCCCGGGCTGGGGAAGGAGGGGCTGTGCGGCTGGCTGCACGTGCTGCGGGGGAGCTGGGCACCACTGCTGGCTCTGCTGCCCTCAGGAGAGGCCTTGGACAAGTCCCTTCTTCAGTCTGGGCCTGAAGTTCTCCACCTGCTCACTGATGGGGTTTTTTTGAGCACCTGCTGTGTGCTGAGCACTGGGGCGTGTGTGAACAGGATGGACACAGTCCCTGCCCTCGGGAACTGACATTCTGGGGGAACAGCCACTTGGCAAGTGTTTACTGAGCCCTGCTCTGCCCAGGCACACTCCTAGGGACTGGTGACCCTGCAGTGAACAAAGCTCTTCCTTTATGGAACTCCCATTCTTGGGGAAACACACAAATACAAGGATGGGTCTAGCCATTGGAGGGCAAAGGTGGAAGCCGGGTGACCATGAGGAAAGAATGGCAAGACTGACGAAGGACTTAGTGGGAAGGAGGTAGGAAGGAGTCAGACTTGAGGTAACTTTTTTTTTTAAAGATGTATTTATGGGGGCACCTGGGTGGCTCAGTCCATTAAGCATCTACCTTCAGCTCAGATCATGACCCCAGGGTCCTAGGATCGAGCCCTGCGTTGGGCTCCCTGCTCAGCAGGAGAATCTGTTTCTCTCCTTCCTTCTGCCTCTTATCACCACTCATGCTCTTTCTGTCTCTCTCACTCACTGTCTCTCTCAAATAAATAAAAATCTTAAAAATTTAAAAAAAGATTTATTTAAGAGCGAGCATGAGCAGGACGGGCAGAGGGAGAGAGAATCTCAAGCAGACTCCACACTGAACGGGGAGCCTGACGCGGGGCTCCATCTCATGACTCTAGTCTTAACCTGAGTTGAAACCAAGAGTCACCACTCCACCGATTGTGCCACCTGGGCACAAGATTTACTGATGGATTAGAGGTAGTTGAAGAAAGAAAGAGGAATCAAAGGTGATTGGAGTTTTGGGGATGTGACACCATTATAATTAGAAAGGTGTAACACATGTCTGAGGCCAGTACAACCCAAAAGGCTCATAGTGAGTGCCCAACAGTATATAACAGGGGGACCTGAGCTTGTCTAGGCTCCCTAGAAGAAGTGGTGAGTTAGGGCGGGAAGAGTGTATGAGTTAACTAAAAGAAAGGGGGAAGCCAGAAGAGTGGTCCAGGTCAAGAAGCAGCAAGTGCACAGGATGAGTAAGAGTGTTCTTCAGACAGAAGGAAAGGATAGCTGGTGTGTGGAGTTGAGAAGAGGCTCCTGGGTCAAGACTGTGCCAGAGAGGTGGGGTGAGGGGAGTGAACTTGATCCTGAGGCCAGTGAGAGCCAAAGGGAAGTTGTAAGTCAGGGAGTGATATACCCCGTTAGAGCCCCCAAAACAGAAACACCCTATGTGGAGAAGGTCTAGAAGGGAGCCCAGTGGAAACCTGGAGACCAGTGAAGAAGCCAGGGTTTGATTAAGGCTCTGATTCTCAGGGTGGGCAGGCCAGGTGTATTTCCTAGGTACCATTCCTGGGCTTTTGACTTTGGGCAAGTTACCGACCCTCTCTATGCTCCCACTTTACCCTCTCTAAATGGGATTAATGGCAGTACCCATCTCACACGATTGTGGTCAGGACTGAAATAACGCAACAGAGCTTGGCAGGGGACTGCATGGGGAGGCGCAGCAGCGATGACTCCATGCAGCGGGTGGTCCCGGAGTGGTCTGGGAAAAAGATCGAGGATTTCGGGGGCGGGGCGGGAGGCGGGGGCCTGCTTCGGATGCTCCGCCCCGCCCGCTTTCAGGAGCGGGCTTGGCTGCCCTCTGGTGGCCGAGGGGGTGGGGGGGGGTGAGACCTGAAGCCACGCCTACTGCAGCTGCCCTTCCGCGGCGCCCCAGACCCCTCTCTCCAGCGGGCCAGATTTCTCTGGTGTCTCCTCCGTCCTGGTCGCCAGAGGGATCTCTACACTTCCACTCTTGGGGTACCGTATTCAGAGCTTCACAGGGCTCTTCTAGGACTCAAGGTCATCCTCCGTAGTTCAACACCAAAGTCTCCAGTACTGCTTCCCACCCCCACCCCCACAATGAGTCCCTTGCGCCTGCCCTTTTATCTTAGCCACTCAGGCCCCTCTTCAGATTTTTGGTCCTCTGGAAACATCTTTTCACATACAGGCAAATACATAGATACAAATATATTTTGATCCTCACCGCACCACCACCCCCCCGCCTTTTTTTACACAAATGGTAGCAGATACACACTGCTTTGCCTTTTCCCCCTAAATAAGGTATCTTACAGAAGTTTCCATATTCATACATGAATCCCTGTGTGCTCATCCTGCAGCTTCAAGTTATCAACACTCATGGCAGCTTCATTGTTTTTTCTAGCTGTGTAGTGTTTTACCCAGACCTCAAACTCGGTGATTTCCAACCTTATACATGCCATGGCACATGCATAAAATACTGGAATTGCACACTGAGGGAAAGTTGGGAGGGGTTTCAGACTGTGGGTCCTAAGGGAAAGTCCATTTCATTTCTATATACTATTTTTATGAGGAGGAAAATGAAATATATTTCATAGAAGTATTAACTTCGATTGAAACAATGAATACATTATTTTATATGAACTTTTATAATCAAAATGGTTCACACAGTTCCTGATCAAGGCTTATTAATAATGATCTCTGATTCACATTCTTGGTAGTCAGCATCAACAAGAGACTTCATAGCCCCAAGTAGGTGATAAAAATTTTAACCATCCAAAACTTGAAATTATATTTGAATGTTCCACAGTTCTTCCCATTACTTAATTGACAAGTATAATGCTGTATTCAAGTGAATTTCAAATCAAAATGAACTTTTTCATTTCAGGTATTTTAAATTAATGATAAGTTCCAGAACACAGGAAATGATATAACGCTTTCAAATCCTTTTTTTTTTTTTTTTTGGAGAAAATTATAACTGTTACTAAACCTGGGCAAGGCCAAATAGCGCACAGAGAGGAAAGGAGGAAGAGAAAGAGTACGAAAGGAGGGAAAGAAGAAAGGGACAGACTGTGTACTGAGACCATTTAAATTTCATAAGAATTCACAAGGCTTTTTACATGAAATTATTCAAGCTAATCATGCGTGAACCTACTGAAATGAGGTGGTTTAAATAATTTAGGAGGGAATTAATACTAAATATGACCAGAATTCTAACATCAGTACATGGACATTTATTTAAAAATCAAATAAGACATAAATTTATTAAGATCATATTTGTCAATCTTTTTTATTTTAAAGATTTTATTTATTTATTTATTTGACAGAGAGAGAGATCACAAGCAGGCAGATAGGCAGGCAGAGAGAGAGGGGGAAGCAGGCTCCCCACCGAGCAGAGAGCCCAATGCGGGGCTTGATCCCAGGACCCTGAGATCGTGACCTGAGCCGAAGGCAGCGGCTTAACCCACTGAGCCACCCAGGCGCCCCCATATTTGTCAATCTTAAAGTTCGAGGAAGTCATCCTTTTTTTAATGTAAGCTCCACACCCAGTGCGAGGCTTAAACTCCTGACCCTGAGATCAAGAGTTGCATGCCCTACCCACAGCCAGCCAGGTGCTAAGGAAGTCACTCTTAAAACACTATAGTACCAGGGCGCCTGGCTGGCTCAGTGGGTTAAGCCGCTGCCTTCGGCTCAGGTCATGATCTTGGAGTCCTGGGATCAAGCCCCGCATCGGGCTCTCTGCTCGGCAGGGAGCCTGCTTCCTCCTCTCTCTCTCTGCCTGCCTCTCTCCCTACTTGTGATCTCTCTGTCAAATAAATAAATAAAATCTTTAAAAACAAAAAAACAAAACAAAAACACTATAGCACCGGGGCTCCTGGCTGGCTGTCAGTAGAACATGAGATTTGATCTCGGGGTTGTGAGTTTCAGCCCCACTTTGGGTGTAGAGAATACTTAAATAAAGAGGAATATGAACAATGTAGTGGCTAGCCAACAAGATAGTTTGTAAATTTGTTGCTGAGCAGGGAAATGACCAGTCCCCACATCAGGAAGGCTTGGCTCAAATTGCAGTGCTGCTGTGAAAAACAGTGCCCCCACCCCCTGCCAAAAAAAAAAAAACAAAAAAACCTGTTTCCTGTCCTATTGCCTTGTAAAAATAATAGCAATAAATGAAAATAATGATAAAGGCTTTATTTGCAAACCATTTATGTGGCGGGCATCTCTCTGCAGCTGTTGGCCATCCCTTTTAGGTACATCAGTGTCTCACCTGGGCTTCATGCCAAGCTCGTTGGGCACCTGGAAAACAAACTCCTCCATGGTTCCACAGACTTTGTGGAGGGTCCTTGTGGAGCTGGCTGGCCACGTGCTTTGTGGGTGACCCCTGCAGTAGATGTCCAGGAAGAGCCCAACCTTGGCCATGCTTCGCTCTATCCTGGTGGAGCAATGAGGGCCAGAGGAGAGACAGGCTATGTAGTGGCTGGGAGCAGGGCTCCAAAACTATACTTCCTGGGATAGCTGGAGCCCTTGGACAAGTGTCTTGACATCTCTGTGCCAGAGTTTCCTCACCTGTAAAATGGAGATGATAGTAATGAGTGGCTATGCAGATTAAATGCAGGTTTTATGTTTAAGTGCTTAAGAATGACATCGGCCCCATAAATGTGTTATTAGGCTATGCTGTCAGACCATTCCCACACCCGCTACCACTGCTCTTCAGACCCCTGAGGGGACTAGTCTTGGGGCTCTGACTGCCCCAAGCTCTGCGTCTTATCGCAGATCCCCTGAAAGCAAAGTCTGAAAGTAAGGATTCAGGTTTAAGTAGCTTAAGTGGGAAGGACCGGAAGCCAAGACAGGGCGCAATGACACATGGCCACCTCAGACAACGGGGCTCCTTCCCAGGGGATCCTTTGAAAGACCTGTGGAATATTCTAGGGACAAGACCTTCGAGGTATTTCTCCACCAATTCCCATCTCTCTTTGCTTGAGGGCTACTCCTGTGTGATTTCTCCTCAGCATTTGGCTAATCCTGCCTGCCCCATGCTTGCGCCGAGCACAAAGGAGCCTGTAGTCTCAAAGACAAGGTGACTGTTTCTTTGAATGAGAACCATCACCAAAGTTGCACAGGACTTCTGAGGATGGGCTGAGGGCTCGTGGCCGGGGCAGCAACACATCTGCCACAACTTGTGAAGCTGTGTAGTAAGTACACCGGCTGGGACACTCACCTTGAGGGAGGGACAATTTCCTAGTTCCTTCTCTAATCCAGACAGTACTACAATCAACAACCTGGCGTGTCCATCCTTTTGCACACATACATGTATACCCACGGGCTGTTCATAGAAGCAGAATCGCTGAGCCAAAAGATCTGTGCGTTTGTTGTGTCGATGGAGACAGCCGAAGCTGTCATCCCACGGAACTGCTTGTCTCCTGCACCCTCGCCAGCATCCCTGTTCACACTCTTTGATCTTTGTCAGTCTGGCGGATGAAAAAATAGTATCCCATGCTTTAAAATTTAATTTGCAAAACTCTAATTGAGGTTGGCATCTTTTAATAATATAAAAGCCATCTGTATCCCTGATCAGTTAATGAATCCGCACGAGGGCCGACAAAGGCTGCAAATGGCGGGCAAAAACGCTCAGCATCGTGAGCCTCCTGGCTGAGGAACACAGCACACCCGGGAAATATTCGTGTCCAAAAGTCAGATCTAAATGTAACCAAAGCCTCTAAATGTAACCACCATAGATGGAAAATGCAGGGGATGAAGGGGCACAATAAGTTACATAGGAATGTAATCAGTAAAATGCAGACCGGGTTGGGGGGGGTGCTCGTCAAGTGACCCTACTTCTCTACTCACTCTTCCAAGAAGATAGAGCAGATCTTTCTTTTCTTTGTCCTGCTAACTAAAAACCCTGGACACTGTATATAAAACAAGCATAAGAGGGGCACCTGGGTGGCTGAGTTGGTTAAGCGGCTGCCTTCTGCTCAGGTCATGATCCCAGGGTCCCGGGATCGAGCCCCGCATCAGACTCCCTGCTTAGCAGAGAGCCTGCTTCTCTCACTCTGCCTGCTGCTCTGCTTGCTTGTGCTCTCTCTCTATCTCTCTGTCAAATAAATAAATAAAATCTTAAAAAAAAAAAAAAAGGCATCAGAAAACTCTGAAAGGTGATGAGAAGGCGAACCAGCCAGGGACCTCAGGTCCCCAGGAATGACACGGTGGCGAGTTCCATGGGTTTTCTTTTCGCCTCAGAGATCCCAGACTTGGAGCCAAAGAAGCTGGAGCTGGCTACCCAAAAAAGCCAGTGGGTACAGAAAAGATGAAACAGCCCCCAAAGCCTGCTTTCTCTAGTCAAAGGATTAGGAAAGGAACAAGCCAGCAGGACAGAACTTTTAGACAGCTCCGAGCTCTACTCCAGCCAAACACCACTGCAAAAACTGTGGCCCTATACACATCAGCAAAGGCCAAGCGGGGATTTGGCGACTTCCATCTACCTTCATGAGTCAGGGTGCCCCGACCCCCCCCCCACCATTGTGGGAGATGAGGCCCAGGGAGCCAGGACTTTCATGTCTGCTGGCCAGTAAGGAGCCCGCTCTTGCACAATGTTGATCAAGGCCACACTGGGAGCCCACAACTCCACACCCCACCTGGCAGCAATGAAAGTGGGTAAAGGGGTGTAAAGAGGGTAAGGTTTCTACACTTCACGAAAATCGGGAAATGGTGGTTCCAGCAGACTGCGGTAAGGTACGTGCACATAACATAATACCAACAGCAACCACTAAAAAGCTATGCAAAAAGACACTCAAAAACCCTATGGATAAAAGAAAACGGAATTGTAAAAAAATGTCCACATTCTTCCACAAAAAGCCAGAAAAATAAAACAGGAAATAAATAAGAGAGAGAACACACGGAGGTGGGGGGAGGGAAGATATGTCTTCTTAGCACAGCTGTAATTATTTTAAGTGTGATGGTCTAAATACACCAATAAAAAGATACTGGGAAAGGGGCACCTGGCTAGCTCAGTCTGCAGAGCACGCAACTCCTGATACTGGGTTGTGAGTTCAAGCCCCGTGTTAGGTATAGAGCTTACTTAAAAAATAAAAATGGGGGGGGGCACCTGGGTGGCTCAATGGGTTAAAGCCTCTACCTTCGGCTCAGGTCATGGTCCCGGGGTCCTGGGATCGAGCCCCGCATCAGGCTCCCTACAGGGAGACTGCTTCCTCCTCTCTCTCTCTCTGCCTTCCTCTCTGCCTACTTGTAATCTGTCTGTCAAACAAATAAATAAAATTTAAAAAAAAATTTTTTTTAAATAAAAAAAATAAAAATAAAAATGGGGCACCTGGGTGGCGCAGTGGGTTAAAGCCTCTGCCTTCGGCTCGGGTCATGATCTCCAGGATACCTATATGTTAAACCACCAAAAAAAAGAAAAAAGCCTCAACAAATTTATTTCATTTATTTATTTTTAGATAGAATCCACACCCAACGTGGGGCTTGAAGTTATGACCCTGAAATCATGAGTTACAGGCTCTTGGGACTGAGCCAACCAGGTGCCGCTCAGTAAACTTAAAAGATTGAAATCATATAATGTATCTTCTCCAACCACAGTGGAATGAAGCTAGAAATCGGTAACAGAAAACTGGGAAATTCACAAATATATGGAAATTTTTTTTAAAGATTTTATTTATTTATTTGACAGAGAGAGATCACAAGTAGACAGAGAGGCAGGCAGAGAGAGAGGGAAGCAGGCTCCCCGCCAAGCAGAGAGCCCGATGCGGGACTCGATCCCAGGACCCTGAGATCATGCCCTGAGCCGAAGGCAGCGGCTTAACCCACTGAGCCACCCAGGTGCCCCAAATATATGGAAATTTTTAAAACACACCGTTAACCAATAAATCAAAGAAGATATCATAAAGGAAATTAGAAAAAACTTAGAGACAGGGGCGCCTGGGTGGCTCAGCGGGTTGGGGCCTCTGCCTTCGGCTCAGGTCATGATCCCAGGGTCCTGGGATCGAGCCCCACATCGGGCTCTCTGTGAAGCAGGGAGCCTGCTTCCCTTCCTCTCTCTCTGCCTGCCTCTCTGTCTACTTGTGATCTCTGTCAAATAAATAAAATAAAATCTTAAAAAAAGAAAAAAGAAAAAACTTAGAGACAAATGAAAACACAAAACACCAAAACTTCTGGGATACAGTAAAAGCCAGGCTTAGAGGGAGCTACCACAATTCACCCAATGTAAAATAGGTCATTTGAATAACCCTGTAACAATCATGGATATTGATTCAGTAATTTAAATACCCACCCACCCTACCACCTGCAATGATTTCACCGAGCATTCATCCAAATGTGTAAAGAATGAACGCTATTGGGTGCCTGGGTGGCTCAGTGGGTTAAGCCGCTGCCTGCGGCTCAGGTCATGATCTCAGGGTCCTGGGATCGAGTCCCACATCGGGCTCTCTGCTCTGCGGGGAGCCTGTTTCCCTCTCTCTGCCTGCCTCTCTGCCTACTTGTGATCTCTCTCTCTGTCAAATAAATAAATAAAATCTTTAAAAAAAAAAAAAAAGAATGAACGCTATTTCTACACAATCTCCTCCAGAAAATAAAGAAAAAGGAAGGGAATTACATTGTTAGCAAAACCAAAGACGTAGATGAACCATCTGCAATCTTTAGCTTTAAGGTGGACCCTTGGGGCACGTGGGTGGCTCAGTGGCTCAGTGGTTGGAGCCTCTGCCTTCGGCTCAGGTCATGATCTCAGGGTCCTGGGATCAAGTCCCGCATTGGGCTCTCTGCTCAGCAGGGAGCCTGCCTCCTCCTGTCTCTCTCTGCCTGCCTCTCTGCCTACTTGTGATCTGTCTGTCAAATAAATTAAAAAAAAAAAAATCTTTAAGGTGGACCCTTGTTTCTGGGGTGCCTGGGAGGCTCAGTCGGCTAAACATCTGACGCTTGATTGTAGCTCGGGTCATGATCTCAGTTTCCTGATCTCAGGCTCCTGAAATCAAGCCCTTCAAGGAGCCCAGTGCAGAGCCGGCTTAAGATTCTGTCTCTCCCTCTCCCTCTGCCCTCCCCACTCAAAAAAAGAAGGGGGGGTGGAATCCTCATTCCAAAAAAATTCACATAAATGTAACTTTTGTGAGGCAACTAGAGAAATGTGCATACCTACTGGATATTTGATATTAAGGAAATATTGTTAAAACTTGTATGTACATTAATAGTATCGGAGTTGTATACATTAAATAGTCTTTATTGTTTAGAGACACGCACTGGAGGGGCACCTGGGTGGCTCCGTGGGTTAAAGCCTCTGCCTTCGGCTCAGGTCATGATCCCAGAGTCCTGGGATCGAGCCCCACATTGGGCTCTCTGTTCGGCAGGGAGCCTGCTTCCTCCTCTCTCTCTGCCTGCCTCTCTGCCTACTTGCAATCTCTGTCAAATAAATAAATAAAATCTTAAAAAAAAAAAAACTCCCTTTCCCTCTGGATCGTGGGTGTTCGTGCTTGCGTGCTCTCTCTCTCCTCCTCCTCCTCTAAAAAAAACAAAAAACAAAACTTTAAAAAATTAATTAATTAAAATAAATTAAAAATAAATAATTCAGGGGTGGAGATGGGGCAGTGAGTCGGCCAAGAACAGATAAAACAGATAATTGTGGTAATTGTGGGTGTCAGGGAGGTACGTGGAGGTTGTTAGATTAGTCTTTCCTGTGTGTTTAAAAATTTCCATAAGAACTTTGGAGGACTCTTTCTTTCTTTCTCTCTCTTTCTTTCTCTCTCTCTCTCTTGCAGATTTTATTTATTCACTTGAGAGAGAGAGAGAGAACAAGCAGGGGAACAGGCAGAGGGCAAAGGAGAAGCAGACCGCCCCCTGCACCCCCAGCCCAGCCGAGAGCCCCATGTGGGGCTCGATCCCAGGATCCCAGGATCATGACCTGAGCTGAAGGCAGATCGTTAATCAACTGAGCCACCCAGGCACCCCAGGACACTTTTCTTTCTCTGTAATCTTCCTGGTCATGACTTTTGCAACACTTTGTAGTGCATTTATCTTTTCCTTACTGATTTGTTAGACAGGTTGTTGGTTTTGTTTTGTTTTTTTTTTTTAGCATATTAAGGAAACTAGTCCTTTTTCGCCTTTTTACTTCCTTGTCTTTCCAGTTTCTTTCTCTCTCTCTCTCTCTCTCTCTTTTTTTTTTTTTTTACAGAGAATTTTACTATTACAGAACGTTTTGACCCAAATGTTTTCTCATGGATGTTTATCCCAAGCCTATTTTGACTGTGAGCTTTGAATCCAAATATTTTTATCAGAATTACTCTAATTCTTCTTTTCTTTTTTTTTTCCTTAAGATTTTGTTTTTAGGGGCGCCTGGGTGGCTCAGTGGGTTAAAGCCTCTGCCTTCAGCTCAGGTCATGATCCCAGCGTGCTGGGATCGAGCCCCACATCGGGCTCTCTGCTCCGCAGGGAGCCTGCTTCCTCCTCTCTCTCTCTGCCTGCCTCTTTGCCTACTTGTGATCTCTGTCTGTCAAATAAATAAATA